>NC_091825.1:28852500-29152500 GCF_038994185.2 Dermacentor albipictus | reverse complement strand
TGTGTTTAGATTTAAGATGGGTTTCCTGTACACACAGCACTTTTGGAGTGAGTTCGTAGAGAAGTTCTTGAACATCATCAAGGTTTCAACACATCAACACCTCATCATCATCAACGTTCCACTGCATAATTAGCGTGTCCATAATGAAGTTAATTTGGTGCTGTGTGTACGGAAATAGAAGTTATGCCTTAGATTACAGAGCTCTTTCGAGGCCCTGTAACCGGGGTTTTGCTTTTTCTGAAGCGCTCGAGGGAGCCTCACCGCTCCTTAGGCGCTTGTTGCGCCTTGGGGGTAGGTGTAGTGTCCATTGCCTCTAGTGAGGCGCCGGACACGTGCTCTTGCGAGGGAGAAGTTACCAGCGAGGGTCCCACCTTGGAGGGCAAGACCCCTGCGCCCACCGGCCCAGAGGTCGATGGGGCTCCCTGAGGGATTTGGCTGCGCCGGCTGTTGCCAGCGCTGGAAGGGGCCGGGGAGGTTGGGGCAGCCTCGGCTGCGCCCACCTTCGAGGTCGTTGGCCCCGACTGCTGTGTTGGCGTAGCAGCGTCAGCTGCAGCCGCCGGGGGGGCGGATGACGTCACTGCCGCCTCACTGGGTGTGGGTCGGACAGCCGCCGGAGACCGTTGTGGCGCTGCCCCCTGACGCGCCACTTCGGCGAAACTAGCCTTAGGAAGGTATGCAACCCGCCTGCGTGCCTCTTTGAATGATATGTTTTCTTTTACTTTGATAGTGACTATTTCTTTTTCTTTCTTCCAAGACGGGCATGACCGCGAGTATGCGGCATGCTCGCCATCACAGTTAACGCAGTGTGGAGCTTTTTCGCACGTTTCAGAGGCATGGTCACGGGAACTACATTTTGCACATGTCTGGCGGCCTCGGCAGTTCTGTGAGCTGTGGCCGAATCGCTGGCACTTAAAGCATCGTAGGGGATTTGGAATGTACGGTCTCACTCGGATTTTCACATACCCTGTCTCAATAGCGTCGGGTAGGTTGCTTGAGCCAAATGTAAGTATTAGGTGCATGGTATTGATTTCTTTTCCGTCACGTCTTATTTTAATTCTCTTAACATTGATCACGTTCTGATCGTTCCAACCCTCTAGTAGTTCAGCTTCAGACAATTCTAGCAGATCAGCATCCGATACAACGCCACGGGTAGTATTCATGGTACGGTGTGGGGTCACTGTGAGTGGAACACCCCCAAAAGATACAAGTTTGGACAGTTTTTCATATTGTTTCTGATCGCGGAGCTCTAGGAGAAGATCACCGCTAGCCATTTTCGATGCTTTGTATCCGGGACCGAATACTTCCGTCATAGTTTTCGAGACAACGAAAGGCGAGATCATTCTTACTGTCTTCTCAGGCTTATCAGAGTGGATGACATGAAAGCGGGGAAAGTTCTGTGTACGATTGCCAAAAAACTTAAAAACATCTTCGGTGCGCCCTCGTTTCTGAGGGCGATCAGGAAGTTTGGGGAAAGAAGTTTCCATGAAAATGTATAAAATTCGGCAACAGCGCCGACCGCCCACCACGGAGCCCAACGAGGGGACGCTGCAGAGCTTGCATGCAAGTCTGCACGACGCCAGCCGTACGCTGCCACTATAACCAAATATGGTGTACCCAAGATTGGATAGCCACACAGGGTTAACCCTTGCCGCCAAGAAGAAGGAAGTAAATAGAAGGGAGAAGAAGACAGGAAAGATGTAAAGTGAGAGATAAAGACGAAGGTTTGAGAAGAGAGAGACAGGAAAAGGCGACTGCCGATTTCACCCGGGTGGGTCAGTCCGGGGGTGCCGTCTATGTGAAGCAGAGGCCAAAGGGGTGTGTTGCCTCCGCCGGGGGGCCATAAAGGTCCAATCACCCAGCATCGGCTCAACCCCCAGGATCCCCTTTTCCCCAGACACGGCTAAGCCGCGCACGGCTACACGCGGGAGGGTCCAACCCTCATGTGCTCGGGTCCGTGGTGTCGCAACACCAAACGCCTGCTTGCGCAGACGGGGGGGGGGAATCAAATCCTGGACCTCAATGTCGCAGGCGGGCACGTTACCTCATCGCCACCGCTAAAACTTACCAATCGGCTTTTTAATTTGTCAAGTTAAGCACTGCCTCTAAATTGTTAGAGTGACTGCACCGTCTTTCATTGATTTAAGCGTTTCGACGGCCGATCCTTGCGCACTTAGCGTGCATTCTACTTTATCCATTAACATAACGCCTAGAGCCACTTCTAAACGCCTCTTCGTCAAAATACTGAGCCCTCCGCCGCGTTAGCACAGGTTGCCGTCGAAGTGCGCTACGGCACGTTGTCCTGCTTCTCGTTTGTGCGTGTTCCTAGCTCACATATGTCATGACGCGAAAGTATGCGTGTATGATAAGCATCGGTGCATTTTAACCACCGTATCCTGGGGGTAGTGCGTAGCGCGGAACGCACTTCGCACTACTTTGAGCGTGGAACTATACAAAGTGCGCATTGGCGTAAGAGCTTTCTTCTGACAGATCCGCCATTCCACCGTTTTCTTTAGGGCGACACATTGTATTGTTCGTGCGTGTCCAACATAGCTGTCGACACTTCAAAAAAAAAAGACACAGGTAATCACCAACATATGGCATGAGCTACTAAAGAAGCTAACGATTTCTTGAGCAAATAATGCCACCGATAAGTGTCTATGCGTACCATCGAACAAATAATCCTACTACTAACTATCCATCCTTGTCGGATGGTTAGTTGTATCTAACTAATTACCTATTCGATTGGATCCGACTAACCAGCGAACCATTCTACTGACCATCTGAAATATTTGCGCACTGTCAGGTTTTGTGCTTTTCAGGCAAATTGAGCAGTCGACAATGCGTCATTGCCATTGTACGGAAGCATGCCGTTTCTCGCTTTACGTGCAGATATGGAGAGTTCGCTCACCCTCGAAAACATGCTTTGACCGAGCTGTTGAACCGAAGTGGCCAAGTGCACTGTTTTTCATGCGCATTGCGAAAGGCCAGAAGAGCTGCGGACGTGCAGCCTTCGCCGTGCTCGATGCAAGACAACATTGTGTACATTTGGGATACAGCCAACGCTGCACTGTTTGTATTCCATGCTTTCCTGGGAGAGGTACTTAGGTCCGCACTCCAAGAGCACAAAGTCCATAGAATCGTATCTCCCAGTGTCGCAATACAGTCGCACACGTGCATTAAGGGTGTTTGTGCGCGATGATCTTCCCAACTGAAATGAAAGAGACAGCGCAAGTGGACCCTCCAGCAGCTCTGCCCGCAAATGAACTTGGTTTAAATAAAATTGTAATAGAAAATAGGGTTGCTAAATTATGTCCAATGTGCTTAAATATTTTCACAATGTTTTAAAGAAATTCACGTATCATAATCGCGTGGAGTGGTGTGCTTGAGTCTGGTTATTTGTGGTATTAAATATTGCGCCGCAGATAAAATTTCTAAGCAGCGGCGCAGCTAAAACTTGAGGTACAATAAATTCTGGTTACTGGAATACAATGAACAGGACAAAACTAAAAGACAGCTGGTGCAGCAACACTGAAAGTTGTGCGAATGGCAGAAGACAAATGGAGGTGCAGCTTGCTTTTGCTGGTCGCCTTTTGTATGTGGGATGTCATCTTGTATGTGGTTTCAAAGCCCCAAATTATCCAAGAAGTTCAGGGAGTGGCCACATTGAATATAACCCTCTAGTTATCGTTTCAACTAAGCTTGTGTACGCATAATGCCGAATTATTTCAAGTCAGCGAGAGATGAAGGTGCTCATTGTAAACAATAATATTAATTCAAGTTCATGCAACTTTCAAAATGAAAGTTTGATGCCTTATTATTTATTTGTTTCTATTTATTTCATACATCAGACCAAGAATCAGTCCAAGCAGGACCAGTATAGGAGGCAAGAAATAAGCACAAACACAAAAGATCACATAGGAAAACATTACGCAAAATGGAAGCATAGAATCAATTAACACTACGTATCACAAATTAACAGTACATAACATAGCATGGGAAAATATTACGCAAGATGGAAACATAACACTAATTAAAGGTACGCGCATCAAGGCTCTAAGTCGCAGAAAAGTGGGTAAGGTCAGTTAGACGGTTTCAATCCAATACAGTACGCGGGAAAGTGTAAAAGTGAAAGCAATAGTTTTACCAAACTACGGGGCTAAAGAATGGCTTGGTGATGTCGTGTATATCTAGTGGACAAATGAGAAATATGCATGCGGGTCAAGGGCAAACCTATGATTAAGTATTAAAATAAAGTAGAGTTGGTTCTTCTTCGTCGTAGTTCAAGTTCTACGATATTTTTAGCTGCCATCACTTCTGACGGTGAGTCTGTAATTTTAAGTTTAGAGTAAACTAACCTAACAGTCTTTCCTTGTACAGCTTCAAGTTTTTTTATGTTTGCTTGAGTGAAGGGGTCTCGTACAGAGTGTTCTAGTTTAGGTCTGATATACGTGAACTAACTGAGTAGTTGAATGTTCGGAGAATTTTTACGCTTATGTTCTAGAGAAGGATAACTTACAGAAGGTGGCGGAACATATGCTTTCTATGTGTAGGTTCCATGATAGGTCATTGGTTATTGTTACGCCGAGATATTTGTAGTTGGTCACCTGTCGTAGTGACGTTGAGCCAAAGTTATACGCAAAATCAAGAGTGGTTTTTATAGGGTTACGCAAAGAAAAAACAGTTTTTTTTGCGCGTTTATGACCATGCCATGTTCATTACACAAGTTTAATATGCTATGACAAATTCAAATTGTGTTGATTATTACAAGTAACTTGACGAAAAAGCACACAATTATCCACGAAGAGTGTGATTTGCCTTCCTGGTAGTACCGCGTTAGCAAGGTCATTTACATAAAGTAAAAACAACCATAACACTGCCCTCCGGCACGCCTGATGTTACAAGAAGAAAGCTCGAATTATTCCCATCTGCTGAAACAAACTGGGCGCGTTCTCTCAAGTAGTCTTCAATCCATGCAGTAAATGTATCTGGCAGGATAATGACCATGCGTTTCTTAATTTGTTTGTGATGATGTCAAAAGCATTAGTAAAAGCAATGAATGTGACGTCCATTTGATCATTCTTATTCAGAGTTTCTGCAAATGAATGAACCATTGTGACTGAGTTACGGTTGAATAATCCTTTCTAAAGCCATGCTGCAAATTAGTACAGAGTTTGGATCAAGAAATTTGGCAATGCGTCTACATATTACATGTTCAAGCACTTTAGAAATTGGTAATCATAATGAGATAGGATGGTAACTTTCTAAAAGTAAATGGTTGCCTTTCTTAAGGATGGGAACAACACGAGCCCTCTTTCAATTGACAGATATTTCTGCAGTTAACAGTGAACATCGAAACTGCACAATGACCAAATGATCAATAACTTCTGCACAACGGCGAAGGAATACATTAGGTATGTTGTTTGGACCACAAGATGATTGTATCTTCATGTTCAAAACCATTGAAGCTACATCAGAGCATGATATGAAGTCAGAGGGTTGAAACACTCCTTGATTCTGATTTTAGAACGGCGGCTACGGCGTCGAGCTGTAAAGCTATAGGTCGCGGGTGCGATCCCGGCCATTCCGGTCGCATTTTGATGCGGACTAGAAGCGAGAACGCTGGTGTGCTTAAGTTTAGGCACACAAAAAAAGCAAAAGAGAAGGGTAAAACTCAGATAGCAAAAATTATTCCGGAAGCTCCCATATGACCTGTCTAACAATTAAATTGCGCTTTTAGCACGTAAGGCTTGAGGAGTTTATTGCAGTTTACCTTAAAACCACTCTAGCACATTTTTTTTATGTATATGACTTTAGTAATATGTTTATTTGCGAATAACATTCTGTGCCCACTCCTTCAGCTGCAATATCTCCATTAAGGTTGCTTATTAATAAAGAAATGCAAAAGGAGAAAATGACTTTATTAATGGACAGGCAGACAAAGGTCAACAAAAATATTGGTCAGAAGTTCATTTAAAGGAGGTATTTTCGTTTGGTATACGTGGTAGAAACGAACGAAACAAAACCAACGCGGAAATTCTAAGTTCCTACTCATACTAAATCCAACTAGTCTTTTGTTCCTCGATATGTTACTTTCCTGTGTTCACTAACTTAATCGAAATCGAAGCTCCTCCTATTGGTATTTCTTTTATGTCACATTATTACTCGACTCTGCAGAAAAGTAAACACTGGACAGACAGAGTTCCAGAGGTCGGAAGATCTCATCTACGCTCAAAGTAGTTCTTGACCCGTAGTAGTTCTTGACCCGAGTGACCCGAGTGTAAATAGATGCTTACAGGCATTAGACGAGTGGTGTTTAACATGGGACATGGAAATAAACTATAGCAAAACAACATTTACGCATATTCGCTCAAGCAGGAGCAAATTTTCCTTCATATACCACATCGGAAACCATCCTCTGAATAATGCAGCTTCTTTCAAATACTTAGGAGTTAGTATTATGCACACATTGCAATGGCACTCACACGTTGATAATATATGTTCTAAGGCAAACCAAAAACTATACTTTTTAGAGAAAAAACTGGAATACGCTACACGGGACGTGAAATTAACAGCCTACAAAACTTTTGTACGACCAGTCTTGGAGTACGCTTGTGTTGTGTGGTCCCCTCATCAGAAAGTCCTGAAAGCAAAAATAGAAAGAATACAAAGATTGGCAGTCCGTTTCATATGCGGTAAATACCGACGCATGGAGTCTGTTACAGCCTTGTTAAAATCGTGTGAACTAGAGCCTCTGGAGGAACGCAGAAGTAAGCATAGGCTAAAGTTTCTTTTTAAAATCATGAGTGGGCGAACGAAAATAAACAAGGACCTATATCTACAACCCCCAGGACGGAGATGCGATCGTCTAAACAATAGCAGAGCTATTCAACCTTATTTAACACGTACTGATGCTTTTCGTTTCTCCTTTTTTCCTGACACAATTGAAATGTGGAACAGATTGCCTGATGCAGTTGTGAGCAACGAGGGCTCTGCCGAATTTGAAAATGCGTTGGATACTTTCTTTTACGAGAATGTATACTAAATTGTTGCTGCGAGCACTTTCGTTGACTTTTCTTTGTATAACTACTGTTATTTGATTTTGTTAACTTCCAAGAGCGCCAGTGCATTTGTATGTTACATAGAAAGAAAATTATGTATCATGTATTCTTGACACATCACCCTCCCTGTAATGACCACAACAACGGGGTTGACAGTATCAAATAAATAAAATTATGGCTTTCCAAGGGGGTATCGCGCTGCAGTCAACGTAGCTTTGTGGGTACAGGGAAACAGCATTCAAATAAACCAGTCAATGGTCAACCTTTGAGTCACTTGAGGTTGTCGGGATGCACGACTCTCACGCGTCCCCTGATATGTTGTTTTCCCGCACGGCTCGCGTGGCCTGGCGCCCGCGGCGGTCGGAATGGTTGAGGCGCAGTACGAGAGATGACGCGAGTGTTGCGCTGCTAACGCCGCCGACAGGCGGGGTTACTTGGTTGCCGAAAGACAAGGTGCTTCCGCTGTCCGCTCTTTGGTTCGGGACAGCAAGCAGTGCGGACGTGCCGTGCCGCATGTGTGCCGATCCATGCTTCTGCGAGACCGTCTCACGTGGCCGCCTTGAAACGTGCCACCGTTCGCGTGACCGTACACGCGAACGACCAGGCGTTGGGATCCAGCATGGGGCGAACATATTCGCTCGCTATCCGGTCACGGTGAGTCGGACTTCTAGATTTGTCGTGCGCCCATCGGCATGTTTTGTGGATAGCAACTCGGCTAGCAGGCATTGATCTATGAAAGGTGCAATAAATGCCCTTGTGATTGTTTGCACTACTGTGTTGTCGTTCCTTTGTCCCAAGAGCACGGGAGGAGAACCCCACAAGGTGTAATCCCCGCTGATTCAAAGAATGCTGAATGTCGTTTTTTCGAATGAGCGAAAAAAGAAACACTGGGAAGGAACGTAAATGTTGATCACAGTGGAGAACATAAGGCTACAACTAGACGTAATGGAATCACGGCTTTAATATATTTTGATAGGGTGTAGAATGCTGGCGCCAATCCTTTACTGTACACTCAAAAACTGCTGCACCCCTTGGAGTGTATATCTGGCACACAACAATCGTCATCTGTCTTGCCCCAAGTCCTTTCTTTAACGTTGTTAGCCCGGTACTTCCAAGTCACGAACGGGATGCGCGTTATCAGCATGACAGAACATTCTCGACAGGAAAGTAACGAGGGCAGTGTTTTCAAGAAAGGAAACGCAAGCAAGACAGCATGACGCAACATGACGCAGAAACGCAGCATGACGATTATTGTTCTGTGGCAAATACACACCCCAAAGGGTGAAACTGCTTTTACATTGTAGGTTCTTTTAATTACGGCACTTGCGAAGCGAAACATTTTCAACAGCGTGTCTTCCGGAGTGACAGGAGTTTTTAAAACCTTCTGCTTGCCGTAGTTGGGCCCAGTGAAGAGTGATGAAGAAATATACATAAAATAGAATTAGCTGCACGCTGAGCTTACAACGTAACATCACACAAACAATAGATTACAGGAAGCATAAAATATAAATACAAATTGTGCATTCTGCAGTGATGCATTTTGAGCACGTTTCACACCGAGGTTGATGCCTGCAAGAAAGTTTAGGCTCAACCGAAGAAGAGGATACAGCTACCCTTGGTAACTTGTTCCAAGAGGCATATTGCGGCTGGGAATAAAGAATACTTGTGTGAGAATGTGACTTGTAGCTTCTTTGGCCATTTTACTGTGACCCGCACCTGATGCTGGTTATGGTGGTTCGAATGCTTTAATTTTTCGTATTCATTAGTTGACCGCTTTCACGGTTGCGTCTGCGTTGTCGTTTTTGTTCTTTGCGAACACTGGGAGCTGCTGCTCCCTCGTTGTGGCAATTGATGAAGATAGTTCCGAGTACGTTCCTGGCGCGCAGCCGTCAGGCCAATTTAAGTCCAGGAAACATAGGATCGAGTAAAGCGACACAGACAGCAAGGGTATCGAGTTGTACTCGGACAGCCACAACTCCTCGAACGACGACTTCAAGCCTGTCATGAGCCGAACGGCTAGAAAGGAGGCTGCTGCAGGAGTCATCACCTGCATGTGTTTCAACCGTGAACGATATACCACAGCGTTGGTCACACGCTGTGCCATTCTAGTCCGTGGACCCTACGACCAATTTGAGGCTTCTTAACGCATAAAGTTTGTCACTTCGGTATTCGAGGGAATGCCATGGAATGAGATTAAAAACGTGAGAATAAACTCGTGGAGGAATGTCCTGCCTGTAGACGTTTTACATCGAAGCGCACTACAAAGTCTTGGGAATGTCACGGGAATTGGCAAATTAAGGGAGATCAATAATCCCTAGAGCCGGTAACGGCATTGTTGGCGTCATTTATGACGTGACACTTCAATTTCGACCGACACCTTGCAAATATTAATAAAGCCAGTAACAGAAGGCACTATCATCACGTATCCAACCAGACTCGGAAATACAAGCTGCGTGAAGCTTGTGTTTCAGGCAGACTGCCTTCCCTCTCAGGACAAAGTTGGCCATGCCCACCATCCAATTCTATCATACATACTGAAGCCACCACAGTGTCACAAGTGATCCAAGATTGGCCACGTAAAAAGCGTCTATGTGAACAATGTCGTGAGCCTACGGTGCGCTGGATCTCATTCAGAAGACGCCTGCTGCGTGGCTATCCTGACGTGTCCTAATAGCCGTGGTTCCCACGAAGCCTCACCGAAGTACTGCCCATGGGTCTGGAAGAAAATCGCGGTTCTAAAGCGTATGATTCAGGAGGGTTGCAATGTGGGCTTGTTCATAATGCACCTTCAAGGGGTGTACGGTAGCGCGATTAAAAGACGGGACAAAAGAAAACACAGAGGGACACACACAACGCTAACTTCCAACAATGCTTATTATCGAAAACCAGGTCGTACTTATACATTCGGCCAACATGAGTCACAGCCACGTGAACAGATAAACAATCAGAGCGAAACATCTTTGTAACTGATATGTTAAGCCATTCGCATTGTTGGAAGTTAGCGTTGTGTGTGTCCTTGTGTGCCTTCTTTTGTCCCGTCTTTTATTAGCGCAACCGCACACCCCTTGAAGTATGGTTAGGGATCATTCCACACACAAGGTGGCTGCCGCTACACTTAGGCGGCGATGGTATCGCCACGAAAGAGCGCAACGAAAAGCCTCACGAAGCGACACGCCGTCTTTCACCAAAGCAGCTGCTGCATCAAAGCGCGCGCCACCCTAAAATATGCTGTGAAAACAAAGAAAGTGGCAAGTGCACATCCTGCCACGGAGACACGTCGAATACCGCCGCCACCGACACCCTCACCAACTGCTGAACGACCACTCATGATCGCCTGGCCATAATGATGTTGCGGTGACTGGGAGATGTTATGCGTGTTCTACTCAACAAAATAAACACCCCGCCGGCGCGGAGCTCGCATGCAGGTGCTTGATGCCCTGAGTCCAGTCCTTGCGGCTGTACAGCAAAACAATGGCCCGCCGGATGCCATCGTTTGGAGAGGAGGTTAGAATGCATCTGTCTTTCAATGGAACGCCGAAAGACCTAACTCGCGCATGTCCGACTTTCGACAGCTTGTATTCCTGAATCAGCTTCCCATTCTCGCCATTTTTTATCCAAACCTGTCATCGCCCATCAGGCTGTCCGGGTATGAGTACATTATTTCGTCCACCTACAAGCAACGAAACAAGACTATTGTTGTCATGTGCCATGACTTTACATATGTTCATCACACAGTGGCACCTGACATTTGAAATCCATACGTGTGTTTAACTATGAAGAAGAGCAAAGACACTTTTACAATTGCGGGAACCTACTTATCACCATCAAGTCGTATAAGCTGCGGGGGCTTACGGAAAATGTTGACTTCATTGCCGTGGGTGATTACTAGGGATTTCAATGCCCACCATTGTCTCTGGGGGAGTTTCAAGATTCACTCGAGGGGAAAAGACTGGTTTCCATTAGCTCTCAACGAGAACTTTGTTAAATGATGATTCGCAGAATGGCGTGTAGTAGCTATCTAGACCTTACCTTTGCTTCGCGCTCCATTAGCAGACGGGTTCAATGGTTCTCGGACTTGGAAACGCGGGGAAGTGACCGCATGCCAACTTATCTGAGGTGCTGATTGGCTCAAAGTTCTCTGAAGCCGTCCAATGCATTGACTGCCCGAAATTTAAATCAATCCGGGAAGACTGCTGTCGAGACGACTTCCCACCCAGCCTAGTGGGCGCAATAAAGGTTGTCTTACCGGTTGCTACACATTCGATTTTGACGAGCTCCGCACGCGGTGACTTCGACATCGAGCTAGAGAAACTTCACGCAATTCGCCACTGAGAGGAACCAAGATAGACACACAAAGCTCATTCATGATTTGAGATTGGCCAGACGCACATAGAAGAAAATAAAGTGTCGTATGAATAAGCTGGCGTCACAAAGATGGGTGTCTTTATGCGACTGGATTTGCAGCCAGCACGCTTGCCTACATGAAGCTCAAACAACTGTTGTTTCCGCTGGTTTTCGCTACTTCTTGGACGGTGACTGCGCATCAAGCGCTTGGTGGGAGTATGATTTATCCGTGCATCACCGGCAGATTTTCGGATCCATCATGCCACATGTGGACAACCGACGCAGATTCGTCGCTGGATGACGAACACTGCGATGCTCGCTTGGATAGGCTCGTGGAGGATGACGCCGTCGACAGTATCTACAAGCACTGTGAACCACGTGACCCGGGGCTGGCGTATATAACTGCGCGGAAGCTTGACTGCCTGGGATTGGGCGCCCGCACGCTTGCCGACATGCAGCTCAAACCACTGTTGTTTCTGCAGGTTAGTGCTGTTCATCTAACTGAAATTTCTAATACAGTTACAGCATTGCCAGCTACTCCCACAAAGGCATGTGCACCCTGTACAGAGCGAGTGTGCACCAGACTTTATAACAAAGGTTTTCGTTTTTTTGTAAGCCGAGTGCTATACCTTTCTCTGCTCTTGCTACTTTCTGGAGGCCTAGAGCTCAATCCTGGGCGTTTTGATAAAGGTTAAATGTATTATTTGAAGAAGTTACAGGATACCATCATGACTAAGCTGGGCAACATTGACACCAGAATAACTAACAGCGATGCTAAGATGACTGAAATAAACAGCAAGCTTGACACAAGCCAGGGCCAGATAGGCAACGTTATGAAATTGGTACAAGAGCAATCAACCGTAATTAAGGATCTACCTCATCAAGTAAAAGTTCTACAAAGGAAAAATGTCGACCTCGAGATTAGAAGCCGTAGCATGAACCTAGTGTTCCATAGGATAGATGACAACGACCGGTCTGAAACGTGGGAACAGTCCGAAACCTTGATTAAGGGCATCTGCACTACCAATTTGGGAATTGAAGTGAAGTCAATTGAAAGGGCACACTGGGTTGGCCGTTTTATTCAACGGAACAAAAGATCCATCATTGTAAACTTTTCATCGGATGAAGAAAAGGAGCCTATTCTAAAAAATGCAAGTAAGTTTAAGGGTTCGCAGTATAGTGGGGAACAAGACTTCTCTGTTGGAACTCGAGCATTGCGAAAGAAACTCTGGAAATACGTGAAAGTAAAGAAAGTGGATAAAAAAGCCAGGTTAAGCAAAAAGCGGATTAGCTGATCATAAATGGCAAAACATTTACATGGGACGATGAGAAGGAAGAAGTTGTTGCCTTATCTAAGCGGTGACACAGCAGTGATCATTTTCTTCATCGGGATTTAAATGTTGTAGTGGTAAATTGCCGAAGTATAATAAACAAAACAGATGAGTGTGCTGAATTGGTTGCGTAATTGAAGGCAGGTATAGTGTTTGGTATTGACTCTTCGTTCAACCCATTCATCGATGATAAGGAGGTATTCCCGAACAACTATACTACTTGTCGCAATGATAGGCCAAGTATTGGCAGGGGTGTTTTCTTGTTACTTCACTCGTCCCTTTCGTCTGCGATGCTGAACATCAGTCATGACGCAGTCGAGTCAGTCTGGTGCACAATTACATTGGCTAACAATCTTTCTTTTATAACTGTGGTGTTTTATCGATCACCCAGTACAGATTTCCGTGTTTTGGAGACGTTATGTGATATCGTTCCGGAGGCGTCTGATCGAACCATTTTACTAGGTAATCTTAATTTACAAACTTGAAATGGGAAAATGGTACATGTGAGGTCTTATATGCAAGCCGTATTAATGAAGAAATCAAAAAACAAGGTTGACAGTTCTGGCCTGATGCAGTATGTTCTGGAGCCCACTAGACTTATTCATGCCCTGCATCTTCTGTTTTGTAACTCGCTTAATTTAGTTAATAATGTTTACATCATTTCTTGAATTAGTGTTAACCAGGTTGTCATTCAGGTATTAAAACGAAAACTCGGCGTACGAGAAAGCGTACCAGCAGAAGGTTATTCTTTGATAACGTTGACTATTCATCAATTTCTGATAAAATATTTGACTGTTTTCTTAGTAGAGGTACACGATGTAGACTACTTGTGGAGCATATTTAGAAATAGGTTGCTTGAACTTACAGGGGAGTTCATACCAAGTATTGATTCTGCTAGGCTTAAGAAAAGTAAAAAATCCACGGATCACCTTCCGTATATTGAGGCTAACTAAAAAAAGAAGGTCTATGAAAGATAAAAAAAACGAAATAACACGTTCATCTTGAAAGTCTCCAGGAATTACCGCACGAGTACAAAAAAAATTGAAAAATGCGAAAGAACAATATTTGGAACGACTTAATTACAAAATGATAATAAACATTCAACCTTTCTAGCAGTACATCAAGTGAAGTGGGTCTGACCCTTTTGGAATAAATGAAATTATTAGCAATGAACACACTCTTTGTGACGATGTAGAAAAACCGCCGTGAATAAACACAATCATCTTTTCTTTCTAATTCTGCATGTAGCCCACAACTGTCTAATAGCAGCGCTCCTCTTACGCAACCACTCGAACTTAGCTTTAGCGGCATTGAAGCTGTGCTTAGGAATCTTGATGAAATTAAGGCTAATGGCCCCGATGGTATTTCTCCCAAAATTTCAAAAGAGTGTGCTCGTCCAGTTTCAATTTACCTTTATCTAATATTTGAAAAATCATCTACTGGTCAGTTACCACAGGGCTGGAAAGTAGCAAACGCAGTCCTAATTTATAAAGGAGGTTTAAGAAAAGACGGGACTAAGTGTGGGCATATCATCATTACATCAATTTACATCAATTTCCTCCAAGCTTACATGAATTTCATCCGAGATCATAGAGCACATAATATACAAGGCTATAATGAAACACCTAACGGACAACGCCTTGCTAGCGAACCGCAGCACGGTTATCGCAAAGGGGTTTTCATGTACGACACAGCTTCTTGAGTTCTACAACGACCTAGCATCAGCAATTGATTTGGGAGGGCAAATCGACGGCATTTTTTAGATTTCAGCAAAGCGTTTGACACTATTTCGTATTATCTGCTTCTTGAAAAGCTTCTACTGTTTACTACAGATTCAAGAGTTTTTCAACTGATTGAGAAATACTTGTCACAGCGCTGCGAGTGTGTTCCCTAGAACGGTATGAAGTCAGACTATCTAGAGGTGACGTCAGGCGTCCCGCAGGGGTCAGTGCTGGGGCCTCTATTTCTTGTTTATATTAATAACATTCATTTAAGCATCAGGCTAATAGAGGCCTCTTTGCAGGTGACCGTATAATATATAGAAAAATTAAGAATGAACACAACGTCCTAGAACTACAGGCCGATCTTGAACGTATTCGTGAATGTTGTTACATGTGGAAAATGATTCGAAACACGAATGAGTGCGTACATGTGTGTTTTACTAAGAAGAAAAAATATTTGATGCAACTTGCCATATGATGAACAATACTTTATGTAAAGAAATCAACGACTAAATATCTGGGGATGCTGCTGTTGGGCGATTGCTCTTAGAAATCGCATGTGGATTATGCGGATTTCAAAGCCGCAGTAGCATTAAATTACATTCAGAAAAATTTAAGATGTGCAAATTCCAACCTGAGAAGCACGGCGTACCTAACATGTATAAGACTTATCTTGGAATATGCCTGTACTCTTTGGGACCCATCTCAAACATGTCCGATCAATAAACTAGAAAAAATTCAGAAAAGGACAGCCAGGCTCGTCTTGGGTAGATACGGTAAGAACTATAGCAGCACTGAAGTGAAAAAAAAATAGCTGAAATGGGAGTCACTTTCGTCACGCCGAAAAGAAAGACTGCTGTTAAAGCTTTTATGCCAAATATTTATATGAAAACTGGAATTGATAGCTAAAATTACTTAAAACAGCAAAATTACACATCTGGACGGACGGACCAGAAGTACAAAATTAGGGAATACCAGGCCAGGACCAACCTTTTTGCAAATTCTTGTTTATGTAAAAACTATCGCTCAGTGGAATCGACTGAGGTCTGAGCAAGTGTGCAATGTGAATGAAGACGTATTTTTTTTCAAGCATGTAGCCCCCTGCTGTAGCGCCTCCGGAAAAAGCAGGGAAATGTATGAATAAACAATAAAGAATCTCTGGATCCCAGAAAACCTTTGTACCTTATACGAAGAACTGTTCGAGGGCTCCGTGCAAACCCAAGACAGCTCCACCTCTTTAATTCCCTGACTATCTACAATTCAGAGAGACCGAACTCGCATAATTCTGCTGTAGAAGGACAATCGGTGAAGCAGGTTCCACTGAAACGTGGACTCCCGAGCACTCACTGTTCTAGCGTGATCCATGCATGGGGCGGCTTTTTTTCTCTTTACGACTTTAAAGCTGTGCTTGCGTTATGCAGGAGTCGCTCAGTGCCAGGGCCAGATGGGATTACATACCGCACTATGTATAACCCTAGTAAACGAGTTCGAATGGCACTCCAACTCCTGTAGAACGACTCCGAACAGACTGGCATGGTTCCCCAGCAATGGGAGTCAGTAAAGTCGCCTGATTCCGCTCCCCAAAGTTGATAAGTCGCCTTCGGACATAGCATCATACCATCGGATCCCGCTTGCTAGCTGTGTATAAAAAGTGATGGAACGGGTGGTTTTAATGAATATGAAGTGGTACCTAGAGCACTTGAATTTATACAGACACGATGACAGGATTCAGGCGCGGCCATAGGCGGAAACTTTTCATTTCCTGGAGGGGGGGGGGGGGGGGAGGGCCCGACTAGCTTTCCTAACCTCATTTATATATACATATATATTGTTACTTGCGATTCGCTGATGATATTTCCTTGCTTAGTAACTCAGGGGACCAATTGCAATGCATGCTCACTGACCTGAAAATTTATCTGCAGAAAACTAAAGTAATGTTCAACAGTCTCGGAAGAGAACAGCAGTTTACGATAGGTAGCGAGGCACTGGAAGTGGTAAGGGAATACATATACTTAGGACAGGTAGTGACCGCGGATCCGGATCATGAGACTGAAATAATCAGAAGAATAAGAATGGGATGGGGTGCGTTTGGCAGGCATTCTCCAGTCATGAACAACAGGTTGCTATTATTCCTCAAGAGAAACGTATATTACAGCTGCGTCTTACAAGTACTCACGTACTAAAGTACTCACGTACTCACGTACGGCTTACTAAAAGGGTTTTACTTAAACTGAGGACGACGTAACGAGCTATGGAAAGAAGAACGATAAGAGTAACGTTAAGGGATAAGAAAAGAGCAGATTGGGTGAGGGAACAAACGCAAGGTAATGACATCATGGTTGAAATCAAGAAAAAGAAATGGAAATGGGCAGGACATGTAATGAGGAGGGAAGATAGCCAATGGTCATTAAGGGTTACGAACTGGATTCCAAGGAAAGGGAAGCGTAGCAGGGGACGGCAGAAAGTCACGTGGGCGGATGAGATTAAGAAGTTTGCAGGGACAACATGGCAACAATTAGTACATGACCGGGGTAGTTGGAGAAGCATGGGAGAGGCCTTTGCCTTGCAGTGGGCGTAACCAGGCTGATGATGATGATATATTGCTACGGGGAGGAAAGACGCTTGGCACTATATTTACAAGATATGTACAACGGGCAGAAGACACATACAAAATGGAGCTTGTGCGCACGACTATCGGCGATGGTCGTCTTCGTTAGTCCTCTCATCATCGTTCGCTCCCTCAGCACCTGGTAGCATGACCCTCGGCGGCGAAGGCGTTGTCCTGGCGCTTGGTAGGTTTGAGTGATATCGCTTCTGTGGAGCGACGTGAACGATATCGGAGGAGGATCTCGGTGTGTACTTAGAGGTTGTAACCCGTAGGTCACGTCTCTCACGGCGAACGACATGGTATGGGCCTGAGTAGGGTTAAATAAGTTTCTCACAAAGACCAAGTCACCGTGCTGGTTTCTAAAGAGTGCGGGTTTTTCAAGTTTCAAGACGGATCTATGGAGCGAACGGCGGCATCTACAATGCTAGCGGAAAGCGGGGACGAGGATGCTTCAGACAGGTATCCATCGGTGCCTCAACTATCCACCGCCGACCACCGCGTCGTCATCTCACAAGCGCGTGACCCAGGTACATTTTCCGGTTCTGATAACACCGACTTCAAGGATTGGCTTCAACTGTTCGAACGGGTGAGCACTTGCAACAACTGGGACCCGATTATGATGCTAGCAAAGATCATATTTCACCTGGCAGGCACGTCACAAGTGTGGCTCCTGAACCATGAACAGGAACTTACGAGCTGGGAGGAATGTAAGCAAAAGCTCATCGATCTGTTCGGCAAGCCCATCGGACGCCATCTTAAATGCGCAGAAAGAACTTGCATGCCAAGCTGAAACTTCCTTCGAGTCCTATGTGACGTACATCCAGGGCGTTCTCGCGCTTTGTCGTAAAGTCCATGACGCGATGCCGGAAACAGAAAAGGTTGCGCATATCCTCAAAGGTATCGCGGAAGAAGTGTTTGCACTTCAGGTTTTTAAGAACGTATTCGCAGTGTAAAACGTCATCAATGAATTCCGACGCTATGAAAACGCAGAAAGACGCCGCGTTACTTTGAACTTGTCACGTCTTCCGAACACGGCTGCGATGTATACATGAGAGGACCTCCGTCTACCACCCGTTCTAACAGTTCCTGCTGCATCCGACAATATCGTGCGCATCATCCGGCGCGAGGTTGAAGCTACCCAATCTCCCTTCAGGTGCGTAACCCCGATGAGTACCATGCAACCATTTCCCTTTCCCAAACTGTCGTGCGCCAAGAACTGGCAAATGCAGGATTATAGATGCTTTGCCAAGTCAACGGACCTGACTACCGCCCGCCCGCCGCAGCTGAGTTATACAGACGCCCAACCGTTCATCCTCGTTATCAGAATTGCACAAAATGGCGCCCTGTCGATGACAGGTCCATCTTCTTCTGTTGTAGACGCATTGAAGAGATTTCCCATCACTGACGCAGTGCTTGGAACTCGCAGCTTTGGCCAAGCTATTGAAACATCCGACGTCCAGGTGTAGTTCCCGAGTGCCGGTACACAGTGACGACGACAGCGATCCGCAACTATTGCGAGCACGATCAAACCGCTCCCCTTTGCCATCCCGACACCTTCCCCGCTCACCTCTGTATCGTCGCTCTCCTTCTCCGTCCTGCTCCCGCCGCTCATTGGAAAACGGACGGGTGCAGCTCCGAGAGGTGAGCCTGCCACGACGACCCGACCTGAAATTCCTCTGCTCACATTACCTAGATATCACTACCTTATCAACGTAGACGGGGACGGTATACCTGTCATCGCACTCATTTACACCGGCGCCCGCATATCGGTCGTGAACTGAAACCTCCGTATTCGTTTGAAGAAAGTTCTTTCTCCTGGTCCGGTTGCGTCCGCGTAGCCGATGGTGCGACTCTGGCTGCTGCTGGGTTGTGTACCGCCCGTGTCACTGATGCCGGACGCCACACTTCAGTTTTATTTTACGTCTTGCATCATTGCCTACATGCGGTCATCTTAGGATTTTCCTTTGGCACATTCGGCTCTTATTGACTGCTCTGCAGGGGTTATCCAGCTTGTCTTACCTCATGCCGTTGAGCCTTCTGATCCTGCGCCGAGTCGGCTCTGTTCCGCTGATTACATTCATGACTGCTCTTGATTCTCATTTCGACTGAATCCTACTTCGCCTCGTTTCGGTTACTCAGTGAACTATTCAGGGTGCCACAACTATCACGCACCAAGACTTAAACAGCAGTTGCGCTACTCGAAGAAAACGTGGTCCATACTGTTTCCAGTACAGTGCGGTAGCCGCCAGCAGTTCTTTCGTTTGTAATGTTTAATTCGACAATTGCATTAATTATCTAATTCGAGTAGTACTGTCGTAATTATCGAAGTGTCAATGAGACATTTGTAGCACTCCCAGGCAGCCCCAAATGATACCTTGCTGCTGTGTGTCCAGTGACATATTAATTGCGTTTAATTTTTTCCGACTGGTAAACAAACCTAAGAAAATATGAAAAATACCACGTGACTGTGCTCCCACCCGCATCATAAAGCAGCGCCCTCAAATAAGCTGATTGCAAGCAACTGCATTGCCTGTCCGAAGCCCGAAAACACAGCGCATCGCTTTGATAATGGTTCGGAAGGAGCTCCAACAGCAGTTTCGCGGCTTGGAAGCTATTCCTTCCTCTCTACGTCACACTTATTATCCCTCTCTGAAAGCCTACTGACCACATTGATAACAAAAACCCCTTGATAACCAGCCGAAGTGCCGCTCTGACCACGCACGAAACGGGAAAAGCTATAATAGTCTTCTTCTTCAGCCTATTTTATGTCCTCGGCAGGACGAAGGCCTTCCCCTGCGACCTCCTATTACCCCTGTCCTGCGCCAACCGATTCCAATTAACACCTGTGAATTTCCTAATTTCATCGCTCCACCTAGCCTTCTGCCGTACTCGACTGCGTTTTCGTTCTCTTGGTACCCCTTCTGTAACCATACAGGTTCAACGGTTATCTAACCTGCGTATTACGTGACCTGCTGAGCTCAACCTTTATCTCTTAATGTCCATTATAATATCGGCTATACCCGTTTGCTCTCTGACCGAAACCGCTCTCTTTCTGTCTCTTAACGTTATGCCTAGTATTCTTCGTTCCATCGTTCTTTGCGACTTCCTTAACTTAGTCTCAAGCTTCTCTGTCAATCTCGAAATCTCTGCCCCATATGTCAGCATGGCTGATATTCACTGATTGCACGCCTTCCTTTTCAATGATAATGGTAAACTTCCTGCCAGGAGCTGACAAGGCGTGCCGTATGTGATCTAACCCATTTTTATTCCATGAATTTTCTTCTCATGATCAGGGTTCCCTGTGATTAGGTGACCAAGGTAAACGTACTCCTTCACCCGACTCTCGAGGCTGACTGGCGATCCGGAACTCTTGTTCCCTTGCACGGCATTACATGGTTATCTTTGTCTTGTGCATATTAATCTTCAACCCCAATCTTACACTCTCGCTGCTATGGTCCTCAATCATTTGTTGTAACTCGTCTGCATTGTTGCTGAATAAAACAATGTAATCGGCCAACCGAAGGTTGTTGAGATATTCGCCGTCGATCTTAACTCCTAAGCCTTCCCAATTTAATAGCTTGAATACTGCTTCTAAGCACGCAGTGAATAGCACTGGAGAGAGTGTCTCCCTGTCTCACCGCTTTCTGTATAGGTATCTTCCTACTTTTCTTGTGTACAATTAAGGTAGCTGTGGAATCTCTGTGGATATTTTCCAGGGTATTTACGTAGGCGGTCTGTACCCCTTGATTACGTAATATCTCCATGACTGCTGGTATCGCTACTGAATCAAATGCCTTTTCGTAATCTATGAAAGCCATATAGAGAGGCTGATTGTAATCTGCGGATTTCTCGATTACCTGACTGATGACAAGGATGTGATCCATTGTAGAGCATCCTTTCCTGAAACCTGCCTGTTCCCTTGGTTGGAGGGTATCTTGGAGAATATTTTATATAATACTGTGAGTAAGCTAATGGGCCTATAATATTTGAATTCTTTAATGTCTTCCTTTTCGTGCATTAGTATAAAGTTTGCATTGTTTCAGATTTTCAGGACCCTTGCACTCGATAGACGCTTCATATAGAGAGCCGCCAGGTTTCCTAGCAATATGTCTCCTCCATCTTTGAATAAATCGACTGTTATTCCATTTTCTCCTGCGGCTTTTCCTCATTTCATGTCTTACAAGGCCTTTCTTACCTCATCGCTAGTTATAGGAGGATTTTCTGTATGCTGTTGATTACTGTTTCGAATAGAGTTATCCTCACTCCTCTGAGTATTGTGCAGCTCCGTATAGAATCCTTCCGCTTCTTTTACTATATCTTCGAGATTGCTGATGATATTACTCTGCTTATCTTTCAGTGCATATATCTTCGTTTGTTCTAGGCCAAGTTTCTGTCTCACTGATTTCAGACTGCGATTATTTTTTACGACTTCTTAAGTCTTTCTCACTTTATAGTTTCGAATATTACCTATTTTCACCTTGTTGATTAGTTTCACCTTGTTGATTTGTTGATTTCACCTTGGAAGAGCTTACCTACTGGTTTCCTTGGTACCTTACCTCCCACTTCGATTATTGCCTCTGAGACCAACCTCGTTAAGGTTTCATTCATTACATCTATGTCATCTTCATCTCTCTGTTCTAAGGCGGCATATTTGTTTGCAAGTACTAGCCTGAATTCATCTGCTTTCACCCTAACTGCATCTAGGTTGACATGTCTCTTCTTGACGACCTTTACTCTGTCTCTCTTCAAATTGAGGTGAATCCTAGCCCTGACTAGTCTATGAAAACTGCACTTTACCGCACCTATCACTTCCACGTCCTGTACTATGCTGAGATTGGCAGAAAGTATGAAATCAATTTATTTTTTGTGTCCCCATTAGTGCTTTTCCAGGTCCGCTTTCTGTTGCTACGCTTTCTGAAAAAGGTAATCATTATTCGAAGCTTACTCCTTTCTGCGAATTCTACCAGCATCTCTCCTCTAGCGTTCTAGAATCGACGCCGTAGTCGCCAATTACTTGTTCACCAGCCTACTTTTTCGGCACCTTTGCACTGAAGTCGCCCGTTACTACAGTATACTGAGTTTGCACTTTTGTCATCGCTAATTCAACATGTTCATAAAAATGATCTACTTCGTCATCATCGTGACTGGATGTTGGAGTGTAGGCTTGTACTACATTTAATCTATACCCCTTATTAAGTTTGATTACTACTACAGCTATCCTCTCATTAATGCTGTGCAATTAGTCATTGTTGCCCGCCATGTACAGATGAATTAGGAAGCCTATCCCGTATTGCTTCTTATCTGGGAGACCGCTATAGCAGAGGACATGCCCATTATTCAGCAGTGTATAAGCCTCACCAGTTCTCATCTCACCAACGCCGATTATATCCCAAACAATGTCTGATAGTTCCTCAAAGAGTCCTGCTAAGCTAGCCTCACTCGACAAGGTTCAGCTGTTAAACATTGCAAGGGTCAGTTTCCATTGGCGGCTTGTCTGGACCCAGAGATTCTCAGCAGCCTCTGCTGCGTTACATGTCTGACCGCCGCCTTGGTCAGGTGCTCCGCAGTCGCTGGGGACTGAGGGCCATTGGTTAATTGAGTGATTCAATTGGGAGGGAGAGGCTGAATACTGCACCCGGGAGGCCAATTTCTGTTCTGGTGAGGGAGTGTTTTGTTGAAGCTTAGTGGACCTTCCTAATTTGGTTGTACTTTTATTAGTATAGCCCCACTTGCTCTCGGCATCTTTTGCCGATGACAGGTGTCACTCCAAGCCTGCAGATGTTGTGCACTGGAGGAGGTGAAATTCAAAGTCACCGTCGTAAAAGAAGAAAGATAGAACGAAAGAAAAAGAAATCTTATAGAAAGATTCGAACTTCCGGCAATGGCAAGCGAGCATTCGACATAGCTCAGTCATATAACCCCATAGACGGCGAGGCTACCTTAACGCGGATAAGTGCAGGCCAGGTAGCCCTACATGGCTAAAAACTCCTCGGTTTATCCGCGATATAAACATCTCAGTAGGCACATATTCAGCAGCGCGTTTCGGATATTTCTGCAACCTATTTCGTAAATCTTACGTGCCTAACAACTTGGTCGTGCATCCGCGATATATGTGTTTTCCTGATCGCGATGAGTGACTCAATATAGAACGAGTTCTAAACGGCTCTGGCCTCGTAGTTCCGCAATCGCACGTGCGCAGACGACCGTGAACTCGGCCAGGCAAACCCTACAGGCGTACCGATGACCATTCACAGTTGCGAATATATGCTCGTGACCTACATGAGTACAAACGGAAACCCGCGAAAACGAATATATTTGCAAATGTAGAAGAAATAACTGGATGCAAACTACTACTTCTTATTTTTGATGAAAATCGGTATGTGAATTTTGCAACTTTTGCCATTACGTGATTTATTTATTATTGTGGGCGTGCTACTCCAATCCTTCACAGCGCTGCAATTTTTTTTCGCTTTTAGGAGGGGGGGGGGGGTCTGTCATTAGAAAGTCAGCGTGACGCATGTCGGTAGAGTCAGTTTAAGTTCATTTAGCATATCTGAAATGCCTGAAAACATGCTTGAATTATCCGCGGTATACGGGTTTTGATGATCACGCCAGGTTCACGGCATAGGATTTCTCAGTGGTTCTAACATCGTGGTTTCGGACTCTCCTATACGCAAGTGGCCATGAACACGGGTAAATACACGATATACTTCAGGCGGAATTGAACAGGACTTAAAGGTAGTGTGGAAAAAAAGAAAATGAGAAAATGAAAAAAAAAATTCAGTGCTTACCGCGAATTCCCTAGTCCCGTCTGGATGGAGGTACATCAAACAATTCATGGTCTCGGCTGTCGGTCTCATGCATCGAAGTCTTTCCGAACGAGGCGGCACTGGTACTGATGCGCCGTGCAAGGCTGAGAAGTTTTACAAAGCTATAAATGTGCTATCTGTGTACATTGCTATCTGTTTCTCGCGGAGTACGCAAGTTCACACGTCACAACTCTTCGGGATTTCGTCGCGCAGGCGACGAGCTCGGCACAAACTGCTTAAATTTGCACGATAACTCTGGGGCTAGCGCAACCTGCTCTCAATTTGGTATCGATTACCGCAGTGACACAGATGAGATTGCTCGCTGGTGGTGGAGGTGAAAAGTTCGATGGCCCTCTCAGCTCTGGCGTCACGTCAGCGACCCGAGCCAACCATTTGCGCTGGCACCCGTTGCGGCCGCGCTCTGTGGGAGGCTCTCGGTTTTCTTCGGTTTCAATACAGCGAAGTGAGTTAGGGATGTAAACTCAATTTTAATTTCTTTAATTATGGATTTTACGTGCCAAAACCACTTCTTGATTATGAGGCACGCCGTAGTGGAGGACTCCGGAAATTTCGACCACCTGGGGTTCATTAACGTGCACCTGAATCTAAGTACATGGGTGTTTTCGCATTTCGCCCTCATCGAAATGCGGCCGCCGTGGCCGGGATTCGATCCCGCGACCTTGTGCTGCAGCCTAACACCATAGCCACTGAGCAACCACGGCGGGTAGATGCTAACTCGTATGGGCGCTTATCTTATTCGAAGGTCTCTGCACGCAATGGACACGGCCCAGCCAGTGTGATTGATGGCCAAAGAGAGGAGTTTACGAGAGTTAGCGGGTTGTAGCCTCCGTTCCCAGCCCAAGGCTGCGCCTTGAGCGAAGGCCATGTCTGTGCATGGTCACTAATTGATGACAATGGCTTCTACGACGTAGTCTAACTCGCACTTCCGTGCTCATTCGAAAGAACACGTTGGCCTTTCAGCCAGAAATGAGGGCTCACGTCTTACTGTTATTGCGCGAACTATGCTATGAACTCGATCTGTGCGACTGTACTACCGGACAGAGCAGTTCCGATCACATTGCGCGCAGACGCTTTTAGGTGCGGGTACACAGGAAGGCGTATCAAAGGATGGTGCCTGTGGGAGGTTAAGCTATCTATATAGTTTATCCCAAGTAATGCTATCACTAACGAGGCTAAACTATTTGCAAAGAAAAGAGGGGGGGGCGGCTGCTTTACAAGATAAAACCAACATCGTCTCGTTAGTAGTGACGTCGCGCCTTTTTTCCGCTTATCATTGACTAGCTACTTAGTCGAAATTTATTACATAAATAAATTAATACTTGCACAATTGCGCTACCTCGTACGTCAATTGGTGTATCGCATTCGAAATCTTAACATTAAGTAATTCGCCGTTTGCCACATTTTCGTGAGTTCTGTTCGCGTTCAAGAGTTGTGCCTCAAAGCGCGAGGCCCACCCACGCGCCTCGCATGCACGAAAGCTCCGCTCCTGAAAGGAGTTGAATGCGACTAAATCTACTCAACGTCGGACTTGGCGAACGCAAAGAAGTGACAGGTCGGTGGTGTAGCTGTAGGCTGCTGCTGTGAGTGGGCAATTGCATGACGCTATGACAGATCAGTGCGCATCGGCCTAGCGTGGCGATAAGGACTACAAATAAACAGCGATGCAAAAGAAAATATGAAGGCGAAAGCCCTGAGTGGCTCGTTGCGCGAAGGCCTTGGAAAATAACGCGGTGTCCAGTCAAGTGCTACAAGAAAAAAAAGATTTATCAAACCTTCCACTGTGTGAAGAAGGACGAGGAGCGAAGCTGTGGCCTTTCATCTCTATCAACGCGTCTACTTGTAGATAGGTGGCGGTAGTGGTGGTGGTTGTGGTAGTATAAGTAGTAGTAGTAGTAGTAGTAGTATTGAAGGGCACAAAGAAGGAATACATCTTTCGACTGTGGAGTGATTTAAGCTTAGTCTTTTACGTAGTAGTCACGCGCAAGTACCACAGAATGGCAGACGGAAATGCCCCAGCATTCCCAAATTCCCTGTGAACTACATAATTGTGAAATGTAAATGAACTTGGCGTAATGTTAGAGTCGTTTTAGCGACTGATTCTCATAAGAGTTGCATCGGGATAGTTTCGATAAAACAAGAGCTACAGCCGTTTTCTGTAACCACACTCCTTCCGTAAACGGCCATGTACTCACAGCCTACGGGGAATTCTAGAGTTTACAGCTTCAGTGTGGACTAACTAATTGCGACAAGTAAACGAAACTCGGCGTAAGGATAGAGTCATTTTAGCGGGCAATTTAGGCACATTTTTTTCTAAGCTATCTATACTAGATTAAGAGTTACAGAGCATTCGCGAGAAACTGGAGACGACATTTTTTTTTTTCGTGTCGACGTGACGCCTGGACGGACGGACATCGACCACCACCTATAGCTATATGCAGCTTCGCTCTAAAAACACCCGTGACCTTCTCCGAGCGAGGCGCGGCTGGAGAGGAGGAGGAGGGGCGCGCGCAGACAGAAAAACACGGGTTGCGTCGCTGATGTCACGCTGCGGCGGCGGTTGTAGCGACAGTCAACTACAGAGCACTAAACGACAAGAGTGGACACTCGAGCCTTTTTGCAGCTGAGCTATGCAGATTCGCCGATTACGCTAGGTGGCAGCGCACATCCAGAAAAATGCGGCTGCGGCCGTGGCTCCACAGGCGGCACGACCCAACACGTGCGAAGCCCAGTCCGGCTCGCGGCGTCATGATTCTGTAAAATTCGCTCGAGGATCGCTGTTGGGCTCTTCTGCCAACATCTGACACTACTGCTTCGTCGCCGTTTCATGGTGAGGCCACAGGAAGTTCTTTTGCACGTTGTGAAACAATAATTCTCTTTATATTTCGTTATGTCACTGTGAAGCCGCCTGAAAGAGTGACGGAGTGTGGCATGGCGGACTTGAAGCCACAAACAGCTGCTGCCCATTTGCAACGTTGCATTTAATTTTGTATTCTTTTTTCATCATGCGCAGTAATGAATGGTTATGCCAGTGATAACAGCGACGCGGCAGCACCCGTGCTGCGAGTCTTGCTGGAAACAAGGACGAAGTTCAAAAATAAAATAAAATGGTTCGTTAAGAAATGCCACCTATGCACACATGCCGTTCATTGCAAAGGGCTTTATGTTGGTCTATTCAAGAAAGTCACGCGCAGCGGCTTCGGGAAAAGTATGGTGCGCCAGTTTTTCTAAATAAATGTGGCAATTTTCAAAGTCCTGCACGCGCAATATTTACAATTTGGCAATATTGCGCGCTCTCTCATCCTCCTTAGCAGGCATGTACGCTTCGGCATTGTTAGCTGTTTTGCACTGGGCGGAAGATGCTGTTCATGTTTTGTGTATGCCGTCCTTAGCGTAGAAAGTTTGTTTCTTAGCATTTTTATCAGTGCTTCCCTGACTTGAGGTCAGAAAAAATATACAATACGCGAAGGAATGT
This sequence comes from Dermacentor albipictus, assembly GCF_038994185.2. Lineage (NCBI taxonomy): Eukaryota > Metazoa > Arthropoda > Arachnida > Ixodida > Ixodidae > Dermacentor > Dermacentor albipictus. The sequence continues at coordinate 29,125,136 of NC_091825.1, read as the reverse complement.
AGCATCTACGTTAAATAGCTTTGTAGCCTCTAGTATTGCTTACCTTCTCCCTGTCATTCTATGTATTGCAGGAATCACCAATATTTCTTCCGCAAAATGCACTCCACAGCCAAAGAACATCACGCATATTCAAGTGCAAATCTCTAAGTATCAGAAGATGATTACAAGGCATCTAAGACAGCAAGTGAATCCCCCCCCCCCTCCCCCATACTGTCGAAGTGCTTCATTGACTAAGGTGCCAATATCTTCTAGCTCTTAAATAAGTGACTCACTGGATTATACCTTCCAGATGAAGATATTGGTGCACGCCCAATTGTTGTTGTAGTCATTTTATTTTTAGCAAACAACCATTCACATAATTTTGCTACCTTATTTCACCCTCCTTCGTAGAAGTACAATAAAAAACGTCCATTTATTTCTTCTGAAAAAATATATTCTTGAGCAATTGCGGGCTTGTCTGTGTAGTTTTCTTCTACTTTTTTCATTCTCTGGATAGTTGCAACACATCTTGTGCATGTCCTTATGCTTGTGGAATGTTTATTACCATCACCTTATTAATTTCCAACTATTCGCCATTACTTGCACTTCACAGGTTTTTTCCGTTTTCATGCGTCTGCCACTTTCGGGTTATTGGCTGTCCAAAACGCTGATTGATGTTGAAGGGAAATAGTACATTTATTTACAATACTACTTTGGGTGCAAGTTATTAGAAGTACACTATGGCAAACAAACTTGTTCTACGTCCTCACTAACAGTTGACATGACTGTTGCGCTAATTCCCAGCTTGAAACATAACGACTGCGACTATAAATAAAACTAACATAAAGTAAAACACCTCCGTGCACTCGTCACCGCAACATGCAAACAGCGGCACAAGCGCCTGCATGGAATCACTCGATTCATGCAACGTTACTGGCCCCAAAAAAGAATAAAAGGAACGAAAATGAAATGGCCTCCATAATAGGGCGGCGTGTGGCGGCCATCTTCGAGGCAAGTGCGTTTGGACGATTTCGCTAGGTGTCCCGAGAGCAAACGTCGGCCGCAGGCGCCTTCGCGATGTCCACGCTTTACCTTTACTATATTACTCTACCAGTCAACTGCGAAGCCAGATAGGCTGCGATGGAGGACGCTCGCCAGGGCCCCATCGGATTGCGCGGTCGGCCTCAGAAGTACGCTACTGCCTGGCATGCTCGCCAAGGGAGAAAGGATGTGCGACGTGGGAAGAGGCGGGAGCAAAGCTTTTGAGCGCGAGTGGTGCTTTCCCCGGCGGAGAAGACGCAACCAAATTGTGTTCAGCTTGTGTTACACATTTGTAACACTTACTGGCGACATGCAGGCTGCACCGTAATGTAGTGCATCCAGTGCTCGCATGTGTCGTCGAGGAGGTCGAACTGAAAGCTCCACACGTGTAGTTCACATTGTGGCTCGTTATGCCTTGGAGGAAGTCTGGCCACTCCCATCATACAGCTTAATGCATTACCAAGTGTGCAGCAGGCTTTCGCCTTTATGTGTTACAGGAGTGCAACGTGCTGCCGAACTTTCTAAGGCGAGAGCCTTAAGTGGCTTGTTGCAATGGCGCATACTCGAACAAAGCCGCGTCTGGTCCAGTTAGCCAAAAAATAGGATCATCAGGAGTGGCTCATACACCCCGCAAGCAAGCAAAGATGCAATGGCTGAATATGAATGAGGAAACGGAAAAAAAGAGAAACGAAGAAGGAACGAAAGAATGAACGAAAGAAAGAACGAAAAAAAAAACGAAACAACCCTTAGGTAAGGCATGAACATGTGTTGTTGAGGAGGTCGACTTACAGCGCCATACGCTTACTTCATACTGCAGCTCGTTATGTCTTGCAAGGAACCTGACTCCTCCGATTGGAGGATATAACTTAATGCATTACCAAGTATGCAGCAGGCCTTCGCCTTTGCGTGTTACAGGAGCGTAACATGCTGCAAATAATTTTTTCTTTACTGAGTGCTGCTGTTTTATCTCCCGCTTGCCACTTTCACGCGACCATCAAGTCCGCCATTTAGCCCTGTTAGTTTTTCGAAACGACACGGTCGTGCTAAACGCGCGGGGCAATTCTTGCTCGCTTTTTGGAGCACAACTTTGAAACGCGAAAAAGAATTACTGAGTAGGACCTAGGAATTGAGAAACTTATAAAAAAATTATATATATATATATATATATATATATATATATATATATATATATATATATATATATATATATATATATATATATATATATATATATGTATATATATATTGTTACGTGTGGGAAGACACAGATGAAAGAGACTACACGTTATTTACACTGGAGCCAGGCTGACACTCGCTCGCTCCAAGGGCACAACCAACTTCATCGTCGTTCTCGCGGCGGCTCATCTCTTGAGCATCGCTCGATGATATTGTAATACTATTCCCCCGGCGGCAAGAGCATCGTCACGGTGCTGTTAAATATCCAAGGTGCGTGGAGAGTTGTAGGCCTTGAGTGGGGCAACGTGGACAATGTCACTGGTTGTCACAGCGGAGGACGTAGTGGGCGTGGCTAGAACGATTTCATAGGTGACATCGGTCACTTTGCGGAGCACGCGATATGGGCCTGTGGAACAGGAAAGCAGGCCGACTTTATGCGATGGTGACCAAAGCAACACGAGGGCGCCGGGCACAAAATGGACATCACGGTGACGGAGATCGTAGCGTTGTTTCTGCTTGCCTTGACACACTTGTAGACGAGCGCGCACAAGTTGGCGAGCATGGTCAGCATAGGCGACTGCATCACGGGCATAATCGCTAGTTGAAGCTGTGGCGGACGGAAGCACAGTGTCCAGTGGTAGCGTCGGTTCACGGCCATACAAGAGGTAAAACGGGGAAAAGCCAGTAGTTTCGAGACAGGAGGACTTGTATGTAAATATAATGTAAGGTAGAGCCAGGTCCCAGTCACGGTGGTCGCTTGAAACGTATTTGGATAGCATGTCTGTAAGGGTGCGGTTCAAACGCTCAGTGAGGCCGTTCGTTTGGGGGTGGTAGGAGGTGGTAAATTTATGCTGTATTAAGCAGGCACGCATAATGTCGTCAATGACTTTGGCCAAAAAGGCACTGCCGTGGTCTGTAAGCAATTGACGCGGAGCACCATGCATCAAAATAATATCATGTAAGCGGAAGTCCGCAACATCAGTTGCGCAACTCGTCCGCAGAGCACGGGTTACGGCGCAGCGGGTCGCGTAGTCCGCCGTGACTGCAACCCACTTGTTTTCTGATGTGGATTCCGGAACTTGGCTGAGAAGGTCCGAGCCGACACGATGGAAGGGCTCGGCAGGGATGTCGAGCGGCTGCAGGTAACCAGCGGTGAGCTGGGAAGTCTTCTTGCGTCGTCGGCAAAGTTCACAAGCGGCGATGTAACATCGTACGGAACGGGCAAGGCCTGGCCAGAAAAAAACGGCAATGCACACGGTCATAGGTTCGAGATACGCCGAGGTGTCCTGCCGTTGGGGCGTCGTGAAGCTCTTCTAGAACGGTGGAGCGGAGGTGTTAAGGTATAACAAGTAGGAACTCAGAGCCGTCCGGATGAAGGTTACGACGATAGAGAGTACAGTCGCGGAGGACGAGGAGGCGTAGAGCAGCATCGGCCGGAGAGTGTTCAAAACGGTCGATGAGTGCTCTGATGTAGGCTTCATGGCATTGCTCGTCGGCGACATGAAGCAGCTGGGATACAGAGAATACGCAAGAAGCACTGGCAATATTGGAGGAGTGAGCGTCGTCAACAGGGTAACGCGACAAACTGTCAGCGTCTTGGTGCAGGCGGCCAGACTTCTACACCACGGAATATGAAAATTCTTGTGGCCTCAAAGCCCATCGACCAACGCGGCCTGTAGGATCTTTTAGCGATGAGAGCCAGCAGACAGCATGATGGTCAGTGACTACGAAAAAAGAGAGACCTTAAATGTCAGGTCAGACTTCACAACCGCCCAGCAAGCCATTCTCGTTCGGCAACGGTATAGTTGCGCTCCGATGGTGCTAGGAGGCGGCTCGCATAAGCAATAACTCGATCCTGGCCACGCTGACGCTGGGCTAAGACGGCACCTACGCCATGACCGCTGGCATCTGTAGTAATTCTGTAGGGGCATCAGGGTCGAAGTGGGTGAGAATGGGTGGTGAGGCTAGACGAGTGACGAGACGACAGGAGGCGCCGGCTTCTGCAGTACCCCACCAGAATTGTACCCCTTTCTTCAGAAGATTAGTTAGGGCCTAGCAATTGTCGCAAAATCTGGAACAAAACGACGAAAGTGCGAGCACAGATCTACAAAACTTCGAACGTCTGCGACTGTCTTCGGAACCAGAAACTCTCGGACAGCGCGAGTTTTGTCGGGATCAGGCTGTACTCCGGAAGCGTCAACGAGATGGCGTAGAAGAGTAATTTGGCGATGGCCATAACGACATTTGGACGAGTTAAGTTACAGCTTCGCCTTTCGAAATACATCAAGTATACTTGTGAGACGTTGGCGAAAGACGATGACGTCGTCAAGGTAGCAGAGGCATGTGGACCATTTGAAACCTTGGAGCAAGGAGTCCATCAGACGCTCAAAGGTGGCAGGGGCGTTGCATAATCGAAATGGCATTACTTTAAATTGGTATAGGCCATCAGGTGTGACCAACGCGATTTTTTCTCTCCATATCGTCAACAGCAATCTGCCAGTATCGCGAACGAAGATCAACAGAAGAGAAGTAGCTGGAACCGTGCAGGCAGTCAAAGACTTCGTCTATACGTGGGAGCGGGTAGACGTCCTTCTTAATAATGTTGTTCAGATGACGGTAATCTGCACAGAAGCGCCATATGCCGTCCTTTTTAACCAACACCACAGGTGACGCCCAGGGACTCGACGAAGGCTCAATGATGTTTTTATCTAGCATTTTGTTCACTTCATCTTGAATTACTCGGCGTTCCGACACAGAAACTCGATACAGTCGTCGGTGAACAGGCGCAGCATCGCCAGTAAGAATGCGATGCTTGACCGCGAGCGTCTGGCCTAAAGGGCGATCATCAAAGTCAAAAATATCGTGGTAGGACAGTAATACTTCGCAAAGGTCTTCAGCCCGCGTAGAGGACAAGTCCTTCGCAACCATTTTCTTTATGTTGGGATCGACGCCCGAGGCTGGCGCGAGGGGCATGCTAAGCTCGCGAGAACCATCGGTCGATAACGCTGCCACGTATTGGTCGCCTAGACAATCAATGGTGGCAAGGCAAATACCTTACGGTAGAATTTGCTGTGCCAATCCAATGTTATAGACAGTCATGCGAGTGCGGTTCGCAGTAATAGTAAGCATACTGTGAGGCACGGTGACGTCATACTGTATTGGACTGTCGGGCAGAGGAGCGACGAGGTACTCGCCATCAGGAACTGGTGGGAAAGACAACAGTTCAATGTAGGCTATGGACTTTGGCGGCCGGCGAATAAAGCCGATGGGGCTTAGGGGGCACTGGGGTGCGTCAGAAGGTTCTGCGAGAATCGGCAACGCAAGGCGAAGGGTACTGGAAGAGCAGTCAATAAGAGCAGAATGTGCGGAGAGAAAATCGAGGCCGAGAATGAGGAGGTGGGGGCAATGAGCGATTTCGGTGAAGAGGACAGGAATGTGGCGGCCGGCAATGCTGACACGCGCCGTACACATGCCGATGAGAGGCACAGAACCGCCATCCGCAACGCGGATGACGCGTGCCGACGCTGGGGTGAGGAGCTTGTTCAGTCGTCGTCGGAAGGCAGCACTTATAATAGATGTGCTCCTGTATCGATCAGGGCCGTGACAGGATAGCCGTCAACGTCAAGAAGGTTTCGGTTAGTAGGTAACGTGAGCAGAGGATTTGAGGGCAGGGTCGACAACGCAGCTTCACCTCCAGAAGCTGCAGTGCCTAGTTTTCCGGCTGGGTCCGGCAGGCGATATGCGGCGAAGAGAAGCGGAGGGGTTCGGGCGAACGAGACTCATGGCGTCGAGGTGAGGGCGAGCGGCTGTAGCGAAGGTTCGGAGCAGGGGCATCAGCGGCAGTGGGTTCTTGGCGGGTGGCATACGGAACAGAAGGCTCAAAGATGCGGGAATAAGTGATGGCGTATGTCCGAGGAGGTGGTGGCCATCGTTGCGGCAGTGACGGGCGACATGGCCGATGCGACAACAGTAGAAGCAGATCGGCCTGTCATCACGGGTACGCAATTCGGACGGGTTGCGACGAGATGTGGCAGAAAAGGACTGCCGGGGACGAGGAGGGCCGCTAGAGAATTGGGGAACACGCTGGGTCGAGACGTGAAACACACGGAGTTCAGACCCATGTTCTCAAATTCCTGTCTGACGACGGCCTGAATCATCGCAATGATGGTTGCTGGCGGATCGGGAGGCGTCGTGGAGAAAGCTGGCGAACAGGTGGCCTCAAGTTAGCGTTGAGCAATACGGGTGACGTCGTCACAGGTGGTGGTCTGACGCGGTCGATCCTCACATGTCGACATAGCAGTAGTGCTGGGTAGCCGCGCAATGTGGTGTGAGATACGGCGACTCTTAGCTTGCTCAAGGCGACAGCATTCTTATATAATGGCGTTGATAGTCGAGACGTTGCCGAAAACACGCGAATTGAAAGCGTCGTCGGCGATGCCTTTTAGCACATGTGCCACTTTGTCTGCTTCGGACATATTATCGTCAGCTTTGCGGCATAGAGCCAAGACGTCGAGGATGTAGGAAACGTACGGCTATGTAGATGACTGAACACGAGACGCAAGAGCCTTTCTCGCGACAGCCTTGCGCCCAATGGTGTCCCCGAACTGTTGCCGTAGCTTTTCTTTGAAACTGTCCCAAATGGTTATCTCGTCATCATGCGTTTGGTGCCACATGAGTGGGGTGCCGCCTAGATAAAAGATGACATTGGCGAGCATAATCGTTGGGTCCTACCTGTTGTTAGCACTGGGGTGTTCATAGAGCTTGATCCAGTCGTCGACATCCTGTCCCTCCAGGCCAGAGAACATACCTGGGTCACGATGTGGGGCAACCGTGACGACTGGAGCAATCGGACAAGCCGAAGCCGTTGCAGAGGCGGGCTCGTCACCGGAAGGCATGGTGACAAGTTCAGTGTGCCGACCACTTCGGAGTTCCGTGGTGAGGACGGGGATCGCTGACCTCCGCAGGAATGTTACGTGTGGAAAGACATAGACGAAAGAGGCTATTTACACGCTCTATAAGCTTGCGCCAGCCGGCCTAGGCAAGAAACTGGATCAAATCGAGAACGTCAAATACACGATATACGCCGATGACGTAACGCTCTGGGTCCCCGGAGGTAGCCTGGGATTAATTGAAAACGCTCTGCAGGAAGCGATCGACGTGATCGAGGAATACCTCGCTCCCACCGGCCTGCGATGTTCGCCTGCGAAGTCGGAGCTCCTCGTCTACAAACCATCGAGGAGCGGTCCCAAACCAAAGAACGAAATCAGAGACACACACGTCATTACTCTCGGAACAAAAGACGGAGGAACCATTCCACACATCAGCAAAATCAGAGTCCTTGGGATGTTCATTGAGAGCAACGGCTCTAACGCCGCTACAGTGGAGAAGATCGTGACAAAGTCGAATAATGCCTTGAATCTCATACGACGCGTAGCCAACAGACAACACGGCCTTAAGGAAGAAATTCTCCTCAAGCTAACACACGCCTTTGCGCTATGCCACTTCACCTACGAGGCGGCCATGCACAGATGGAAGGTAGCGGAGAAGGACAAACTCAATGTACAACTGAGGAAGCTAGTCAAACTGGCGCTGGGAATCCCCAAGAACACCGAGACAGAGCTCCTGCTGCAACTGGGGGTACACAACACACTTGAAGAAATCGCCGAAGCTCAAGAACGGGCTCAATGGACAAAACTCTCTGGAACCAAACCGGGTAGAGAAATTCTAGCCAAACTAGGTCATGACACCACAGTAATCGAGAATCTATATCAAAGCGTTCCGACGGACACACGCAACTCCTACTGCCGCGGAACATGAACCCCCCGCCCACCATCAACCCAGAAGGCTGGCACGCGGATCGTTCATCCTGCGCGAAATACGTGATAAGAAGATCCTAGCCTCTTTCATTGACGCGGCACAGTACCCAACCAGGAAGGCCTTCGTTGCCACCACGATCAATAAGCAAGGTCAAATGAGAAACGCTCTCACAGTCAAGACCCACAAGTCCGAGATAGCAGAACAGGTTGCCATCGCACTCGCGCTCACAGACCCGACCACCATCCACGTCTACAGCGATTCACGCTCGGCCGTCAAAGCCTTTCAGAAAGGAGCAGTTGCAAGACAAGCACTACAAATAATCAATAGATCCGCACCGTTGCAGCATCACACCATCTGCTGGTTCCCGGCACACCTCGGAGAGATCGAGGACGCCCCTCGCAATCTCAATGAGATGGCTCACAGGAGCGCGCGTGACCTAACCTTCCGCGACGCCACCTATTCTGGTCGTGACCATCCCAGCGAGAATCGGGACCCTCCCTCCACATATAACGAGATCATAAAGCACTTTTGTCTAGACCGCAGAATATACAGCACACCTCAGAATAAGCTCACCAGGCCTCAAGCCCTGACGTTCAGAATGCTTCAAACAAACACGTACCCCACGCAGAACAGACTACATCACTACATGCCTGACCTATACAAAACATCATATTGCGAAAATTGCCATAGCACACTAGACTTACATCACTTGCTCTGGCCGTGTGGTCGGACCCACGCAAACAAGGATCAAGACTCCGCCAGGATACAAGAAGCGTTACGCAGCACGGACCTGGCGGAGCAGTTCTGGGCTGTCCAGCGAGCCCACGATGCGGCCAGGGAGTTACAACTCCCGGTCCCAACGTGGGAGTAGCCCGCTCTATGGGACCTTGCGCCCCGTAGCTCGCAGGACCTTTCTATAAAGTTACTCCATCCATCCATCCATACACTGGAGCCAGGCAGCCAGGCTGACACACGCTCGCGCCGAGGGCACCGTCCAACTTCATCGTCGTTTCTCGCGGTGGCTCGTCTCTTGAGCATGGCTCGATGCTATCGTAATATATATATATATATATATATATATATATATATATATATATATATATACATATATATGTAGAGAGAGAGAGAGAGATGGGCGCCCTCGTTTCCGGTATGGGAGAAGCAGGGCAGAAAAGCCGCTTGGTGCACGCTATACTCCGTTCCATACATAGCAGTCAGCGTTGTGGAGGCTAGAGAGACTTCTTACAATGGCTTTCTTCGCACTTGAATATTATGATGTGTGGTGCGCGACACGGTGCGGTGGTCGGGGCGGTCAGGAGCAGGCGACAAGGAGTGCGCGCGCCAAGTCAAATTCCGTACTGGAAGGAGAATGACGACAACGCCGAAGAGCGTCCGGCACGTGAACGCGTGGCGCAAGAAAAACAGCTAAAAGAAGAAAAGGAAACCAATTAGGTAGAACCACGGGGCGTCAGGCAGCTAATCGGAGAATGCCTAATCGGCCAGAAAGAAAAAAGATGGCCAGGCTTAGCTTGGTTAAGCCAAGAATGCGTTGCATATTGCGTGGCCGCGCAATATGCGGCCGCGCGCGACCGCGCCAGTTGGGGCCCAGCTTTTCCTCCGTGACGTGGATGGATGGATGGATGTTATGAGCGTCCCCTTTGGAACGGGGTGGTGGGTTGCGCCACCAAGCTCTTGCTACTATACTGCATGCTCGCGCGAGCGAACGCTGTTGGTCCACAGCGTAGCATGCACGAAGTGCAGACGGAAAGTGCGGAGTGATAACTTTTCTGGACCGAACTTCTTTCGTAGTTTCCACAGCTACGTATAAAACGGAGTATAGCTCATACAGAAGGAAAGAGCCTCTACGCTGAAGGTGAAGCTTGCTTCGTGGAAGCATCACAACGCGATACTTCGATTTCTCCCATTGCCTCTGAAAAGGAATGAAATTGAAAACTCTCGCAGTAAGACGCTCTCCGGACGCACCCTAAAACCTATAGTGTACATCCAAAATTTGCAATACGGTCTGGTGAGTGACCCTGTAAAATGTAGACCGCACTTAACGACTGAGTCTGCCCTGTTGACGCAGTCCCATATCCGTTCACAAACTTATAGCACAAACGTCGGGTTTGCATTACGTCGTGTACGGCGTCTTACGTGTAATTGCTTATCCTAGATGTGTTCGACGACAGGCATCAGAATTGCTTTCCCGGTTGTAAGCATCCATTCATTCTAGTGATATTTTTCTCGCAACGTTACGTATTCTTAGATAATCAAGCTTTCATTTGCATAACGATACTTTTGGCCTGTTTTAAACGATTTCTTCATGTCGCAGCCCTCTGAGGAACTTCCATTTTTTGTGCAATTACTAGGGTGTAAAACAAAATATATATAAGCCCTAGAGAATCAAATCACTTCAGGAGGTCGGTTCGGCATGGTAACTACCCAATTCGCCGCATTAGAGATATAACAGGCATAAGCTTTATATGGCAAAGGTTATACGTCTCCGCTTGGATTGATTCCACAGTAAGCTGTCTGCGAAATGATTTTCCATAAGTAACATGGATAACACTGTTTTAATTCTGAGTAGCCTGGCGGTGATAGGTAATGCACTTGTATGGGAGAATGATGTCGCCATGGTATGGGCGGAATCGTGATGCTGTGCTGCGGAGCGAAGTGTCACGGCCGCTTTCGCTATAAAGACCGGTAAGGTAATGACACTTTTTTGTGAGAAGATCCGTTGATCACGGCATCTATATACCGTGCGGGCTATTAGAAGTGAGTGTTGAGACTGCCAAACGAGTACCGAGAGACGTGTACGAGGACGTAGTTCTTTCCTTGGGACTGCTTTTTTTAGCAATGTGCCAACCTACTAGAGACATCAAACACAGAAGACGCTACTTAACACACCCACATATCTTAACTGTAATAATTACTTCTGCGCGTGGAGTTTGTTTTTCAAGCCCCAAACTGTTCACTTCTGCGCTGGTATCTGTTACCTGTATAACTTCTCTAATCTTACGCGAGCCTCGGTTAGCCCCGCCACACCGACTACCGATGAGTGCATACAGTTTCTCACTATAACACATAGAGGGGAATCTGGCGCCACCGTCTTGGGAGTTTCCTAAGGGGCACTGTGTAAAACCCCTTAAACTTCGTAAAGTAGTGACACTGTCTTCCTCCGCCTTCACTCCTCCTTGTTCCTCCTCTCTTTCACGCTGCCTTCTCGACCGTGGCACCGCCTACACTGCTCGAGCGTAGCAGCGGCGCCAACATGCGCTCCTCGCCACTCCGTAGACGTTGCTCGAGCAAAAATGGCGCTGATGCACGGCGCGATGGCCCACGTGATGCTATTAGGCCAATAGCGACGCGGGGTCGGCATTGGCCAGAGCGCGCGAGGAGGCGGCGGCATTCTTCAAAGCGTGGCACTACTTTACGAAGTTTAACGGGCTTTAGCGCTGTGCCGTCATGGGAATGACGGTATATGTGTCTGCGAGGCTTGTGTTGTCTGGTGTTGTAAGAGGCTTCGTATAAAACGTGGATATGACTGCACAAGTAACATGTTCTTAAAGTAAAATCTTCATAAAACGTTTCCATTCACGCATATTATATCTTTGCTCGCCTATACAATGCATGACCAAGCGAACAAAAGCAAGAACAGACAACAAACTGTTTCAAAGCAAGCGAGAATCTTGTCGTCTGTCCCCCAACTTTAGCGGCCCGCTATTACCTTTTACGTATCATATAATTGTACATACAATAACAACTTCTCATAGTTAGACAAAACATGTTTTTGTGTAATAATAAAGCTAAAACAGCTTTTTACGTGCTGTTTCAGTAGAAAATGAATCATTGTGACCGACGGAACGATCCTTGCCAGGCGCGTCTTCAAGCGGTCCTGGCTCTCCGAGAACGATGCCAATCCGAAGTCACAATTTACCGCAGTGCATCAGCGCCAGATTTCCCTCTATGTGATATAGTGAGAGACTCTATGGGTGAGTGGGAATGGGAAGAACGAATGACCAGACTTCACGAAATGACACAACACCATAGATTGCAGAGGCGTACATTCTCAAAGCCACAACCAGAATTAAGCGAAAATCCGCCACCTAAAACGCCGACTAAGCAGCGCAAAAGGAAACATGTTCGTTTGGGCACCTCCAACTAATATTTCAAGCCGAGTCTCTCTTACGAGGAAGCTTCCGCTTGGGTGCTCCTGTCTAAACACATGTAAAAGAACAATTCTTTTTTCTCGGCAACCACAGCGCAAGATTTGGAGAGGTTTGCTGCATATAAAAGAAAAGCTTGAAATATAGCTCCTGTTTTTCACGAATATTTCATTTTGGTCGTAAGTTTTTATTAGCAAGTGGAAAAAATCGAAAAATTTCTGAATTTCAAAGCAGCGAGTTTACAACTCTGTAACTCAGCGATTACAAACGATATCACAATTATATGAATTGCGCCTAATAGTACATCTAAAGCGGACAAAATTGATATGTTACACATGAATATAAAAAAAAGTTGTAATCTGGAAATACAGATTTTGCCACACCCTTGTAATCAACGTAACAAACTGACGTAAGATGTAAAATGGCATGAAATCTGTCTGCTTTGAATGATCTGATGTGTGCCTTTTGCAGAACCGCGATATCTGTTCTTTATGCAAAGGTATGAATTGGTACACTTCGTGCTTCTATTTTTTTCAAACGGTCAAATATTTCAAAATCTTTTTAACAAAATTCAAGCTCTAAATCTAAATTCTGCTTCCAGCAGTCACTAGAATTTAACTTTCTCAAATGAAACAAATTTCGTTAGACTCGGTCCAGGGGTTATCTCATAAAAAGTTTTTGCGTTTTACATGTATTTGAATAGGCAGCGTTAGAGTTGGGCCCGAGCTAAAGCTTCCTCTTGAGGAAGCTTTAGCTCGGGCCTCCGACGCTCCGACACTGCCTATTCAAATACGTGTAAAAAACAAAAACGTTTTTCCAATATAAACCCTGGACCGATAATAATAAAATGTGTTGCATGTGAAAGAGACACAGATGTACTATTATTTGCAATTCCCAGCATTGTATTATCTTTTTTCATTGTTGAGTTACAGAGTCGTAAACTTGATAGTTTCATTTTCTGACAATTTTCGACTTTTGCCAATCTTTAATAAAAATTTGACGACCTAAATAAAAAAATTCGAAACCAACAGTCACTAGATTTTAAGTTTTCCGTTTAAATGCGACAAGCTTTGTCAAATATGGTGCGGTGGTTGCCGAGAAAGACGAATACTTCTTTTACATGCATTTAGATAGGAGCACCCGAGCTAAAGCTTCCTTTTAAGCTTGATCCAAGACAATGCGTAATGGTTTCACATCTGCTCACTTGTAGACTCGTTCGGTTAGTGCGCTAGCTGCACACATCTGTGAGCGGTAATATTTGCACCATTCTAACACGCCACGTACGTTAAGCAAGCAGAGCTGTTCCACAAGTCTGATAGTTATACGGGAAATAGCGTTTCGGCGTTACAATGCCACGTAGCTTGATTTGTGGGTTGGCATATGTCTATTGCGACGAGATCCACAACGCTTAGGACAATTGTGGCGCTTCGTACATCATGCACTGCTCATGACAGCGAGTAGTGGAGTCGGTACTCCAAACGTGCGACTGTGAACAAAGAGAACGTGGCTCGAAAAAGCGATTGATGTTTAAACTTTGATAAGAGTATACTAACTTCATTTTACAGTATTTGTAACTATTGAACCACCACCACTATGCACATAACATTTCTCTTATCAGGTTCACTGACTCATTCAAATACTATGGTGCTCACATTTCCCAAGGCCTAATTTGGACCCTTCACAATACTCAAATTTCTGAATTGAATTCTGGGACTGTCCTTGCCAAAACCGCGTTTTAATTATGAGGCACGCGATAGTGCGGGACTAAGGATTAATTTTTACCACCAGGGGATCTTTAACGTGCCTCCTATGGACGGGACACGGGCGTTCTTGCATATCGCCTCCATCGAAATGCGGCCGCCGCGGCCGGGATTCGATCCCGCGACCTCGTGCTTAGCAGCCCAACACAATAGCCGCTAAGCCACCACGGCGGGTAATGTAATTGCTAATTCTATAAATTGTGCCTTAGGCTACATCCGGGCAACAATTGTCTGGCGTTTTTCTTTGTTGAGTTTTAGCCTACAAAATCTTGTCAACGCTCACTTAAATATCCGAGGGCATTATTTTTATTTTATCATTACAAAATAAACCTGAATAAAACACTCAAATCAGTCAAGAATCAAGTTCTACTAAATTCGTTCTAGCTGATTATGTGTACAACAGCGTAGTTTCGCGGCGGTAATATAGATGACTCCATCTTTCCATTAAGACCAATCTTCGCAGAATATCTCGACTACAGGTTTACCACTGGCTTCTTTAGTGGCTACAGCCTAACAACGGACTCATCATACCCGTCCATCTGATGCCCCGCACCACCCAGCCCAATGCTCTGCACTCATCGCCATGATCATCACTCATAATCTTCACTCCACGTGATCCTACCATAGCGTTCGAGCAGTTGATTTTATTTGTAAGTACTGCGTGTCACTGTAATCACCTCCTCATTCATACTGTGTCAATCATCAACTCAGCTTGCTTCAAATCCGCCGTTGAAGAAGCTGTGTCTACCCGCGATAACGCGCGGCAATGTCCCGCATGTACTGTGGGCTCGTCTTGAATATTATCTTATCTTCTGTTATTGTACCGACCGCTCACGTTGTCGCTCGCCGGACCCCTGAGGTAAAAAATAAATATCTTAATTTTAGGTGTTGTGTATCCCTGTCGAATATATACGTTCAAGTGGATTCGTGGACCACCTGTGTTAGCGGTGAGAAGGGATTTAATTAGGGCCTCAGAGAGAGGTAGTTGGTATTCCATAACTAGTAAACTTGACGTCCGGAGGATGAACAGTGACAACAGACGCACGAACCGCCCTCCCCCCCCCCCCCCCACCCGCACGAACTTCCAGCTACACTTTAAACCGTACCATTTTAAAACAAGATTACTTGGAAGATGGCGAAGAATGTTAATGTCTGACTGCGCGTCACTGTTTTTTTTTTCGCGCCTCAAGATTACAAGTTGAGGGACTTATATTCGTGATGGCGTCTTTTCTGTGATACGTTACAAGCATTTTATAATCTAGGCAGAGCTCTCACAAGGTTGTTTATGTCTTTAAACAATGTCTATATGTATTAGGATTTTGAAGTAGTACAGCGCATTTACTACACCCGGAGAGTACTTGGTTCCGAGGCAAATAACGACGATAACTTCTATTTCTTATATGGCTCATTGATGGAATTGGTGGCTAAATAGCTGGCGAACCTGAGGAAAGCGGATGCTGGCACGAAAAAAATGCTTCTACATTTACAGTATTTATCGCGATGAATATTTGATAGAGGCCATATACAGGAACAAAGTTACGCTGGTACAGCTTCAAAGCCAGGTTAAGGTGGGGATACGGAAATAAATGTTACCGCAATTGAGAATCCAAAACCATTCCTGTAACGCAGCGCAGATACAATGGAGCCGCACGAACAATGAATCGCGGCCCCTTATGCTTCACTACTCGAACAGTGTGTTTGTCTCAGCTTGCACTGAGTGAAGGCAACAAATGTGATAAGTGGCTCGAAAACTGCCTCATTAAGAAGCTAAGATCGATAGTGGGTGCGACCAAAACACTTGTCGGGAAGGGCCGAAGAATGGCTGTCGGATTACGAGTGGCCTTCGAGATACGCTTATCGTAATAGCGGCGTTTAGCGGAACTTGAGAAAACACACGAAGACGACGTGTTTGTGATACTTCGTCTTGCCATTTGCGAGTATTGTTAACGGCGGGTGTAAGAAGTGTCATACCAACTAGCTCAGTCCTTTCTTTAATTGTTGCTAAACATGCCCCACAGTTAGCAAAAGATGTCACGACGTCAGTGTAGCGTATAAGTGTATCACGTCCGAATGCTCGAAAACGAATGCGGGCGTCTTCAATGTGTTTGTGCGCGTAACATTCGCGCGACACACTGTTTCAACTGCACTTTCGAACTTTGAGCTGTTCATTTTTTTTTGGAGCTCTGCTGCGTTCTTATATATCCAAACCCGCCGTGGTTGCTCAGTGGCTATGGCGTTAGGCTGCTGAGCACGAGGTCGCGGGATCGAATCTCGGCCACGGCGGCCGCATTTCAATGGGGGCGAAATGCGAAAACACACGTGTACTTAGATTCAGGTGCACGTTAAAGAACCCCAGGTAGTCGAAATTTCCGGAGTCCTCCATTACTGCGTGCCTCATAATCAGAAAGTGGTTTTGGCACGTAAAACCCCATAATTTTTTGTCTTATATATCCAGAAGCAATCACGCCTAAGGCAGTTGCAACCTGTATTTTATTGAATATTCATGTTGGCACTAAAAATAAATAGGAAACTTCCTTAGCGTCACAACCCGCGCGCAACCCCGAGCGCAACTTACTCCGTCTGTACCCTTTCTTCGTGCACGCTATAAAAATTAGGGCACCGAACGATATAGCTCCAGCTCTAAATTCAAAACATTAGCATCATGAACACCCTGGCAACTTTTCAGACTCTATTAGACTTCATAGGACTACAAAAAAGAAATTTCGCGTCACAGTACCACGGGAAGATCAGTTGACGCTTGCATATGAAGGCACCTTCGCGTACATTTTTTTAAAGTAGCGTACCATCCATAATAGCTGTAAGGCACTAAGCACAGCCTCAGTGTACGAATGATTTTGTGTGAAATTATAGGAATATAACAGAACAGCGATGTTGCATATGAGTAAACATGAGCGAAAATTGACATTTCTACCAACGACGCAAAACTTGACAGAAATGCGCACTTTATCTGGTAGTAAAGCTCCGGCTTGCTGGCCTATTCTATATATTTGCAATGCGGCAAAAAGAGACATCTCTGCTTTTCACACTTGTGGCGAGAAGCTAAAATACATGCAGTAATTAATGGTTCTCGCTGTGGTACGCAAACATCTATTGATCATTCACAAAAAAAAAAAGGAAGCTGTGTGCAACTCTTGTGTGCCAAATCTCGAGGATACAGTGATTTCTTTATTAAATTATAGTACAAATATTTTCTATGATTGCCAAATTACTGCACACAAATGGCAACAGCAAATGAGAAGTAAAAAATTTAGAGGAGGCTCATGCTTTGCCTTTAAGACTGTAACGCGACAGCACTCAAAAGATCCCTAACTGCTTCTCACGTTACCCATAAACTGCAGCTTACGTAACTGTAATCTTGACCGGCAAACGCTGGCGGCGAACTCTATGCACGAAGTCGAGCTCTTTGGTAGAAACGCGGCCTCTTGTGTGGGCCGATGCCGGAGGTAGTGCACAGGCACGCCAAAAAATATTACGCGATTTTCAGGTTATTGTTCTTCTTTTACACTTTAAATATTTAAGTGTTAGAAGACTTAACATAAAAGGCATGCACTACCGGTGTTACACGACATACATTTGTGGGCTGTCATTCTCAAAAGTGCGAGCAATAACTTTATCAAGAATGTAAAACAACGCCTTACCAACTTTAGTGGTACAATGGTCTGGCAATATAGCCCGTATATACCGCATGTCGTATAGCAAGGCGTGGCACATACATATACCTAACTATATACGAAAATTTTCGTTCACAGACGACTCTGTCGACACCGACACCGGATTTTCTGCTACACGCGTACGGGGCCTCTACCGCTATAGCGTTAAAAAAAGCACAGACATGCACTTGATTCGATGCCTCCCACTTTTCGCTTCCTTAATTCACCCAATGCAGCGTTAAAACAAAGCGTATGTTGAGAACAACGACGAGTCGGCAAGCATCGCGTTTCAACACACCTTGCCTTCTCTGATTTCAGCTGCCAGGCGGATGGCGGATCGCAGGAGCAGCTCGTTCTTCACGGCGGGTGCCCTGTGGGGCTTCGTCCAGAGGTAGCGAAACCAAAACAACAGCCGAACCGCGTTGCACCAAATGAAGACGAACGTCTCGAGGAACAGGGCGCAGAGCCCTTCACGAAAACTAGCCATGTTGTTCGCCCCGCCGACTCTGCGTCCGGGATGCCCGCTGTATCGGAAATGAGGCCCAGACGCACCACCGAGATAGCGGCGGTTGCGTTGAGAGAACGATAGCGCGGCGCCGTTATTGCACGGCGAGAGCTGTTACGAAGGCAAGGAGGACGCGCACTGCCGCTCGAAAATCGTAGCCGGTGCCGCTCGCATTATCCCGCGACGACGAAAATAGACAAGGGCGGCGAGATAGCGCGAGACGCCGCTTCCTCTGCAATCCCCGTGTTGTCGCTACGCGCAGGAATCGTGGTAACGCACTACTCTGCGCGTCTGCGTTAGCCTTTCCGGCAAAAAACGAGCCAGGCTGTCGTTTCGTAGGTTGTGACGGCATTGTGACATGTCGGAACGTACACAAATCATGACAATAATAATAATAAAAAAATGCTCAAAGAGGGGCGGTGCTTTGCTAAGTGCTTTATCGAGGACGGCGCACCACCGCAGTGAAATAGTTTGTGGCATTTCTAAATTTGTTCATTTTGCGGAAACACCAGAATACGAGTTACGTGAAAGAAAAGGGTAATTAGCGCAGGCTAGCGTGACTTCTGACTGGTGAATTGAAAAAGCGACGCTATCCTGAATAGCATCACGAGAGTGCGCAGCACGACCACGAGTAACGTAAGAAAAAAGAAAAATAAAAGAAGCTCTAGTCTATGCGCATTTATTATTGTATTCGATTGTCTCAGCAACTGCAGGAAGCGTGTACGAGCTGGTTTGCTACTTTGCAGAATTTTAGGGTCATAGAAGGGAGCAGTTTTTTCCGTTAATGAGAGTTGTGCCAAAAAATTTAGAAGGCCGTGGTCCGTGATTGATACTTCCTTTCAGCTACCACAGCTGAAATGGTTTTGTGTAATGTTGCCTTCATGTCGCACACAACAATCTATGCAGGTGTTTTGCGGTCGCCAAAGCATGACGAATGCGCTAATAAACAACAACCTCGTTTGATAGTTGATTATTGACTTTCGCAGTCATCGGTGGTGACTGAAAAATACTTGTAATATATTGCTTGAATGGCAGATGTAAAAGCAAACGAAGCAAATAAAGGACTCCGCGCGTGCTTGCTTTCTCCTAGTTTTCAAGCTTATAGAGAGGTTTAATTGGGCGTCCACAGGAGCTGGGTGTAGGCAGGAAAGCCGCGTAGGCGACAGAGCACATGCGCAGTACGCAGGGTACGCACGGCCCCTTGCGTGCGTCCGCAGCTTTTCAAAAGCTGTGCAGCGTACGCTGCGGCCTCTGTGGGCTTTGAAGGACGTTCTCGCGTGTCCACGAGAGCGCATTTTTCGATATGGCTCTTGCCGAACATATGACCCCGCCTTGTGGTTTGACTTCATGGCGGCTGATATAGCTACACAGTTTCAGTAGCTGCCATATGGCGGCGCTGAGTAGCATATTACCGACTCCCGCGCGTGCAAGACAGCAATACTCTTCTCAACTTTTGCGTCCGGCCAACTGTTGGCGTTTGGTGCGTGCGCGCTTCGCTACGTACGCACGACCTCGCGGTGTGCGTACGTGCGTGGTTGGGGACGCCCAACTAAAACTGCCTATTGTCTACGAGGATACGCCGACAATGCAAGTAGTGATGCAAGGCATTGGTAAGAAACATTCACTGATGATTACGATACTCCATAATGCGAAATTTTTGCGCAGCTCTATAAGTGTTTCCATTACGCATTATATTGGCTGCAGGAGCGAAGAATCTGTCTGGTGCGGCACGTTGCAAACGGAGCGAAGTGTGGCGCATCCGCGTCGCTAATCGGGAGATCGCGAGAGGCAGCGCGTGAATGAAGCGGGGGTGCGATTCACAGCAGCCGCCGCAAGCAGACCTCCACTTAGGTAGCGCTTTGTTTCCATAGAGACCACACGCGCTACTGTGGCGCTATATCGTAGCCGTGGTCGGCGCACAGCGCGCGTTGCCCGGCGCTACGCTTTTCTTCTCACGTTTTTGCTCCATCAACGACGAGAGCGGCCATTCGTCGCGGGGGAGTAGTGCCACCACTTTCTGCGGGGACAACACTCACGGTGGCGTCACATCGAGGGCCTTACCATTAGCCGCTTGCTGTCACCCCTTGCAGCAGTGAACCGCTTCACATACGTTGATACCATGAACTGACCTCAGCAGCTGACGCCGTGGACGGGCGTGGCCCTCGCCACATCAAGGCACCCTGCCCCCCTCTCTCCCTTCGGAAGCGCAGATGAGATCGCCCATGGGGCTACGGATTCCATGGACGCCGGCAGCTCTCCGCAGGCCGCTTCCCCTCCACTTTCCGCCTCATGCTTCCGCTGCAACCTTCTCTTGCACGATCGTCTTTCATCTCCCGCTGCTCCCTGCGTTCGTTTTTATTTTTCGCGGCGCACGTTCGTTCGGTTACGCCGACGCTCACGGCTGGAGCGGCGCCTAAGAGCAAGGATGGCACCCGTTGAGGGCGCACTACATATACGCTGTAGCGAAGTACTGATGAAAGCGTGCATTATGTTCTGCAGAAAACGGCCTAGAGATAATCACTGGTTTCCTGCTGCAACCACAGAATGTAACTGGCTAAATTCTGTTTGCTGTGCCATTGCGCTGCTTGATGTTTACATCGAGAGCATTTGAGCATGACGATCAAAATGACGAACTGCATGACTAATTCTGTGTGCAATTCCCTATGTACAGCAGTATGTTGTAGCTTCGATGGTTAGCAACTGCTCTTTTATCCGAATGTTTCCGCCCCCCCCCCCCATGTGTACAGTGACAATATCGGGGCACATTGAAGGATCCGCGATGTTTGTAGTTGGTCGGAACAGTTTGCGTTCTTCAGACGCAGACGGGAGAATCCTGGGAGGTTCATACAGAGAAAGAAACCGTCGTACTCGACAGAATTACGAGAATAGAAATGGTAGCAGCTGCGATACCACAAAGAATTTTGTCTGGGAAGGACCCAGTGATGAAATTGACGACCATGTGAACCAATGATGTGCATGAGATAAAAGTCTTTATTGCAGCCAAGTACACTGTGTAAGTGTAGACGAGTCACCGAGTCGATTTTAAAATATGTGCATAGTCACCGGTGCGTTAGCAGTAGTTCGGGCCCCCTGAACGTGGTACCTGCTTCAGCGAGAACGCTATTTTTTTGTTGAGCTTGGAGCGGGTGTAGTGTGGGAAGAGACAAACTCCTGGAAATGTTGTGCACCGGCAAGGGTGACGAGTCTCTGCAAGACGGTTGTCCACGATGGTTGCGCCGTGCTATGAAACAACGGTGGCGGTGGTGTGGTTGTGCGCATGCTCTGGAAAGTCGTGGCCAGCCATGAGGCTGTCGTGGGCTCCTCGATAGGAGTCGCTGTACTGTTTGTGAACCTGCTCAGGATGGAGCCGAAGTAGCCGTCGGGTCCGCCTAGCACCGTGACAATGGCAGACAGGCTGTCGATGGAAGTGCGATCGCAATCTTTGTAGAAACGTGCACAGTCGCGCTGTAGCCATCCGCTTGCCCAGGCACCGGCATAAGAATCAGCCTCTGTAGATCGGTTTCTAGAAAGCAGCGCAGGAAAAAAAAAAAAAGATGGTGTAGCATGAGACATCGACGAACACGGCAACCACATGCAGTGAACAGCCCTGTCGTGTATTAATTTTGTCGGAATATTGAAGGTGGTTGATAATCAAGACATCGCTACAAAGTTTGTTGTACGGAGAAGGCGCAGTTACAAAAACGCTGGCAGACAATCCACAGGAACTATGATAAGGACGACGGGTTGTGCCTAGAAAAGGCAAAGGACGATTGCGGAATGTGACGTCCCGATAACTGCAAGGCAAGGCCAAATAAGCTAAAAATGAGCGTGAACCATGCAGCCAACACAAAAATTTTAAACTTGAACGTAGCACTGGCATGGCATTTCACACAATGAATATTAGTATTGTTGCGCAGTCCGCGATGCAAAGCGGGACAGATGACAATATTGCGAGGGGCCTATGCATTTGAATGCAACAGGGTCAAGATGTAGCAATCATTGTGACGACGCCACCGCAACAATGAAAAAGCCACCTGAAGTAGTTGTCGAACACTTCAACGGTGGGCACTCCATCAGACACCGCCTTGGACAGCTCGCAGACGAGCCGTTGACGGCATTCCGTCGTCCCCCCAGTGACGGATTCCTCGGTGGAGGCAATGGCCTGACGGACGACGCGGGTCAGGCGTTCGATGCCGTTCTCGCTCGGGTCAAGTTTGTTCTCGAAGGAGCGCAGGCCACCTGGTCCGAGGCCTATCAGGGCACCGAGCGGGGGAAAAAAGAAAGACCCGACGAACAGTGCCAGGTATGCGACCCCGGAAAGCAAGACCATAAACACGCTCTTGCTGATGACCGGCGCTAGCAGAGGCATCAGGGTCAGCGACAGCGGCAAGAGGGCGCCAAAGGTGCGGCCGCTGTCCGAAATGCGCGCTTCCGCGACGTCGGTTCTTGCAGATGCCGCATCTGCAAATCGCGAGGAAAGCGCTGTGGAAAAAGGCCGCGACACTGCGCGAAATAACAGCATCTTACAAAACATGGAGTCGCAGGCCTTTTCTAGCCCTATAGCAGCTAACAAGTCAAAGCGTCGACTTCAACAACGCACAGCACGTAAGAGAAATAAAGTTGAAAGGGGTTTTAAATATGAAATAGTTACATGGTCGCGAGAGGATACAAGGTTGTTAAATAGAATGAATTCGAAGCTGTCGTAATCGCGTAGCGACCTCCCCCACCCGGAGAAAAAATCTGAAACTACAAGCAAAACAGCATAATACGAAGTCCGCACCTCTGAATTGCTTAGAAAAATATTAAGCAATCACCAGGCAGACCTGCGGCGCGAAATACTCCTAACCACAATTTCCGAGTACCTTCGGCATTTGTGCGTGCCTTACCTGCTGCAGACGCTAAGCAGAGAACAAAGACGGCTAGGAAATGCGCCATAGTGTTTCGAGCGGTCACAATCGGCCACGCGTTCCAAAGGTTCTGAAGAGCGAGCCCACGGTCTTGCTTTTATAGGTCGCACATACGGTGGCGCTCCTTGCGAGTTTTAGGTGAAGCTAGAACGCGTGTTCTTTTTTGTTTCGATGAACACGATAAGTAGCACGACGCGTTGCGTCGTCATTATGGGAAGGAATGGAGGGGCTGTGAATGAATTTAAGGGCAAGGAAATCATACGTGTTATTCACCCATGCTTACATTCCCTAAAGAAATCGTTTTTAGACGCATGCGTAATACTTCTGCGCCTCACTGATACATAACTTGCCAATAAACTTTTGCCTTTTTGATTCCTCGCGCCTGCCGGCGATACCCCATCAGCTTGCTGAAAAAATAAGTGTGCTAGAACCATTGAAGATGATTATCTAAGTAAACAAATAGCTTTCTTATAACGCTAAATTACGCGACCATGGATCACTGAAGAACCAACCAAATTGATGAAACGCTCGGCTTTGGCGTCTCGAATTTGTTGTAGAAGAGTCAAAGAACCTTGCCTCCATTTCATAAACAAGGCAGTGTTGCTGAAAGCACAATCACTTACTTCATCCCTCGTCGCGACGTACGCGCGCAAACTGCCCCATGGGTTTTAGAATATTACCCAACAGTATGACGTGCATGTAGTTTCTTGCGGGCCTGGGCAAATAAAATGCGACTTCCATGTCATTTAAAAGGCGTACACGTAGACACCCTTGTAATCTTGGAATAAATTGTAAGGTGAACCATGTGCGTAAATATGATCCTTGTAAAACGAATATATGTATCCTTTTCCGCTTTCCTGCAGCCGAGTGTGTACGGGCGAGACAGGCAAATGCATTTATCTTAGTGTATGAGAGCATCGATTGTCGCCTAAGGAAAAATACAGCAGACTTGTGCGACCTTGCAAAATAGCAATCCGGTTACAGCGAAGCTGTTTCTTTCGAGTGGTTGCAATAAGAATATTAGTGGCCTGTAAATAATTATTATACTTTACAATGCTGCGCGCACACGACTAGCCATTTTGAAACCTTGCCCGCATATACCATTTTCGAATACGTGTTAAAGAGCTCTCACAAAGTTTTTAGAAGTTCTTCCAGACACATTTAACTTAGCGAGGACATTGGCCGCAATGTTAGCCCGATTCTCCTGACAAATCATTAAACAAACACCAAGCAACTACACCGAGACTTCTACAAACATGCACCTTTCCTACACCACTACTCATGCACCGAATACAACCGGAAGGATACTCATCACGCTGTAAGACATGCAATGCACCATGTGCGGACCTACATCCCGTTATACTGGCGTGACCATCAGCTCCAAACAGTGTCACGCACAGCATAAACCACAATGCTAAAATAAAAGCTCAGTGCTCTTCCACTCTGTAACGAAGGATGACCTGCGATGCTGCGTATTTGGGCCCCTTAATGGCGAACTGCACCTCGGCGACGGGTCGGCCCGGGATTGCACTATCTTCAAGAATGGCCCACGTAGGAGGAGTGCTTCACGTCTGCTTCACCTCCCCCACTGGTCGGTTAGGCATTGCACTGTCTTCGGGGTCGGCTCACGTATGGTGAGTTTTGTGCCTGCACACGGGCACGATCCTGGGGGAACCAGCCTTTAGCAGCTTCGACGTGAAATTGGTTACGATGTTGGAACCAATCCTGATGATGACAGTTTTGTGTTATCACATGGACACGGTCCTGGGGAAAGTAGCCCTTAACAGCTTCGCTGTAAAGTCCCTGAGCAGTGGGAGGCTATACTACTCAGCGAACGCTAAGAAGACCAGCTCTGGGCTGTCCGGCCTGCGGAGGACACCGCTACGGTTCGAGGCCTGGCCTGCATCGGACGGAAAGGAAAGCTTTACGAAGCTAGCCTGCCGGCCTCTCCGTTAGCTTTTCGAACCGAGAATAGATTTTTTTATAAAGGTGGTTTATCTCTCTCTCTCACACATAACATGTGATCTTAGTGGCGTTTTAGTTCGCCCCGGAAGGGCTAGGTAGTGTCGAAGACGCATGTATCTTGAATGTTCACTTTCATGTGTCATACAGGAAGGATGACGGGAGTAAAAGCTGCACTCAAGCAGTTTGACCAGCTACCACTGCTTACAAAGTGTTGTAAATCAGTGAGATTTTATTTTCTGCTGAAAATGAAACATAAAAAAGATAAATTGACAGAACATACTAAAAGAGCATTGCAATGGACAGAAATTTGGCAGAGTACAATAGTTATTGTGTAAACGGGAAGAAATAACTATATGTAGAAAAAGCAACAAACCATTAAAGAATGCAAGGGTTTAGTAAAGAAAACACAGAATTTGACAGCACTATTATGATTTGGCAAATCGCACCTATATTACAGACGCAAACATCAAAATTTTAAAAACATTGTTGTGAAATTCGAATTCAGATTTTCTGCACTTGCCCCCATGCAGTTATCTACACTCACCCCAATGCAATTAGGATGATTTAATATTTCAGGAATAACACTATATATTTCATCACTGTCATGATACATGCGGCACGACATGTATCAGTATCTGTATTTTGGGTACATAGGGTGAAGTGGTGTGTATCTTGGGATGAGAAGTACATCTATGGCGATATCTAAAAAGACACCCAAATTATCTAACGGCCGTTGAAGCTTATTGCAAAAGAAGGCACTTCATTGCGAGCTCCTCTTTCTGCAATATTTTACTAAATTATCGCATTTACGCGTCAAAACCCCGAGTTCACTTTCCTAATAACCAAAGATGATTGGCAAAATCAAATGCTATGTGGCGCTGTTATTAACAATTATTAAAAGTTTACCCTATAAATGCCTATATGCCCACAAAGTGTAATGTTGCAACTGCAGAATGAAAGTGAAGCCAGTGCTCATAGCAGTCCCTGTTGCTAGAGACGTAGCGCGTAGAATCATTTTCGAGAAGTTTGCCCTAAGCACGTGCCGTGAAGTGCACTGATGTTCCAGCGATGCATTGACCAACTCCATCTAACAATTTTACTCACACATTGGGCAGCTTAGAAGCCCGTCATCTAGAAGATCAATGCACACTGCTTAAGATTTTCAGTACCTCATTCGCTCGAATATAGGTTGACCCGGATATTGAACTCACACAGGCCTAAGCATAATAGATAAAGCCATATATTTTTAGAAGGAAAAACTTTGAACAAGCCATGGGTTTATTTACCGTAAGCTGGGCT
Source organism: Dermacentor albipictus (assembly GCF_038994185.2). Lineage (NCBI taxonomy): Eukaryota > Metazoa > Arthropoda > Arachnida > Ixodida > Ixodidae > Dermacentor > Dermacentor albipictus. Next base: position 29,098,850 of record NC_091825.1, on the reverse strand, counting down.
ACTAATTCTCCCTAGTCGATGCCACAAGCTGCATTCTCGTCGGAAATGCCAGAGAAGTCATCCTCATCACATGATTAGCAGGCGTCCTCTGCACCACAAACAGCGTAGTCGTTGGTGGCGTCGAATGTACTAGATGCGAAGCATTTCTCAAAGGCAGTCTGGATAATATCCCGACTGAATTTAGGTGTGCGTGACAGATTAACTTCGTTAGCCCAGTACTGGCGACCGAACGCCACACGTTTTATAGTTGTACTTTGAAGCGTACTTTTTAAAATTATTTCTTTCCTTGAACAGCTTGGCTATCATAAGCTGGGACACACGGTAGAAGAACCGCATCTAGCACAGCATCTAGCACTGCCGCAGAGTTCGCCCATGCTGATTGCAGCCATTCGCTCGACCTCTCAAGTGTGGTTCAAGCTGTATGGTGTGCTGTTTTGCAGCGGAGCCGTATATGGTTAGGGTTCCATCTCTGGTTCCCTGCTGCAACCACAAAGTGGAAACGGGAAAATTCTGTTTGCTGTGCCTTTGCGCGGCTTAAAGTTTATAGCATTTCACCTGCACCTCCTTAACAGTTTCTCGCTTCCGTAATGCGTGTATATCTATTTTGTACACTTACCTATGCATGTGACGAATCTGGTCCCTTGACCCTCATCCCTATTTTTTGCCATAAATACTCTGAACATCTTTCAGTTATCTCAACTGCTGACTGGTTAATGCTTCAATATCACAGCACTGCTGGAATGTAGACGTCACCTACAGGTCTCAATTGTCTCCGGATTTTTACGGCACCAGACACATGCCTCATCCTGTTGCGAGTATTTGCTCTGGTATGTTTTTGTCTTTAGGCAACCAGCTCGGGCCTCACATAGCAAGGCACTGCCAATGAAACCTGTGAGCTTTCAAACTCGGAAAATCCTGTGGACATGACGCAGAGGGGGAGGGGGGGGAGGGGCAGCGGGGATGGGGGGAGAAATGCCACATAGCAGGCATATACATTACTAAAGTTTGTCCTCAGTGCACGACATTGAAGGAATACATACGCATCTTATAAAATATAATTTGCCGTTAGACGGCACCATCCTCCATACGTAGCAGAGAAGCACAAAATACGGTTTTTAGATGGCAGTGAGTTGTTGAGCTACATAATTGCTGCCAATTTCACTTATAGGTACTTTAAGACCTTGTATGTGCGCACTTCCTCCAAGCAAGTAGCCCGCTTGCATTATTTATCCATTAAAATACTACCGACAAAAGGAATGGAATCAACTAGCGAAACCTTTTCGCGACCACAATTGCTGCGTGCGTGGGTTGTACTTGCTAGTAACGTCGGCGTCACGCCTTCGTCGCTGTACCATTGTAAGCCTTGCTGCCGGTTTGCACAATTGGCCGATGCCATGCAGAGTGCAAACAAACAATCGGGGCAACGCCAATCCAGACGGCCTGCGGCGGAACGTGACGCCCTTAAGCCCGGACGCGAACTCCAAGACCAACACGCCATCGCAGGGCCTGAGCTTCCTTATTTTCTCAACGAAAAGGGACGAGTGCTTCATGCGGTCAGTGCTTAGGCGTTCTGCAGGGCTTCGTTTTCTATAGGAAGAAAGACGTTCACCCGTGTGAAGTCTTCAGCGCATGTCGAGGATATCTTATCCCAATTACGACTACTCGCTATGTTATTACAAGAAAAGAAACGCAACAACCTCTTCCGCGGCCCTCTGTCGGTGACGCTGGAAAACTGTCCCTAAGCAGTAATGCTACACCCGCATCAGAGTTACATGGCGTGCAGAACGAACAGCCCCTTCTTCGGTTTTTTAAGAGCCTTGTTTTAAGAGCCATTTCTGTTTTCGTTGTTTTGTAGTTGTGAAGCCTTCCTTATAAATATTAGAAAACAGTCATATTTTCGACCTCAAGGAATAAAATGCGAAACCTTTGCCTGACATGGCCGCACCTTTAGCAACAGTTTTTACGGGCAATCATTCGTAGGCTGTGATGAAATGCTGCGCGCTCAACTTCTTGAAGGTCTCATAAACCATTTGCCAAGCACGTATTCGTATTGAGCACAATTGATATGCCTAGCCACACAGATGCGTTTTTGGATGCTTCCCCTTCCAGTTTCCTGCATCACACTGAACGGTCTTGACGTGTTCTCAGTTCAGATTGTCGGTGAATAGCTCGGAATCTTCGCAGGACTCGTCCAAAAGGCTCTACAAAAGGCAGGAGAACAAGAACATTAGCGTAAGTAAGCCTGACGTGACAATGCTTTACATAAATTAGAAAAAAAAAACAGAATGTTCGTACGAATGGCAGACGAGAGTTCGATCTGTGGGATTACTCAGAGCCTTCCATATTAGTCTAAGAATACTGCGATTGATATTTGGTAATGACGAAGAGATATTCACGTTCATAGAGGGCAAGATATTCCTTTCTGAATGTTGTGAATTGGACTTGTAACAGCGTGAGGCACCTTAAGGTTACAATACTAGTGTACTTCCATGTTTGGTATACAACATGAAACTAAACATTAAATATATGCTAAGTTATGTGATATGAAAAGTGCCTTCAAGCAATTAAATAAATCTTTTAATTTATCAATGAAACGACAAAGTGCCAAGACGTACCAAGATTAAAGAAATGACCGTGGCTTAGTAACAGACTTCGAGTGTGAACAATGATGGGCGTTGCTGGACTGGAGTGCTCTCAACTTGTTCAAGCTCTGATAAAGCATTCCTCAGGCAAACGCGTATATTCTACTCGGTACCTGCCAAACGAAACATTCACGTTGTTCGATTGCTCTCTTTCCAGTTTACTGCGACAAAGTTATCAATCTCGACGCCTGCTAAGTTCACAGCAGCGGCGATTAGTTCGCTAACTTCATATTGCCGTGCCACGCAGCTCTAAAAAAGCGGGATAAAATTAGTGTAAGTAAGCGTGGTAGAATATGCTTTGCATAAATTATAACAAATGCAGAACGTTCAAGAGATTGCGTGACGAGCCCTCGATTTGTGCGATTACTCAGTCTCATATATTGGTCTAAAGATACCGCCATCAAGATTTGTGTATGACGAAGAAGTGTTCACCTGCTTAAGTGGCACGATATTTCTTTCTTAACGTTGTGAATTGGTTTTGTAACTGTTCAAGGTACCTTAACCTCAAGTGGTAGTTAAATGCTTCGTATACAACATGAAATAAACATCAAAGATATGCCAAGTGGAATTGTAAGTTCTTTAAAGATAGAAAACCATACTTTTCATTTATCAATGAAACGACAAAGCGCCACACGTTTTCGAGATTCGGGACATCACCGTGCGTTTAGCAACATTGTTCGCTTGTGAACAATGGTGGGCATTGATGGACTGGATTGCGCTCAACTTGCTGAAGGTCTCATAAACCATTCACGAAGCGCATACGTATATTCTGCACGATAGGTGCCAAACCAAATATTCGCGTGTCTAGATTACTCTGCTTCGAATTTACTGCGTCACATTTATCAGTCTACGCGCTTGCTAAGTTCACTGCGGCAGCGATTAGTTCTATAACTTCGTAGTGCCGTTCCAAGGAGCACTAAAAAGGCGGGATAAAATTAGCGTAAGTAAGCGTGTGTTGAATATGCTTTGCATTAATTATAACAAATGTAGAATGTTCATGAGATTGCGTGACAAGCCCTCGATTTGTGCGATTACTCAGACTCTCATATATTGGTCTAAAAATACCACCATCAAGATTTGTATATGACGAAGAAATGTTTACCTGCATAAGTGGCACGATATTTCTTTCTTAACGTAGTGAATTGGTCTTGTAACAGTTCAAGGTGCCTTAACCTCAAGTGGTAGTTAAATGTTTCGCATACGTCATGAAAGTAAACCTGAAGTAATACAAAGCGAAATTGTAAGTTCTTTAAAGATAGAAAACAATACTTTTAATTTATCAATAAAACGACAAAGCGCCGCAAGTTTTTGAGGTTAGGGACATCACCGTGTGTTTAGCAACATTGTTCGCTTGTGAACAATGGTGGGCATTGATGGACTGGATTGCGCTCAACTTGTTGAAGGTCTCATAAACCATTCACGAAGCGCATGCGTATATTCTGCACGATAGGTGCCAAACCAAATATTCGCGTGTCTAGATTACTCTGCCTCCGATTTACTGCGTCACATTTATCAGTCTCCGCGCTTGCTAAGTTCACTGCGGCAGCGATTAGTTCGATAACTTCGTAGTGCCGTTCCACGCAGCTCTTAAAAAGAGGGATAAAATTAGCGTAAGTAAGCATGTGTTGAATATGGTTCGCATAAATTCGAACAAAGGTAGAACGTTCATGAGAATGGGTGACGAGCCCTCGATTTGTGCGATTACTCAGAGTCTCATATATTGGTCTAAAAATACTGCCATGAAGATTTGCAAAATACCGAAATAAATACCGAAGAAAAATACCTCCATGGAGGCAGTAGCGGACTGAAGTGCGCTCAACTTGTTGTTGGTCCCATAAACCATTCCTGAAGCACATTCGTATATACTGCTCGATACATTCCGAAGCAAATATTCGGGTTTCTTTATTATTCTCCTTCTTGTGTACTGCGTTTAATTCATCAGTCTCGACTCGTGCTAGGCTTTTAGCGGCCGCGAATAGATGAGTATCTTTGTAGGGCTCGTTCCACAAGGCTCTAAAAAGGCGGGATAATATTAGCGTAGGTGAGTTTGTCTTGAGAACACTTTAGATAAGTTTGAAAAAAATGTCAAACACCCATACGACTGCGATAGGAGAGCCTTCAATCTTTTGATGACTTAACTTCTAATACATTATTCTTGAATAGCTGAAATGCAGGTGATGGCTATTCCCCTTTGCATTAAATTTTATGGGCATTGCACACATCTTTAACGAAACGTTTTTATCTAGCACTGACAACGGTATATCTGCGTCTCTATATGGCTCACCAGTGACTGGGTAATTGTTTTGAGGAAATGAAAAATGTTTTGAGAAGTTTTATTATGCATGATGAAGGATAAATGTTGCCTTTGGAAATGTCGTATAATAACATCCAATTCTAGGATATTGCTAATATTTCATTTGCCTTAAATGAACATGTTTCCTGGTCTTATCAAAGGTAGTCCTTATCAGAGTGCTCATTCAAAACTCGTGAAAAAAGGAATGGCCGTCACCTGTCTTCGAAATGCAGTTAGCCAGTGTTGTGAGCACCAAACGAAAATAGCCTCTTACAGCAGACATGACGGCCTAAAACCGCAGAGCATCCATGTTCTGTCACCACAGCTGGGTGTGACACTCTTGCAAAAAATAAAGAGCTCAGGAAGAAAATAGGATAAGTGGAAATAGAAAATAGACCACTTCATGTAATATATGTTCAACGGTTATCAAGAAATCTAAAGAAAGTCGCCAACAGGCAACAAATCGACCAAGTGTTGCCCGCTCCCTGCAAGCTTTCGAAGCTGTACTATGCACTGAAAAACCGGAAGTGCCAGCAATTCGCCACGAACCGGAAAACAAAACTCGGCAGGTGCGCCTCTGACGGCGTTTACCAGATACTGTGAAGTTGCGGACGAGTGTACGTTGAACAAACCGGGCAATGTTTAATGAGAGTGCAAGGTATTCGAAAAACAATGTGAAAGAACAGGTACGGTAGCCTTTGAAGTGCGCATTGTAACAAATTATCATGTACTCCAGTGTTCGGTGACACTAGGTTGCTGAAGCACGCCAAAGGCAAAAAACAAAAAAAAAACAAAGATGAATTCTAGAAGCTTACTGCTTTGATAAAGCCGATGATAAATGTCTCAGCGCAGCGTGAATCAGTTGCACAATAGTTCAGATCAATTTTTTAGATAAACACCGGTACTTGTAGGCCGAATACGCATTCCCTTCGATATTTTTTTTTTGCGGGTGGGTTTGACATGTTATACAGCCGGTTGTTCCTTCAATAAATTTTTCTCGTTGGCAGCTCAGCGCTCTTCAGAATGTGTTTGCTTTTGGTCTCTGTTGTCTCTTTCGTGCTGCTTCAAGTAATGCTCAATAATTGTAGGTTCCATTAAATTAGGAAATTTTCAGGCATACCTTGGAACTCAATATCGCTAGGAGAGACATTCGTCTTGGAGTAAACAAAAAAAGAGGCTCATAGAAATAAAAGGCCATGCTGGATACAAAAATACTTCTTGTACATTTCCTTTATATGCTTTCGTGGACACAATTTTTGCGGCAAGTAGGATCCATGAATACATAAGTAAAAAAAAATCATTTGCTTACAAGCTCCTATTTTAGAGTTATGATTTACATACTTATGAGCTAGTGCAAGACGAATGTATTCTAAGAAAAGACTATATCGCTACGTACTTCGACAGCGCTTGCGTTACTGTAAATTTGGCCTTAAATTTGTAGTCGCTACATTATTTTAAGTGAAATGGTGCTAGTCTCGACACAGAGACTAACCGACCATACAACGTGGCTGACTTGGCATAGAATGCTAATACAAGACGCTATGGAGTTGATAACAGCAGCTTTCCTGCGGCCTGCTCCAAAAAAAAAAGACTGCATTTCTCTTTTCCCACGCGTTGAGTGGAGTGCAACGGAAGTTGACGACATTTTATAAGGTTCCACACACCGCATACGCATGAAGCAATCCTCTGTCTCGGGAAGAGAAGTCTATAGATTTATCTCTAACAAAGATGGGTACACAGCAGCTGCCCATGTAAACAAGTAAATTTCTGTCTTAACCGCGAACACTGTACACTACGATTAAAAAGAGGAATTTAGCAGTGGCTCTAACACCCAGCATTGTAAGCCATGATTCTGTGGTGCCAAAAATTTTCGGCTGCAGTGGCGAAAGTGCCAGCGTGTTGAGAAGCCTATTGTTAAAAAAAAAAACAATATTTGTTAGAAAAGCACCAGACACTGAATTCCTTTGACAATTCATTAATTTTCTTTATGAACGGTTTCAGAATGTCTCAAGTGCTAAGGGGGTTTGAATTTAGTGTATTTCCGCATCGACGTAAACACGTGCGTTGTATAGTGCGCACAATGTTCTTTTGGTTAAGCATAGGCGTCATGCACTCGTATGGCGGCGCCACTCCATCATGGACGCGACTTTTGGATTAGTGTTCTGTGGCAATTTAGCCGCATTATATGACCGGTTGTCTTTGTATCGACTACCCATTTGCCTTAGGAACGATCTAAACGACTAGACCGAATGATGAGAGATGATCAATGAAGACGCAGCCTGGGCAGCGACCATATACTTTTAGCGTTAAAATGGGACACAGATACTAGCACTAAACATGAATCAATAGCAAAAAAATTTGTAAGAAATGAATGAAAAGCGAATAGCAGAGACAAAGAATATTATACAGAAGGATTGAGGCCTTTCCTACAATAGTCTGGAAATTAGGAACTTGTTGACGTTATGCAGCAGGAAGCAAGACAAAAGCGGCAACAAAATGGTTAGATTTGGGAAGAGCAAACTACGAAAGTGGTGAAACAAGGAACTAATGGAAGTTGCAGACGGGCGTAAGTAGGCGTTTAGGGATCATCTAGAGGCCAAAAAGTTGGGATTACATGAAGAGGTGCTGCTTAGATAGAACAGATACAGAGAAAAGGAGGTGGTGAGCGAGCTTGGACGAGCGTAAATAAAATTCACAAGCGAACATTGTGTGCATAATATTTGCGAAATAGACACAGGCGTACAAAGAAGATTTTGGAACCATGTAAGAATACGTGGAGCGCCATCTAAAATTTCGCAAATGGCTATAACAGATAAAGATGGTTACATCTTCGAAGGAAACGAAGCGCTGCTGTATATCCCAGACGGTATTAGGGATTACTTCGGCACGAAAAAAGAAAGCATACTTCAGAGTGAAACAGCTCCAGTAATAACAGGGAAGCTGAGAGATCAATATTTAGTATAGCAACATTTTACTGCAGAATAAAGTAAAGCAAAATACAGCCAATAAAAAACTTCGGTCCAAGAAAGCAAGACCCTGCTTACTAATGCCATAGAGCGAGTGTATAAAACAGACCTAATTCTGTTGGGGTGGCGTGAAAGCAAGCTGAACCTCATCTAGAAAGGCAAAGGTGATAAAGTTAAGGGGAGCTGGTACAGGCCAATTACCTTTTAACGTCGGTGGTATGCAGAAGGACAATGCATGGCAAAAAAATTATAGCTGTCGAAGTGGTTGGTGAAAAATTTTGTACTGCGGGAACTGCAGTATGGGTTCAGAGCGGACAGACGCTTAGAAGATGATATGATCGCACTAACTCGGTGCATATGGATTTCAGTAGCTCAGAATAAATCTTTATGGGTCGCATTTCTAGATATAAGGGGATCCTACGACAACGTAAACACCGAATTTTTATGACATATTCTCACGCGCCAATACATAGTTGACGATTTCGTGGAGCTGCAGAAGGAGATATGAATAGACTCTTGGATACAAATTGTAGAGGAAGAACAATATTGTAATGCAGTGGGCAAAATTCACCAAGGACTGAACCAAGGATGTCCCTTGTCTCCATTGTTGTTCACACTTTATGTTAAGGGCACTGAAATACGAATGGAAAACAGCGAAGTAGGGCTTGATTTATACTACATGCGTACTCGTGCAGCATAAAGTTTCAGGCTGATTGATGCGAACGACATAGTGGTACTTGTTGAAGATCATTCCCGACAGACGGCGACGGTGAAGAGGAAAGAAGGCAAGAGGGATGGCACGAGCAATAGATTAAAAATAAGGAGTGCTTGAGATATGGCGGATGTTTCTATTAGGCGACATTTTCTTGGTGCCGAAATCCGCCGGTCATCGTCCTTCCTAGTCTTCTAGCTTCAATGGCATCCGTAGAGCAACCTCGCAAGAACCATGGCATCGTCAGGGCCAGCCCCACGAAAACAATTACGCTCCTGCTGACGGACCAACTGCAGGCCTCCGTTCCCGATGCCTCCCAGTTGGACTCTCGTGCTACCTACTTTATTCAGAAGAACGTCGAGCTTGTCAAACTCAACAAGCAAATCTTCGACGCCACCGACGACGATGCTTAGGAAGAAGAACTCGACGCAGCGGCGAAATACGACCAGAAGGTATCTGACGCGGTGCCCTAACACGGTCTTTTCTGAGAGATCTTACGAACAAAACGACGGCTACGAGTGCCTCAGGGTTCGACGGAACAACTCGACCGAATGCCGACGCCGGTAATTACGACACCTATGCAGAAAATGAGGCTATTGACTCTTCACCTCGAATAAGAACAGAGACAATAGCTTCCAGTCAGGGGACCGTGCTGCGTCATCGGCAGGGGTCCAGCCGAAACTGCAAATTCCTATGTTTTGTGGCACACTCCATGATTGACAGTCCTTATGGAATCAGTTTAGTGCCACGCTACACCTAAAAACAGAGTTTCTTTCCATAGGGAAACTTAAGTACATTTTATCACATTTTACTGGCAATGCCAAGAGAGCAGTCGACGGCATTCGAGTGTCTGATGACAATTGTAGCATCACCATCAATATTTTTACAAAGCGATTTGGTCGTCGCGACTTGCTCATCAATGAGCACGTTAACCACTTTCTCGCTTTGTCATCAGTCAAGTCTCAGGCAGAGGTCGAAAAACATCCGCTGCTCTACAAGATCCAGTTCCTGGTCTTTGCATTGACCGATCTCGGTGTCTCACCTGATCAATAGAAGATAGTCCTCAACCTCATGTTGATGAAGTGCCTGGCCGGCGACCTCAAGATGCTCTATAGCCAGAAGTCAATGGAAGCGTCGCAGGACTCGTCAGGTGAGACGACTCCTCAAGAGAGAGCTCGGCAGGCTGCAGAAATGCTTAGTTTTCTGCGGGTGCAGATTGAGATAAGAGAGGAGAGCAGGCCAGCGCGCGGGGCGTCCGCATCCTGACGTTTCCTACCTCCTTCCCCCAGCACCAATGGGACAACGCCTGCCTCGGCGTAAGCGCTTGCTACGGAGTCTGTTGCAGTTACGGAAGAAGTGTGCCCCTTATCCAACAGTTGTCATACTATTGCGGAATGCAACGTGCAACTTTGTGCGGATGAAAAAGGACTAGGGTGCGCAGTGCTCCATGTTACTACCACTGTGGCAGGAGCCATCACGTTAAGTGTCTTTACCGACAGTTGCGCAGCATCAGGTGTAGCGGGTGCCACCGTTACCGTTTGACCATCTTCTGCTAGTTACTTAAGCAAGCTCTGTCAACCACGGCAACCATAATGACAGTGGATCGAAATGTACCGGACCTTGCATCCCATGTCACCAGTCCGTCTCCGGTCACATCTGTCCCAAGCACCCTTAGAGGAGTCAATGTGGTCCTGTGCCAGACAGGACCGCATTCACTCCGGATCACGAAGGCGTCTCATGCGCATTCTTCTAGAAAGCAGTAGCCAGCGCACCTTTATTCGAGCGGATTTTTCAAAGGACCTCAAGTTCCGTTTATGGGAAACAAGGAAATATTCCTTGCTTGGTTCGGCTACTCGAAGCCTTGCCAAGTCATGCGTAGTCGTCGCGTAGAATTGAATCTGCGAGGCCAAAACATTGACATCGCGGTAATCGTTGAGGTTCTGGAGGTATCTGAAGTCTACTGCTCAGAGGTAGAGCCTTGCAGCTTCTGTGCGTGAAGAAATATGACGTTGCGGACAGCTTTCACCCCACACCTGGCAGCCACATGAAATAGACGTTTCACTTGGTTTCGACGTGTATTGGAAGGTAGCCATTGGAAAGATTGCTAATTTCCCCAGCCATCTAACAGCTGTGGAAAAGAAGTCCGGATGGACCGCCTGTGAAACCGTGGGGCTCAAGGGAAGTTCAGCACCTACGAGTGCTCAATTCCTGACGTGCAGCAAGACTTCTTTTCCTGACCGGTGTCCTTCTGAAATGTGGCGTCTTGATGTCATTGGAATTTATCCATCTACAGCGGAAAATCGCAAGGCTCATCCAAAACCTGAGATATTTGAATATAGTATCACCAAGCCTGATGGGTGCTACCAGGTCCCGCTGGCTATACAAGCTCCAGGGATACCTTCAGGATACGTTATTCGAAGGTTAGCCAGTGCCGCCGCAAGCCCAACTCAACCTGGTTTGAACAACAATGCAAACTCCTGAGCCAGAATGACACGGCAGTCGGAGCACATTTTTACGAAGAACACCCAGAGCGAGTTGAAGGCGAGCTACTGCCAAATGAAAATATGTATTATGTACCCCATCATGTAGTTGTGGGCCGAGATGCTCTCATAACGAAGCGTCGTGTTGTGTTGGACGCTTTCTCGCATGCGCTTGTTTATCCCTGCCTGAACGATGTCCACTACAGGAGTATAGCGTTCGGCGTTGACAGTGTCCACCTGCTACTCATGTTCTGGTAATACCCAGAGTTTCTAATTGTGGATATCAAAAAGGCATACTCGCAGATGCTTATTTGTTCTGAAGACTACGACGTAATGCGATTCCTATGGATTGACAGATTTACCTGAAATACTGAGCCATCTCCTCCTGTGGAAATGTGGAGGATGACGCGGGTACCTTTGGGAGCCTCATCCAGTCCTTTGTTACTAGCAGCCACCATTCGCCATCACCTAACGGTTTGTAGAGAGTGATATCCGGGGACTACGTGTGTGTTTCCAAGAAAAGTCGTTTTACGTTGACGACCTCATCGTGGGTCTTCCGAATGTTAACAAATGTGGAATTGTGTACAGTGAAACGCCCAAGATGTGACAGGCTGATGAGGAAGACGGTTAAGTTTATCCCATAGATGATGGCGCTCTGGAGCTTCGCTAGCTTACTCCCATCTCGTCAGCCACTACATTTGTAAATATCGTGTATATATACTTTTGTAACAAGCATGTGACGCCAGCCAGGCTCGGTGGCCTGCCAGGATTGGGGGGCAGCATTGGTCACTGCACCAAATAAACACCGATGAGCACAGCTGTTCGGCGGTCCGTCTTCGTTCATCATCCCCACGCCGCGGAGCGTCTTTCTAACGGAGGGTGGCTCGAGCCCTCCCTCATTCACAAACCCGGGCGGATCGTGGCAATAGCGACGAGTACCCACGGGTTGTCCCACGCCACCGCGAGCGGCGAAACACCGCCCCCCGTAGCTGCCACCATGCTACTGCACGGAAGGCTCAGGACATTTCAGGGAGATGGGTCCGCCTGGTCAGTTTACAAGGTCAAGTCCACCTGTTCTTCTGGGCAAACGACCCACCCGAGGCCAAACAGTGGGACCTTTCCCTGGCCAGCTGCGGGACCGCGTCTTCAGCCTCCTGCTTGATCTTCTCAAGCCAGCCATGTCGCATGGTAAGACGCTGGGTGAACTGCTCAGCATACTGCGCTCGCATTTCGACGCAGAACCGTCCACACTAATGGAGCGTTTCCACTACAACAACCGGAACTGCTGGGAAGGAGAGACTCTTGGGCAGTTCGTGGCTGCTCTACGAGGGTTAGCGAGTGTCTGCACCTTCGGGGACAAGCTGGACTCGCTGGTCTGGGACAGTTTAGCCCGCGGCATCAACAACCCCGCCATGCAGGCACGACTCCTGGAGCTTCGGTTGTAATCGCTGGCAATGAAAACTGTCGCCAAGGACGCCGGCAAGATTGCCCATGCACCCATCAACGGAAACGGCGGTCAACAAGCTGACGACAAAGGGCAGTACCTGCGGCCGCTGTGGCGGCGACACTCCCTCTCAGAGTGCCAGTTCTCTCAAGCACAATGCTTCAATGCACAAACTGGGCACCTGGCATGGGTATGGGGAAGAGGGAGAACCAACAGCGGACAGCAGCAGCATCCAGGTTCTAGCCCAGGTTCCACAAAAGCGCGTGTCCAGAGTAGCCGTCGCCATGGTACACGGCGGGGGCGTGCGGCCTCGAGTCCTTCCGTGGCCAGGCTCCACATCGTGGCCAAGGACCCACCGAATTTCGACATGTGGCTAAAAGGCCTTGTTCCATCCTGTGTGCCACCGTACATGCTGACCGTCGAAGTCTGCGGGCACCCCATGACCATGGAGCTGGACATAGGGGCCAGCGTGTCAGTCATGGCTGGGAAACTGTTCAAGCGTACCTTCCCCGGCGTGTCCATCGAGGCTTCTGGCGTGATGCTACTCCGGGCAGCTCTCCTAGTTCCAGGGTCGGGCCTAGGTCAGCATTCGCTTTGGCGACAGGGAGGCAACCTTTCCCCATTACTTAACCAAGTGGTTGTCACCTACGCTGCTGGGTCGAAACTGGATTCATGCACTGGGCATTTGTCTGCCAGAGTACCAGGAAGCCAGCCTGCACGTGGTGAGAGACGTCCCCAGCTTCCTAAACGATTCCAAATGTCTGTTCCAGCCAGGGGTTGGCACATTCGGCATGAGGGGGCTGGCCAGATGACTGGTTTGAGGGGGCCCGGCCTCGTTTTTAGACGCCTCGTCCTTTGCCGCTCGCCCTGAAGGACGGAATCACCCCGGTGGTGCACCGGTTACAGCGAGAGGGCATCCTGGTACTCGTCAAGACATCTTAATCGCACCATTCCATCGTACCAGCCCTCAAGCGAGACTGCAGTGTTGCGGCAATTTCAACGTAACCATCAACCCCGTCGTTACCGTCGAGAAGCACCCGTTGCCCCTGATTGAAGGTGTCTGGTCAGCGTTGTCCTGTGGACAGAAGTTCACCAAGCTCGAACCCCAGAGATGCTTACCAGCAGCTGGCGCTCCAAGATGCCTCCCGGAGGTATGTCACAATATCGACAACTTTGCGGCTCTTCCAGTACACGCGCTTACCGTTTGGCGCGGCCTCAGACCCAGCCATATTTCAGAGGGGGAGGGACAACCTCTTCAGGGGCACGGGGCGGTGTACTTGTACGACATCGCGGTAACTGGCGGCGATAAGGGGGACCACCTGCAGAATCTGCACAACGTCCTGGCACGACTGCAGGGCGCCGGTGTCAAGCTCAAGTTGGAGAAGTGCATTTTCCTGGCTCCATTTTCCTGGTTCTTGGGACATGTAATTTCCCAGGCTGACCTAGCCCCGGCTCCCCGCAAAATTTATCCTCTGCTGAAGGCGCCTAAGTCCCAAAACAAGGAGCTGCAGAGCTACCTCGTCATCAACTCCTACAGGAGCTTCCTGCGAAACGTGTCGGAGCATCTACAGCCGCACCATATTTTGATTCTAGATTGTCAGCAATAGGTCTTGAACAACGAGCAGGACCTGGCTTTCCAGCGCAGCACACAGCTTAAAACCAAGTGCTGGTAGACTTTGATCCTACCAAGCCTGTCATCCTGACCGTACATGCGTCATCATACGGCGTGAGAGCCGTCCAGTGCGCCAGGACAAGGATGGCCAGGAATGCCTTGTGTCGTTTGCTTCTCATCGGGTTCGTGCTGCAGAGCAACGATACAGCAAGCGGACAAGGATGACCTGGCCCTCGCGTTCGGAGTCCATCGCTTTCACCAGTATCTGGAGGGCCGGAACTTCGAGGCGGTCACTGACTATAAGCCGCTATTGGGGCTGCTGGGGCCTGACAAGGCAGTTCCCGTGCAGGCACCACCTTGAGTGGTGCCTGCACGGGAACTGCCACCTTGAGTGCCACCTTGAGGCACCACCTTGAGTGGTGAGGCTGGCAGCTTACAGCTACCAGCTGGTTTACCACCCGGGAAAGGACCTGGGACCTGCTGATGCCCTGAGTCGTCTGCACCTCCCAGAGGTGCCTGATGTTGTTCCAGAACCAGCTGAAGTGTTCATGCTGGAGAACGCGTACCCGGAGGTTCTCTCTAGATCTGCGGTATCGCAAGCGACAAGCCGGGATCCAGTCCTGTGTCAGGTGGTCAAGGCGGTGTCCTGTGGGAAGAAATTGGTTCAGCAGGCCTTTAGCCGCAATGCCACTGAGCTGAACTTGTAGCAGGGTTGCCTACTGTGGGGGTGTCATGGTGGTGATCTCCCAAGGTCTCCTGTCCAGGGTCCGGCAGCTGCTGCGCGCAGGTCATCCTGGCGTGGAAAAGGCCAAGACGTGGGTGTGGTGCCATGTTTGGCGTCCTGGCCTGGACCAAGACATCTCTCATATGGTGCAGAGCAGCCAAGTGTGGTAGGAGCATCAGCGCGCCTCACGTCATATGGAAATCATCCCTTGGCCCTTTTCAGAAACCCTGGTCCCGCCTGCATGTGTATTTTGGGGGAGCCCTTCAAGAGCCATTACTTCTTGGTGTTGGTAAACCCCTTTTCGAAGTGGGTGGAGGTTCTACCTGTCACCACTCCATCAGAACTCACGACAATTGCAGGGTTGCGACAGGTTTTGGCCACCCAGGGGTTACTGAACGTCATTGTGTCCGACAATGATCCTCCTTTCACCAGCACACAGTACCTGGCCTGGCTGACGAAGAACGGAATCTGCTGGATGATGGTTCCGCCGTAGCACCCTGCTTGAAATGGTGCAGCCGAGTGGGTGGTGCCAACCATGAAGGACAAGCTCAAGAAGAACCAGACTAGTTATTTCTGGACTCAGGTTTGCCGCATACTATTCCTGTAGCGGACCACGCCCCCTGATGTCACTGGTCATACCCCCTGTGAGCTCCTGCTGGGTGGGATGGTCAAGACAATCTTGGACGTCTTGCATCTGGGCCTCCGATCCGCAGCGCTCCTGAAGCAGCTTGAGCAGAAGGTGGCTGCTGGCCGAGGGTGCCACCCTGGGCCTTTGCCGCAGTCGGGAGCTCCAGTCTTCGCCAGGACCTTCCGTCCTGGCCCTCCCTGGTCCGCTGGACAGATGGTGTCTCCTGCCAGGGCGTCATCGCTGATTGTCCGCATGCTAGACGGGGCCACATGGCTCTTGCACGCCGACCATGCTGGCCTCGCATAGGGCCTTAGTTTGCACCCTCGACTGCCACTTGAGAAGTCCTGCCTGCAGTAGTACAAGCGGCAACACTAGTCATTTCCAGTGGAGCACCGCCCACCTTGGTGGCGGCAGGCATTGCAAGTGGGGCGGCGCCCATTGGTCTGGTGTCAAATCCGGCCCCGCTCGCAAGGCCGAACACTGCGGACCTTCCGGATGGAGCGAGGCTGGCTCAGGCCGCACCCTGCGTTGCCCCACCCGGCCCCTCAACACGGGTGCCCCGGTGGAGTACTCGACCGCGGAGGCCACCGGAGCGTTACGTGCTTGAATTGCAGGCACCGTCAACTTGGCTGGGATTGCGACAGAGCCTTACGCTCTGAACTTCGACTTTTGTTTTTGTAGGTAACAAACAGACTGGGTATAAGGCGCTGTAACAAGCATGTGATGCCCGCCAGGTTCAGTGGCCTGCCAGGCTCGGTGGGCAACATTGGTCACCGCACCAAATAAACGCGGACGAGCACAGCTTCTCGGTGGTGAGTCATTAATCACCACCACCACCACCCTGCGGAGCGTTTGTCTAATGGAGGGTGCTTAAAGCCCTCCCTCGTTCAAGAACTGGGCGGATGGTGACACCTTTGCCCTTCTATCTTCTCTGTGACATTTTTCGCTGGAGGTTGCGGGCTAAGGAGCGCGATGGATTTACGAGGCGCGCGTTCGTTGGCTGCATCCGCAATGCCAGCTCACGGCGAGGAGGCTTCGGGCACGTCCACATCCGCGTGCACCATCACTCTGGCCTAATTGAGCGGCCTAGGAACCTTTTCTGGTAGTTACAATACTGATGTCGAAGTTTAGCTGTGATGGATGGATGGATGGGAAACATTATTGGGTCCCGCAAGGCTATGGAGTGACCCATAGGGGGGCTAATCTCACGTCGGGACCAGAAGACGGAGCTTCGTGGCCGCGTATTTATTTATTTATTTATTTTAAATACTTTCAAGGCCCGTAGGCGCTAGAGAAAGGAGTGGTACATATACATAGCAAAAAAAATGCAGATGAATGAATAAAACATTTGTTAGATGGCATGGAGAACAGCAGTCTTGAACCCCGATGAGCCTATAATAGTAGCAACCGATGCGGGGAGGTGGTTCCAGTCATTGCAGGTGCGAGGTAAAAAAGAGTAATAGTACGCGTAGTATGAGCTTTATGGACCGCCAAAAGCTGCTCAACCAGATCCGCACTGCGAATGCCAGCCTCGAACCTGGCCACGTCCTAAATGTAATCGGTATTGATGGCTCAGTCGCATGGCCAGAGCATACATCTGCGGCTAAGTGATTCATTACAGTTCACGCACTGCGTCTAGGAGAATTGTTCTGCCAGTAATTGCCCAGTTGCCAATAACGCCGTTGGTACGGGGATGACAAGAAGTGGCCACTTTGTGCTTGGGAGAACATGAGCGTAGGATATCGGCGATGAATTGGGAGAGGGAAGTGTGGCCGCGGTCAGTAAGGAGCTGTCGCGGGGCGCCATGAACTAAAATGATATCCCAGAGTAGGAAGTCTCCGACGTCGGTTGCGCAGTTCGTGGGAAGTGCCCGAGTGATGGCATAGCGCGTTGCGCAATCAGTAGCTACAGCGATCCGCCTATTGCCGGAGCTGGACTCGGGGAAAGAGCCAAGGAAATCCAAACCCACGCGGAAGAACGGCTCAGGTGGGATGTTGATCGGCTGTAAGTACCCGGCAGGAAGCGTTGCTGGATTTTTGAATGTTGACAGCGTTTGCAAGCAGCTACATAGCGCCGTACGTAGTCTGCGAGGCCGGGCCAGTAGAAGCGGCGGGGCACGCGGTCGCAAGGGCGAGTAAACCCAAGGTGTCCGGCAGTTGAGGCGTCATGAAACTCCTAAAGCACGGTTGAGCGGCAGTTTCGAGGAACGACAAGGAGAAGGGAAGGACCGTCAGGATGAAAACTGCGTTGCTACAATATCCCATCGTTGAGAACGAACCACCACAACGATGCATCAGTAGGAGCAGATTCCATTCGGTAAATGAAGGTCCTCAAAGTAGTATCATGGCATTGGTCGTTGGCCATGTGCAAAAGCTGGGAAATGGAAAGAATACTTGCGGAAGCGTCCATGTCAGCGTTGGCGGGCGTGTGTACAGGGTAACGGGACAAACAGTCGGCGTCCTTGTGCAGGCGACCAGACCTATCCACCACCGATTAGGAATACTCTTGTAGCCGCAAAGCCCATCGTCAAAGCCTCCCTGTGGGATCTTTTAAGGACGAAAGCCAACAGAGGGCGTGGTGTTCCGTTACAATAGAAAAGGGCATGCCGTATAAATAGGGGCGAAACTTCGCCTCTGCCCACACAACGGCCAAACATTCGCGCCCAGTAATAAAGTAATGAAGCAGTAATAAAATAATAATAAATGGCGAGACTAGAAATAGACTTTATACTCTGCGCTAACCCTGGCATCATAAACGTTGTGGACGTGCTCGGCAAGCTGCGCTGCAGTGACCATAGGGTGGTAAGAGCTCGAATGAGCCTATACTTGAGGAGGGAACGGAAGAACCTCGTACATAAGAAGCCGATCAATGAGTTAGCGGTAAGAGGGAAAATAGAGGAATTCCGGATCAAGCTACAGAAGCGGTATTCGGCTTTAATTCAGGGAGAGGACCTTAGTGTTGAAAGAATGAACTACAATCTTAAGGGCATCATTAAGGAGCGTGCAATAGAAGTCAGTGGTAACTCCGTTAGACACGATACCACTAAGCTATCGCAGGAGGCGAAAGGTCTGATCAAGAAACGCCGATGCATGATAGCCTCTAACCCTACAGCTAGAATAGAACAGGCAGAACTTTCGAAGTTAATCAACAAGTGTAAGACAGCTGACATAAGGAACTATAGTATGGATAGAATTGAACATGCTCTCAGGAACGGAGGAAGCCTAAAAGCAGTGAAGAAGAAACTAGGAATAGGCAAGAATAAGATGCATGCGTTAAGAGCCAAAGCCGGTAATATCATTACTAATAAGCATGAGATCGTTTAAGAGGCCGAGGTGTTCTATAGAGATTTATACAGTACCAGTGGCACCCACGACGATAATGGTAGAGAGAATAGTCTAGAGGAATTTGAAATCCCATAAGTAACGCCGGAAGAAGTAAAGAAAGCCTTGGGAGCTATTATAGACCGATCAGCTTACTGTCTATTGCCTACAAAGTATCTACTAAGGTAATTGCAAATACAATGAGGAACCCCTTAGATTTCCGTCAATCTAAGGACGAGGCAGGATTCAGTAAAGGCTACTCAACAAAAGACCATATTCACACTATCAATCAGGTGATAGAGAAATGTGCGGACTATAACCAACCCTAATATATAGCTTTCATTGATTGCCAAAAAGCATTTCATTGAGTCGAAACCTCAGCAGTCATGGAGCCATTACGAATCAGGGTGTAGACGAGCCGTGTGTAAAAATGCTGAAAGATATCTATAGCGGCTCCACAGCCACCGTTGTCCTCCATAAAGAAAGCAACAAAATCCAAATAAAGAAAGGCGTCCGACAGGGAGATACGATCTCTCCAATGCTATTCGCAGCGTGTTTACAGGAGGTATTTAGAGACCTGGATTGGGAAGAATTTGGGATAAAAGTTAATGGAGAATACCTTAGTAACTTGCGATTTGCTGATGATATTGCATTGCTTAGTAACTCAGGGGACTAATTGCAATGCATGCTCACTGACCTGGAGAGGCAAAGCAGAAGGGTGGATCTCAAAGTTAATCTGCAGAAAACTAAAGTAATGTTTAACAGTCTCGCAAGAGAAGAGCAGTTTACGATAGGTGGCGAGGCACATGAAGTGGTAAGAGAATACATCTACTTAGGACAGGTAGTGACCGCGGATCCGGATCATGAGAGTGAAATAATCAGGAGAATAAGAATGGACTGGAGTGCGTTTGTGAGGCATTCACAGATCATGAACAGCAGGTTGCCATTATCCCTCAAAAGAAAAGTGTACAACAGCTGTGTCTCACCAGTACTCAGTTAAAGGGCAGAAACCTGGAGGCTTACGGAAAGGGTTATACTTAAATTGAGGACGACGCAGAGAGCTATGGAAATAAGAATATGTGTAACGTTAAGGGATAAGAAAAGAAGAGATTGGGTGCGTGACAGACGCGAGTTACTGACATCTTAGTTGAAATCAAGAAAAAGAAATAGGCATGGGCAGGACATGTAATGAGGAGGGAAGATAACCGATGGTCACTGAGCGTTACGGACTGGATTCCAAAGAAAGGGAAACGTAGCAGGGGGCGGCAGAAAGTTGGGTTGGCGTATGAGATTAAGAGGTTTGCAGGGACAACATGGCCACAATTATTACATGACCGGGCTTGTTGGAGAAATATGGGAGAGGCCTTTGCCTTGCAGTGGGCGCAACCAGGCTGATGATTATGATGATGAACAAAGTAGTTCCGCTCCGCAGGTGACAAAAGACGGCTACCCTACGCGACGACACGTTCAAGGCCGTGTTGAACTTGTACCATGCCGGCACCCATTCTGTAGCCACTGGCATCGGGGAGCGCCTCTGTAGAGGCTGAAGTAGCGAAGTTTCCTAGAATCGGTGGTGTGGTGAGCACGGTGGTAAGGCGATAAAAGGCGGTGGCCTGCAAGGATCCCCATGAAAGCGGCACACTTTCCTTCAGTTGATCTGTGAGAGCTTGTGCTATGGTGGCAAAATTTTTAACAAAGCGGCGGAAATAAGAGCAAAGGCCCACAAAACTTGGGACGTCTTTCGCGGACCACGGAACAGGGAACTCTTTCACGGCGCGGATTTTCTCTGGGTCCGGTCGGATGCCAGTTGCATTGACGACATGTCCAAGAACAGTAATCTCACGATGGCCGAAGTTACATTTCGTGGAGTTGAGCTGTAGTCCGGCCTTGCGAAAGACGGCAAATACAGCTGAAAGGCACACAATTTGCGTGCTGAATGAGGGCGAGAACACAATACCATTATCTAGGTAGCAGAGACAAGTCGACCACTTGAATCCTTGGAGTAATGAGTCCATCATACGCTCAAAAATTGCCGGAGCGTTGCATAGCCCAAGCGGCATAACTTTGAAGTGGTAATTCCGTCAGGCGGTATAAAGGCGGTCTTTTCACAATCTAGATCAGTGACATCAATTTGCTAATATCCGAACCGTAGGTCGATCGACGAAAAATGCTGTGCACCGTATCGGCAATCGAGGGCGTCATCGATACGAAGTATTGGGTAGACGCTCTTCTTCGTGACGCGGTTGAAGCGGCGGTAGTCGACGCGGAATCTCCATGAGCCGTCCTTCTTTTTGACAAGCACGACATGGGACGCCCAGGGACTTGAAGATGGCCCTATGATGTCTTTCGCTTGCATCTTGTCTACTTCCGTTTTGAAGACGTGACGCTCCGAAGCTGAAACTCGGTAGCGTCTCCGATGGATGGGTGGATTATCACCTGTATGTATAGGTTGTCTGACAAGTGATGTCTCGCCTAAGGGTCGGTTGTTCATGTCCAATATATCCTTGTAGGAAAGTAATAGACTGCACAGCTGTTCAGTCAACGCAGGAGTGAGATTCGGGGCGATAATTTTCCTAATGTTGTTGTCAGTACATTTGGCAGACCGGAAAGGCTCACACGAAGCGTCGATGAGAAAAGTCTCAAGGTAGCTAACTTCTAAAGCAGTGATTGTAGCCAGAGTAATATCTTTAGGCAGAATTTGCTTAGTGAGGCTGAAATTCTCGACAGGGAAATACGTGCGATTGTCTGTGACCCTCAGTATTGTATGCGGGACAGCAACGCTTTGGGTGAGAACGATGCCGGTACGGGAGCGGAGATGTAATCCCAATCGGGAACTGGCGCAGAAGGCGTCATTTCAATGTATGTCAAGACCTGTGGTGGAACGTGAACAAAATCAGTGGGTCTTAGGCGAACTTTATGGCGTGTTGGAGGAACGTCCAGTAAAGGCAGGTCAAGACACACAGTACCTGAGGAAGAATCCATGAGCGCTGAATGGGCGGAGAGGAAGTCTAGGTCTAGGACGAGGTCATGGGGGCATTGGTCAAGCAAGTGAAAAGGACGACAGTATGGCGGCCAGAAATCACACGGGCAGTTCACACGAACAGCACACATTCTGGGTGGGTCACACGGTCAGTACACATTCCGACCATGGTCACCGTGCTACCGTCGGCTATTCGTACGAACCGAGTAACGGCAGGCGTAACAATTTTCTTTAAATGGTGGTGTAGGCGGCTGGTCATAGCCAATGTGTGCTCCGATGTCTATGAGGGTTGTGATGGGTGTGCCATCAACTTGGATGTCAAAGAGGTAATTTCTAGTAAACAGCGTCAAAGAAGGATTTTGCGGCGAATCCGACATTGCAGCACCACCCCGACATTGCAGCACCACCTCGAGGTGGCGCATTGCCTAGTTTGTCTGCTGGGACGGTCCTCGATAGGTCGGCGATGGCGAGCGGTGAAGCTGGGGCGGACGTAGCTGGCAACGTTGAGGCGAGGGCGAGCTCGCATAGCGGCGAGTCGAGGTAGTGGCGTCGGAAGTATCGTAGAAGGGACGGGGTTAGGAACTTCGGGGAGAACTTGAATTCCGGAAGGTGTTTCGAGGAGGGGACGGCGAACGGCTCCGGCAGTGATGGGAAACGTGGCCGATTCGGCCGCAGCAGAAATAGACTGGCCTATCGTCAGGTCTACGCCAGTCCGATGGATTCCTGGCAGTGTAGGAATAACGGACACTATAAGGTAGACTGCGATAGGACCGAGGCATAGGATCTGGGACGGTGTCAGGGTGACTCAAGGAGCAGGCACTGGGAAGACTCATATTTGCGATTTCTTGGCGAACCACGGACTGGATCAGCGATATCGTCTTAGCGGTGTTGCTCCACGACGTCTGTTGAGGCGAGGCAGGAAACGCTACGTCGAGTTCGCGGCGTACAATTCGGGTAACGTGTTTGCTTGGTGGCGGAGAGCTGGATTGATCGGTGGAGTTGGTACAGGAAGAGGTCGCTGCATTATTTGGAAGCCGTGTAAACTGATTGTATATGCGGCGACTCTTCGTCTGCGCGAAGCGGCGACATTCCTTCCTAATGGCTTCGACAAGTTTTTAAAAACCAGAAGGCTGAATGCGTCGCCCGCGATGCTTTGATATTATATCTAACCTTTTTCGCCTTTGGCATGGACGTGTCGATTTTATAACAGAGGGCTAGGACACCCTGAATGTTGGAGACATACGTCTTGGTAGCAGTGTGGACACGCGTGGCGAGTTGTTGCTTTGCGGCTAGTTGTCGACCGGTCGGATTGCCAAAAACGTCGGACAGCTTTTCTTTGAACAAGTACCAGGTGGTTAGCTCTTCCTCGTGTGTGTAAAACCACGTTAGCGCTGTTCCGTCGAGGTAGAACACGACATTCGCGAGCATTACGATTGCATCCCAACTGCTCACCTTGCTGACGCGCTCATACATCAACCATTCTTCAATGTCAACATCATCGAGGCCAGTGAACTTGCCGAGGTCTCGTGGCTGAGGTAGAGCAACGTACTGGATTTGCGCAGTCGGCATTGCAGCTGCCAATGCGGTGCCTTCCACTGGAAGCATAATCTCAGGCTGGTTGAGAAGTCAGCTGCGGAGCTCTGAGGCGAAGACGCGTACCCCGTACGTCCACCAAAATGTCGCGGGTATAAAACCATTTACAAGATGTATTTACGAGGCATGCATAAACAGCAGGCGAGAATCCCGAGAGGCTGTTGCCATTTCATCGTCTTCACCCTCGACGACCTTGTCCTCTTTTCCCACCGTAACAATATACTGCGACAAAGAACTTGATTCTGAACGACAGGGTCCTTTCGGAGAAGGCCTTTGCCTTTGCTAGGGCAGCTCGTTTAGCAGGTGCGGCAGTCGAAGAACTTCCAGCGGTTGCGTCGGTCGTCGTTCAGAAAGAACTGCCTGACGCTATTTTTCGTCATGATTATGTGGTCCCGTCGTAGTGACCGTGAAGAACGACACTGTGCCGAAACTGTGGGTTACAAATTTAACTATTGATTGCGCGAACTTATCTGTGCCCCGTAAAACAAGCACGACCCAAGCACAACCATAGCGGCGAGCACAGTCGGCGATAGTCGAAAATTTGATCTGCTGGTCAAGCCCCTCGGCTTTTATATATGCACTCGTCGAAGGTTCCGGTGTAATCGCTGGTGCCCGCGTGGTTTCTAGAAAGTACTACACAATTCGAGTCGCGCATACAATCAGTACAAAAAGCGTTGTTCAAAACAGCCAACGGCTAGAACTACCGATAACATCCTAGAAGAGAGAGAGAGAGAGATGAAGGCAAAGGAAAGACAGGGAGGTTAACCAGAGATTATCTTCGGTTGGCTACCTTGTACTGGAGGAGGGGCAAGGGGATGCAATAGGTGAGAAAGAAAGAACGATAAAAAAAAGGAGAAAAGAAACCTAAGCACACACACGCACGTACACACGAACTATTTCTGTGGGCACTGTCACGCAGCCCGCAAAGGCGTTCCTAGTCTTACGCAGTGTCACCGTACAGTCCTACGTCACACAGTGTGCAGTCACAATTTGTCAGAAAGTCCCGTGTCTTTCAAGTATCGCAGCAGTGCCTTCATAGCGGATCGCGCTGATGTTTCGCGTAGGCCAGGTTCCAAGGATCTTGTTTTCTGTCATTGGGTGCTTGTCCAGTTTGTCTGAGGTGGCTGAGAGGACTGCTCTTTGTGGGTTAAAACGAGAGCACTGACAAAGAAGATGCTCGATCATTTCGGTGCACCCGCATAAGTCACACAGTGGGCTGTTGGCCATTCCAATAAGGAAAGAGTAGGCATTTGAAAATGCTACTCCAAGCCATAGACGGACAAGGGTGCAGTCACGCCGTGGAAGCTCGGGTGTAATATGGAGCTGTAAATTAGGGTCCAGGGTATGGAGGCGTGCACCTGTGAAATCCGATGAATTCCATCGGCCTAATGTCAGGTCACGTGCAAGTGCGGAAAGTTCGCTGCGTCGGCTCTCGAAAGAGGAATGCCAACGCAGTTGACGCCGTCATGGGCAGATCGGCCAGCTGCATATGCTCGATCATTGCCATGTATGCCACAGTGACTAGTCAACCACTGATATATATGGTGTCCTTCATCAACTTGTCGATGGTGGACTTCTCTAATCTCCCCAATGAGCTGCTCATATGATCCATGGCGCAGTGCTGAGAGTACACTCTGTAGGGCTGCCTTGGAGTCACAGAAGATTGGCTATGTGTGGGATGGTTCCTCCTTAGTGAAATGAAGAGCCGCACGCAGGGCTACCAGCTCAGCAGCTGTCGTTGATGATGCATGTGGCGTCTTTAGCTGCATTTTGACGGATCGTCTTGGTATCACCACAGCGGCAGCTGCGCTTGCAGATGTGACTGAACCATCGATGTAAACGTTTACGCGGCCACTGTGCAACTCATGGAAATGATCTAATGTGGCCTGCTTAAGGGCAAACGACGGCATGTTGGCTTCCTTCATGATTCCTGGGATGGTGAGGCGTATGTCAGGTCTGTGCAGGCACCATAAAGGTGAGGGTGGCCTTGCTGCAGGAATGTAGTTCTATGGCAATGAGGTATGATTGGCATCAATTATACGACTGAAAGTTGTGTGCGCCCTTTCTGCGGGTAGAGCGGCAAGATAATAAGGAGGTAATCGGGCTACGTGCCGAATATGCGCCCTGAGAGCGTCGGTTGCCAAGCACGTTGATATTGGATGATCTCAAGCTATGACAATCGGTGCCGCTGTAGATGCACACCTTGGAATACCGAGACACGTCCTTAGGGCTTGAGCTTGTAGTCCCTGGAGTATACGCAGGTTTGTCTTGCAGGTGTTCCCAAGCACAGGGAGGCTGTATCTTGCGAAACTGAGGAACAAGGCGTTATAAAGCTGCAGCATTGACCGCACCGAAGTGCCCCATGACTTTCCGCCGAGAAATTTGAGGAGATGTATTATTGTCAATAATCTCTCCTTCAGGTATGAAACATGCGCGCTCCATGATAGGTCACGGTCAATAATCACCCCTAAAAAGCGGTGTTTCCCTGCATTTGCTACTGCTTCCCATTGACCTTTACCGTGTAACGCTTCATTTCCTTCCGAGTGAATGTAACAAGGCAGCATTTCTCTGAAGACAGCTATAAGTTCTATTTTTGCAAGCACAGTGATGTTAGCGTAGCTGTCTTTTGTAGCTGTGCTCGTACCTGCAGTCGTGTTACAGCAGACGCCCAAATGCAGATATCGTCGGCATATATTGATGCGTGAACTGTGTTGGGCAAGCATCGGACTAGGCCAACGAGCAATAGGCTGAATAGTGTCGGGCTCAACACTCCGCCTTGCGGTATTCCACGGCACGTTTGGTGTTGAGTCGTGGCGCCATCCTCGGTCATCACGAAGAAATGCCTGTCGGTCAAATAACGCGCAGCCACTGAAAAGTGCGGCCACCGATTCCGGCTTCAATCAGAACATCTATATTGGCATACTGTGCTATATTATCATAGGCGCCTTTTATGTCTAAGAATAATGCAGCAGTGAGTCGTTTCCGACGTTTTAAATGCTGAAAAAATCTAACGAAATCGATGACATTACCTATGGATGAGCGCCCACGCCGGAAGCCAGACATAGCATCTGGGTACACGTTATAATTTTCCAGGTACCATTCCAGGCGCGTCAAAATCATTCTTTCCATCATTTTCCCTATGCAGCTGGCCAGAGCGATGGGGCGGTACGATGACAAGTTTAACGGTGATTTACCAGGTTTGAGAAGTGGAACCAAGCGGCTGCATTTCGATTCACCTGGAACCAAACCGTTGCGCCAAGACTGGTTGTAATGGTTTAGCAGCATGAGTCGTGCTTTCTGCCGAAGATTGGCGAGCGTCGCATAGGTAACCCTGTCCGGGCCAGGTGACGAAGAGCGCCTGCAAGTCGCCAGTGCCGCTTCAAGCTCCTCCAGCGAAAAAATTACATCCATGCGGGAATCCCGTGGCAGAGAAGGGGCGCATGGTGCAATTGCGCGTTGGAACTGCAAGGTGGAAAGTATTGAGCAAAATTCTTCAGCAATGTCAATTTCGCTGCGACCTTGGTGCAAAGCGAGGTATTTGAAAGGAACACGCTGTGTTGGTGATACGCGAAGCCCACGCACGGTTCTCCATATCTGAGATAATCGCTGACGTGGATCCAACGACTCACAGAAACGTTTACATCTTTGAAATTGTAGTGCATCGATGCGACGTTGAATCTTCTTTTGCATCCGCCTTGCCTCTCTGAGATCATGGATGAATTTGGTTCGTCTGTATCTTCTTTCAGCCCGCCGGCGAATTGCTCGTAGTCGCTGCAGTTCTGCTTCAAATTCTTCATATTTCGGGTAAGGTTGCAAACTACGCGTAGTTTCACGGTCTCACACCCTTGCATGGCTTTTTGAATTTCGTGTTCCAGACTTAAATGGTTCTCTGTTGACATACTCCCTCCATGTGCGACCGAAACGCCGACCAGTCAATTGGCCGGAGGGTCATGGAGGAGAATTTTGATAGTCCCTTGACCCTAAGGTACGTCGGAATATGGTTGCTTCCATGTGATTCGATGTCTGTAAGCCATTGCACGTTTTTTCAAGACGCCGAGAAACCAGGGCCAAGTCTAAGCAGCTGATGTACGTAGGCCCGCGTAAATATGTCGGAGGACCATCGTTGAGGCAGTAAAGGTTGTGCTGCGTGGCGAACGATGCTAGTCGCCTTCCCCTGGAGTCCATCTTCAAGCTCCCCCAAAGCGGACCGTGAGCATTCAAATCTCTTTTGAGAATTGTAAGGCCGGGCGTCGCTGATAGCACGTCGTGCAGTCGTTCAGAGTCGAAGCCACTTGAAGGAGCAATGTACACAGCGACGAGTGTGAACGTAAGCTCATTCGTTTTCACGATTAAGCAAACGTACTAGTTGTCGTCGTGAGGCGGGACTGGGTGCAACACGTAAGTCAGATCACATCTAATATATTGGCACGAGCTAGTTACGCGAGCTGTCGAGGAAGAAGAAGTGTGCGTGGTAGCTGCTGCGAAAACAAACTGTAAACGGCCGTTCACTTAGAACTGTCTGACTGGCTTTTCCTCTCGTGACAAACTGGTGGAGGTGCTGGGTACGCATCCATCGTATGCCTACGGGTCCTCAACCAGAAGCTACCGACGCCAGTACCTCGGGGACGGCAGAAATCTATCGAAGCAGCCGTCGCCTCCAAGGTCTTCCACCGCAATACAGCCCCCTGGCAAGCTCCGTGAGGAAGATGTCAACAACTACCGCAAGCCAAACCGAGGGGATGCCAAATGCTGCCGTACCATGCATTCTCAACGCGCCTCGCACGCCTAACCCGTTCCATGGCGACGCCTTTGAGGACGTTGAAGACTGGTTGGACCATTTCAACCGGGTCGCCGCCTTTAACGACTGGGACGATCGCCGTAAGTTGAAGAACGTCTACTTTTCCCTTTTAGACGCGGCGAGAGTATGGTACGAGAACCACGAAGCCTCATTTACCAGCTGGCAGGAGTTTTACCGACTGCTTTGCGAAGCCTTCAGCACTCCCGAAAGGAAAGAAAGAGCCGAACAGGCACTGTCTTCGAGGTTCCAAATGCCAAACGAAACCGTCGCCATGTTCGTCGAAGACATGACGCGATTGTTCCGTCGGGCCGATCCACTAATGCCAGAAGACAAGAAGGTGCGTCTGTTAATGCGAGGCGTAAAAGAACAGCTTTTCGCGGGCCTCGTGCGCAATCCTCCTACAACAGTCTCTCAGTTCATTCGTGAGGCAACAGTCATGGAACGTATGCTTCGGCAGCGGCTCTCGCAGTATGAACGCCAGACCACCATGACTGCTGCATGCTCTCTCGTACCTGCAAATGATGACAGGGAGTCCCTTACCGAGCTAATACGACAAATCGTTCGAGAAGAACTGCAGAAGTCCTATGCATCAGCTCCGGCACCTCCCAGTGCCGCGGTTCTTACGGATGTCATTCGGGAAGAAATCGGCAAAGTGGTTCGTCCCTCGCCGCCAACACGACCCGAACCTCCCACGTTCTCGTACGCGGATGCTCTTCGGGCTTCCGCGCCGTCGACGGGCCGTTTTTCGCAGCCGCCTGCTGGGATTTCTCGACGCTCCCCAAGTCCGATCCACCGCACGAACCCGCAAGCACCTTTACATCCTGGTCCGCGCAAATCTACAGTATGGCGCGCCCCCGACAACAGTCCGTTGTGCTATCACTGCGGGGAGGCTGGTCACATGTATCGCGACTGCCAGTACCGACGGATTGGTCTGCGGGGATACCATCCGGACGCCCGTTGCCCGCGCTATGGCGAACGCCCGCACGACATCGAGCAATACCTAGAAAGTAACCGGCTTCCTCCTGCCCAACAGCGAAGACAGTCACGGTCGCCTTCACCTCGTCGGTACGCGTCACCAAACCGTGCTCGACCCGCCTTTGATTCCGCTGGAGTCAACGGTGGAAGCCCGCGCCGGGGAAACTGAAAACGGCGACCTCCAGGGGGTGAGGCCGCTGTCATGCGAACCGTCAAATATCCTCCGCCGACGCCATCCCCTCGCGACGTACCGCTGACGCCTTCATTCGAAACTGCAAAAAGAACTTCTGCTGTTATTACTGCTTCAATCGACGGTTATCCGGTAACTGCACTTGTCGATACGGGAGCTGACTACTCGGTTATGAGTGCCTCACTGGCCACTCGGCTACGCAAGGTGCTGACAATGTGGGACGGCCCACATCTGATTACGGCCGGAGGACACCTCGTGTCACCCATTGGACGATGCACCGCCCGACTTGCAATTTCTACTTCGACTTTCGTAGCGTCTTTCCTTGTGCTGCCCAAGTGTTCTCGACTAGTTATACTGGGCATGGATTTTCTCCAGGAGTATGGGGCGATCATTAACCTTCGTGACTTGTTCGTGACTTTTTCTAACTACGTTTCTTCGGATTCGAGTGTGGAGGATGAACATCACCGCGCGGCTTTACGCGTGGTCGATGACTGCGTGACGTTACCGCCTCGTCTTCGTAGCATCTTCGTCCTCGTTGAATGCCCCCAAGAACAACTAGGAATAGGCATTGCCGAAGGTAACCTCGCCATATTGCTGGATCGCGAAGTCGGCGTCGCACGAGGTCTCGTAGAGCTCCAACATAGGCAAACCACGATTCTAGTTACCAACTTCAGTGGCGAATACAAGCACTTTGCGAGGCATACCACCATGGCCTACTTTGAAACGGTGGCCGATTCCAACGCCTGTGCTTCGGTAACGACAATCTCGATTCCGGAACCCAGCGATGTGGACTTGACCAGTCACATCAACGTCAACCCACAGCTAGACCAAAATGAGAAGCAGAGGCTCCTCACTCTGCTATCGTCATTTAGCGACTGTTTCGCCACCACGTCGAAGGTCAAACAGACTCCTTTAATCAAACACAGAATCATCACTGAACCGACCGTCCAACCTGTTCGCCAACACGCTTATCGCGTGTCGCAAAGAGAACAGGATGCTATTCGTCATCAAGTTAAACAAATGCTCGACGATGATGTCATTCAACCATCGACAAGTCCTTGGTCTTCACCTGTTGTATTAGTTAAAAAGAAAGATGGTTCACTACGCTTCTGTGTCGATTACCGCAAACTGAACAAGGTCACGAAAAAAGACGTTTACCCACTTCCTCGAATTGACGACTCCTTGGATCGCCTGCGACATGCCCGTTACTTTTCTTCAATGGATCTGCGTAGTGGGTACTGGCAAATTGAAGTTGACGAACGGGACCAGGAAAAAACGACGTTTATAACACCCGATGGTCTCTATCAATTTAAAGTCCTCCCTTTTGGATTGTGTTCCGCTCCGGCCACATTTCAACGCATGATGGACACAGTTTTATCTGACCTCAAGTGGAACTCGTGTTTAGTCTACTTAGACGATGTAGTTGTTTTTTCCACCACGTTTGAACAACACATCCAGCGGCTTGAGGCGGTTCTTCAAGCTATCCGCACCGCCGGCCTCTCCCTGAAGCCCGAAAAATGTCACTTTGGCTACGAGGAGCTCAAATTTCTAGGTCATATTGTCAGCAGCACCGGTGTGCGCCATGACCCTGACAAAGCCATGGCAGTCGCTCTGTTCCCGATACCGAAGACAAAACACGATGTCCGCCGATTTTTAGGGCTTTGCGCGTATTACCGGCGTTTTGTACCCAATTTTTGTGAAATTGCCGAACCTTTGCAACGACTCATCAAGAACGACGTCACATTTGTTTGGGGCCCGGCACAATCCGACGCCTTCCACGACCTTCAGCAACGTCTCCAGACACCACCGATCCTTGGTCACTTTGACACCGAGGCTGACACAGAAGTGCATACTGATGCTAGTAACGTTGGTCTCGGAGCGACACTCGTGCAGTTTCAAGCTGGTGTTGAGCGCGTTATTGCGTATGCCAGCCGAACCTTGTCTGCTGCTGAAAAAAACTACTCAGCAACTGAAAAAGAATGTCTGGCAGTCATATGGTCTCTCCAGAAGTTCCGCCCATACCTGTACGGACGCCCCTTCCGTGTCGTCAGCCACCACCACTCTCTCTGCTGGCTGGCGAATCTCAAAGATCCTTCAGGCCGTCTCGCAAGATGGAGCCTTCGGTTGCAGGAGTTTGATGTGACCATCGTCTATAAGTCTGGCCAGAAACACACTGACGCCGACTGTCTCTCTCGCGCCCCCGTCGAACCCGCACCACTAGATACTGACGACGATTCGGGTTTTCTTTGTACTCTTCCGTCTTTAAACCTTGCTCAACAGCAACGCCAAGATTCCGAGCTCCAGCCCTTGATTGAATACCTTGAAGGAAGCCGCCCACAACCCCCACGGCAGTTCGCGCGTCACTTGTCATCTTTCTGCCTACGTGGCGACATCCTATACAAGCAGAACTTTCACCCTACGGCAACCGCTTTCCTGCTCGTTGTTCCTGCTACTCTCCGCGACGACGTTATACGTGCATGCCACGACGAACCAACGTCTGGGCATCTTGGTTTCACGCGTACTCTCGCGAGGATCAAGCAGAAGTACTATTGGCAAAAACTCACAACAACCGTGAAGCAGTACGTCAGAAGTTGTCGAGATTGCCAGCGTCGCAAAGTTCCACCTCTGAAACCAGCCGGTCTGCTTCAGCCTGTCCGACCTCCTTGCTCACCTTTTGAACAAGTTGGGATGGATTTACTCGGCCCATTTCCCAAGTCTTCGGCTGATAACCGCTGGATCGTCGTCGCCACCGATTACCTCACTCGATACTGCGAAACACAAGCCGTTCAGCGAGCTACTGCTTCAGATGTTGCTAACTTCTTCATCAAAAATATCGTCCTTCGACATGGTGCTCCCGCTGTCGTCATCACAGACCGTGGTACGGCCTTCACTGCCCAGTTGGTCCGAAATATCCTGCAGCTGAGCGGGACAACGCACCATACGGCAACTGCGTATCACCCGCAGACTAACGGTTTAACTGAGCGTCTCAACAAAACAATCGCGGATATGCTTTCCATGTATGTTGCCACGGACCATAAAAATTGGGACGAACTGCTCCAGTATGTGACATTCGCGTACAACACCGCCCTACAAGAAACCACCGGGTTTCCTCCTTTTCGTCTGGTCTACGGACGCGACGTCACCACTATGCTCGACGTGATGCTCCTACCAACTTCGTCGCAACATACCGCACCAGATACAGACGCCTTTGTTCAGCGTGCCGAAGCAGCGCGGCACCTTGCGCGGGAATGAATTCTATCCCGACAACGTCAAGATGCTCGTCGATACAACCTATGTCATCGAGACGTCACATACAACCCGGGAGATCTTGTATGGGTTTGGACCCCTATACGTCAAAGAGGCCGGTCAGAAAAATTATTGCGCCGATACTTTGGACCCTACATTGTTTTGCGTCGTCTAAGTCCTGTCAACAACGAAGTTATTCCAGCCGACAGTTCGCACCACTCCCGTAGACCACGTTCCTCTGACATTGTTCACGTTACCAGGATGAAGCCTTACCATTCGCGCTGACTCTCATCCACAAACTTTGTGATTCGGCCCCTGTCGTCTCGTCCGCTGTCTTTCTCATTTCTTTTATTTTTTCCTTGTGGCATTTCACATCTCCCCAACTTTATTTATTTATTTATTTGTTTTTTTTGTTTTTTTTGGAGGGAGGGGTAATGGCACGAGCTAGTTACGCGAGCTGTCGAGGAAGAAGAAGTGTGCGTGGTAGCTGCTGCGAAAACAAACTGTAAACGGCCGTTTGCTTAGAACTGTCTGACTGGCTTTTCCTCTCGTGACAATATGCAATTACCTTGCTCACATCACCACAGGTAAAGCACATGAATGCTTCATAGCCAGAAATGCGTATAACATTCTGCACGTTCGGTTCGCAAATTACGAGGATGGGAAAACGGTTTTCGAAGACAAAAATTGGAGGACGCTTAAGAGCCGCAAGGGGGCGCCGAGCAGCGCAGTACTGCTTGCATCGCGCTCTGCGTTTCGATGTGTTTTTATGCGAAGCATATTACGAGAGCTCAACCCAGCTCCTCAGGCGCGGCGGTGTCGCCATGAAACCACGTGACACCGTGACGTCACGACAGAGGAGAAGTGGCTTCGGCTCAACTCTTGCAAGACGGGCTGGGTGGGAATCGAACCAGGGTCTCCGGAGTGTGGGACGGAGACGCTACCACTGAGCCACGAGTACGATGCTTCAAAGTGGTACAAAAGCGCCTCTAGTGAATGCGGTGTTGCCTTAGAAACGAGCTGTTTCTAAGGCGTGCGTCTCTTGCTCAGGCGCACATTTCGTTGCCGCGCCGAACGCTGCTTTGCTCGACGCTCACCGCGTCCAATGCGGGGCGCGTAGTCGCGGCCCTGTAGCCCATTGTCTTACACCCCTTGGCGGGTCGACGGGAACGCTGTCGCGTTCCACTCTTGAAGGCGAAGCAGTAATGCATGAGTTGTTTCTTCGTCTAGCCGAACCAAATATAGCCAAGCAACAGCAGTTCACCAGGCTAAACAGTGGTTAAACAACTAAAATAAAGGCTAGTATGCTTCGCATCCTGGGCTTAACCTTACCTGAGCCACAGCCATTTTTTTGGTAGACTAGTGCTTCCACCCACGGTACCGAGATACCAGTCGACTCGTGAGGATACAAGGATCACGGGTGTGCTACCCACTTGGCCCTCGGTGACGCTCGTGAAGACCAGCGCTCCTACAAAGCCGGACTGCGGGGCAGCATCGATAACCCCGACGCCAGCTCAGCGCAGCAGCCGGTGCTGCTCCGACGCGTGAGGAACGCGAACGGCAGCAACCGTTCTGCCTGGGCATGGCTACGGGAACGCTTAGCGAGCTTCAGACGACGACGAGAATGCAAGGTGAGAACACCAGCAGAGAACATGGATGTAACAAATGTTGACAGAACAGAAGATGGCATAACAGGCTCCGCTCGCCACAACGCCGGGGAACGCCAGCGGACGGACGACGACTGGCAGACAGTCCTGACACTACGGCAAAAGAAGCAGCAGGCTCGAGAGCGCAAGCGACAAACGGACTCAACGGGCAGCACTAACCCGGCGAAACTAAGGAAACGACGAAGAGGCATACCCAAACTTCCTCCTCTTCCTAAGGATG
This sequence comes from Dermacentor albipictus, assembly GCF_038994185.2. Taxonomy (NCBI): domain Eukaryota; kingdom Metazoa; phylum Arthropoda; class Arachnida; order Ixodida; family Ixodidae; genus Dermacentor; species Dermacentor albipictus. The sequence goes on along the minus strand of NC_091825.1, from coordinate 29,064,360 downwards.
ACTTCAAGATAGTTATCCGACCACACCAGGGACTGCCTTTGAAGACTATCAGCACGCCGGCCCTCGCCGAAGCGATCGTCATGGCCTGCGACTACCAAATAAGAGGTGAGCAATTTTTGCTCCGTATAAAGCCCGGCTCCAATATCGCGATACTTTCGACATCGAGTCAGGAGGTCGCGGAGCAGGCACGCCGAGTCCACTCCCTCACTATCAACGGACGTTCGCATGACGTTAACGTATACGCTGCCACCGGAGAGGAAGCTATCCGAGGATACACGGATACACGGATTTCCACCCCGAACGCCACCGGAGACCATCATAGCAAACATACGTATACGGACTCAAGGCGTCGAACTTATCCAAGCAAGAATGATCGGAGAAACAAAGAGTGCCGCCCTTACTTTCTGTGGGCCTTCACTACCTCGGGTGGTGTACTACAACGGAGGCGAACTCCTGTGTCATCCTTACCGTGCTACTGTTCAGGTGTGCAAAACATGCCATGGAAAAGGGCATCGGACAGACGTCTGTCCACAGCCCGACCTGCGAGTGTGCCGAATTTGTGGACTCAGAAACCCAGTGGACGGACACCCGTGTGAGCCAAAGTGTGCCTCGTGTGAGGGTGCCCACGTCACCGGGGACCGCAGCTGCCAACGACGCCTCAAGCAACCGGAAAAACCTCAAGTCAGAAATGGCACTGACAAGTGCAATGAAGGGCAGAAAAAACCTCGCTGGTTCGCCTCAGAGGATGAGGAATCGGACTACACAAACGGCCATTGGAGCGACCAACGCGACCGACAGGAGAGGACGAGATCGCCATCTCCACACCGACTGAACGCTCGGTCCAGATCAGCGTCACCTCAACGGAGCAGATCCCGTTCTCGAGCACGAGAGCGCGTCCAGGGAGGAGAAGCAAGACAGACGCAACGATCATCCAGAGAAGCACCGAAGGCGGCCTGCGTTCTGACGAATCCACAGGTAAGCTGGGCAGCGGTCGCGTCCTCCACAACCAAACCTATCACACAAAACGAGGAATACAAGAAAATAGTTGCCGAAAACAGACAACTTAAGGCAAGCTTGGATAGCATGAAAAATGAACTTGAAACACTTAAACGACAAATGGCAAGCATGATGACGCACGGAGGAACCCATAAGACAAACGCACCCGCACAACTGTCCTACACACAGACGAACCCAACACAGACCAAACCACTATCACAAACGCAGCCTATAGCACAGATGCCTACACCCATCACTCATCTGGAAGGGAAACTAGACAATATGTGCGCACAAATGCAATTATTTTTTTGCAGAGCTTCACAATCTTAAGCGGGTTTTGACGACTCGCTCAAAGGAGCCAAAAAAACGCGAAAACGTCGTAGCAGCCTTAGCCCGGAGAACCGAGATCCAAAGGTCACCGTAACCACAGACACAGAACATTTCGAGAGCCCATACTCTGGCTAACTACACACCTACACGCCATGAGAATCTCGTAATTTGGCAGTGGAACTGCCGATCACTACATAACAAACATGCTGCACTTACACAATATATCAAGGCGGCGCTCGTCCCACCTGACATTATTTGTCTTCAGGAAGTGGGGAAAATGCGGATACCTATTGGGGGCTACCGTTTTTACAGCGATTCGAACTACCCTGAAGTGGCAGCATTGGCCCGCAAGGACCTCACAATCACTGTCGCCATAGCACCTGGCGTAGAAATCCACCACCAAATACTCACCATTTGGCCAGTTAAGAAGGGTCGTCCAAAGTGCCTGATAACCAACGTATATAGCCCACCTAGGGATAAGAGGGCCGATTTTTCATTAATTTTAAGTCACGTATCTACCTTGCTCTCAAGGAAAGACCGACTAATCTTTCTCGGAGACTTTAACGCTTGGCACTCCGCATGGGGTTATCAACGCGACACCGCCAAGGGCTTCAATCTACTCCGAGAAACTCAGTCCCACGAACTTGTACTGATTACGCAGCCAGGCACTCCTACAAGGATAGGAAACAGCGTTGCCCGGGACACCACGGCAGACCTTACGTTTCTCAACAACGAGACGGGGGTCACCTGGTGTAACCTGGACGAAACGCTAGGTAGTGATCACTATCTATTGTGTGTCAATGTTAACACAGCTAAAGTTCGACAGCTCCTAGGGGTGGCCAGGCTCACTGATTGGAAAACGTACAGAGAACGACACCAGGCTGCTTCCCCATTTCCATCCACGGCCGCAGGTTGGACAGCTTTCATCAAGGAGGCCTATGCTGCCACCACGAGAGAGATCAAGACCGCAACGGAAGCACCAGCAGTAGACAGCCATCTCACCCACCTCTGGGAGGCCCACAGAAGCCTCACCAAACGCTGGAAGCGGCAGCGGCGTAATCGCAAACTTAGGCGCCGAATAGCCCTGCTGGCAAACGAAGCTAACACCTATGCGAAGGAGCTGAATAATCAAAATTGGCGCAGCTTCTGCGACTCTCTCAGAGGCACCCTCAGCACCAAGAAGACCTGGGCCATTCTTCGGTGCATGTTAGACCCAACTAGCACGCGCACCGAGACGTCTAACGTCATGCGGCGGCTGTTAGGAGAATACAAGGGCTCAGAACAAGAACTACTCGAGCACCTAAAATGCACCTACACCGGCGCTGCCCAGACATCTTCAAGCGTTATGAGAGAATACCAAGGACAGGATAACTCGAGCTTGGACGCCCCCATCACCTTCTCGGAGCTCTACGCAGCAGCACAAACCTTCAAGAAGAACACGGCTCCTGGACCCGACCAAATCACCAACGCAATGCTGCGCAACCTTAGTGACGTAGCCCTACAGCACTTAGTCGACTTCTTCAATGAACAGGTCTGGCGACCGGATGGAAGACTACCGCAAGAATGGAAGCAGGCAGGCATCGTGCTTATACCAAAACCGGGCAAGCCACGCGAGCTCAACCATCTCAGGCCCATATCGCTCACGTCTTGCATGGGCAAGCTCTTTGAACGAGTAATTCTAACCCGACTCGAAGCCCACATCGAACGAAACTCACTCTTCCCTGAATCCATGTTCGGTTTCCGCAGGCGAATCTGTGCACAGGACGTCTTTCTTCTATTAAGAGATGAGGTGCTCGATCCTCCTCCGGGCAGCATGGGCAGAATCCTGCTTGCACTCGACGTCCATAAGGCATTTGATAACATCTCACACACTACAATACTAGACGGACTACGAGATGTCGGGTGTGGAGAAAGAGTATTTCATTACGTTCAAGACTTCCTGAGCAGCCGCTCCGCGAAAATAGGACTAGGTTCAGCACGTTCTGCTCTGTATCGCCTACCAGATAAGGGCACTCCTCAAGGATCCATATTGTCACCACTTCTTTTTAACGTCGGCTTACGTAGAATGGCCCTGGACCTACAGAAGAACCGGGACCTTGGCTGCGCCATATATGCAGACGACATTACACTCTGGGCCTGCAAAGGGTCCTACGGAAACCGACAAGACACGCTTCAACAGGCCATCAGCACCATTGAAAACTATATGAGGCGAGCAGGCATGAGGTGCGCTCCAGCGAAATCGGAGTATATTCATATTAGACCTAGACGTACCCAAGCGACCAGGGCTCCGGATCTGCAGCTCACCTTAGAGGGAGAGCCCATCAAGAGGGCATCCCACCTGCGCGTACTGGGAATGTGCATTCAAGAAACGGGCAGCGTTAGCATAGCGCTCTCCAATCTCAGACGCACTGTTCAGAGCGTAACTGGGCTTATTAGCAGAGTTGCACGCAGCCGAGAAGGCATGACCGAAGCAGACACCATGCAACTAGTAAACGCCTTCGTCATTAGTCGTCTAACGTACGCCCTGCCTTTCCAAACCACGCGGCGTCACGACATCGAACATGCGGATAAGCTCATAAGAATTGCCTGTAAAGCAGCACTCGGCCTGCCTGAAAGCACAAGTATGATCCGACTGAACGAATTAGGAATGATGAACACTTTCGAGGAATATGCAGCGGCCACTCTAATGGCGCAGCGTGAACGGCTAAACACGACACCTCAGGGACGCTCGGTTTTACAAAGACTTCACTATCCACTGACACCCCAATATTGTGGCGATGAAACAATCCTACTGCCATCTGAAATCCGAGAGCGGATCCACGTGGCGCCGATCCCCCGTCACATGCACCCAGTACATCATGCGGCACGGAGACGCGCGCGGGCAGCCACCTTACCTAAGGCGGCGAAGCGACCCGGATACTTACTTTACAGACGCGAGTTCGTATCACAAGAATACAGACACCCTCAATACATTTGCAGCAGTCGTGACTAGCCAAGGACAAACAACCGTAGCAGCATCTATACACACGAAATCGGTTGCAACGGCCGAAGCTGTGGCCATAGCCCTTGCTATACGCGCCGCGGAAGCTAAGGGACAATCGGCCTACGTGCTGACAGACTCGCAGGACGCCTGCCGCCTCTTCCTTGGGGGGGCTTTACCGGGCTGCGTCTTCCGCATCCTAGGAACGAACCTCACCATGGATCATTGCGTGACCTGGTGCCCGGTGCACACAGGGATAGCGGGGAACGAACGGGCGGACCGCTTGGCTCGAGGCATGACAGGCCGAGCCGCGGGCCACACCGCCCGGGAGAACACCTCGACACCCAATGCGCCAAGAGAAATCCTCGAGTTACAACGGCTAAGTAGGCGAACCAAAGCACTTCCTCACCCAGACCTAGACAGGAGGCAAGCACGGGACTGGCGCCGCCTGCAAACAAACACTTTCCCACATTTATACAGGCTACACAAAATGTACCCAGACAAATACAGCAACACATGCCCGTGGTAGCGAAGGAACACCGACATAGGAACACATAACATTCCAGTGCGCGTCACGTCCGGCGGCTGCCACCTCGCCGCTGCTAGACAACACCCTACATAACTGGTCGTGGGAGGCGCGACTCGCGGAAGTGGAATTGGGAAGCCAACTGGCGACCCTTGACCAGGCCCGGCGAGCCGCTGTAACCAGTGGGGCCCTGGAGGAGGGGCTCCACCCACCATAACCAAACAGTCTCTGTTACAATAAACGTTTACTCTCTCTCTCTCTCTGGAGGACGCTTAAGCTTCGCCTTCAAGAGTGGAACGCGATAGCGTTCCCGTCGACCCGCCAAGGGGTGTAAGACAATGAGCTACGGCGCAGCGACTACACGCCCCGCATAGGACGCGGTGAGCGTCGAGCAACGCCGCTTTCGGCGCGGCAACGAAATGTGCGCCTGAGCAAGCGACGCACGCCTGAGCCTTAGAAACAGCTCGTTTCTAAGGCAACAACGCATTCACTAGAGGCGCTTTTGTACCGCTTTGAAGCATCGAATTCGTGGCTGAGTGGTAGCGTCTCCGTCTCAAACTCCGGAGACCCTGGTTCGATTCCCACCCAGCCCATTTTGCAAGTTGTTTTTTATTCATGAAGTGCCTGCTGGGATTTATCGCTCACGGCTAACGACGCCGACACCGACGCCGACGACACCGGCTTTTCTGCGACACGAGCTCCTTAACGTTGCCGCGTTAAAATGTCTAAGATCTGAAATTCTTGATTTCAGACCACGGGAATTCCACGGCAGTAAAGATGCTTTCTTGACTTCCTTGTGGGAGGGCAGTGATGGATGGGCCATGGTGCTATGCGATGCTTTCAAGTACTTGAGTCAGCGCGTCCAATACTTGCAGTGCGCTACGAGCAGCCGGAGTGTCCAAGTTCGTCAGTATTAGACGCATGACATTCGTGAGCGATTTGAGCATGGCAATCACTTGTGAGTCCTTGTCTTGCATTTGGTCAACTGTAGTGACATTTCACTTTAAGTAGCGAGTCATTTGCTGTGGCTCTGGAGCGTGGCATGTCCTCGGCAGTGCCGGCCACGCCTCACTTGATGAAGCATGGCCACTTATTTCGTTAACATTCGTGCTCTTACTGGAGACAGATATAACAGGAGGTGGCGTTGCCGGACGAGACATAAACTTTGAACCGGAAGAGGATTTCATAGACTTTTGCTTCCGAGAGCGTTGTCGCCTTATCGCTTCAGAAGCACCTCTGTGTGACGATCCGTCTCTGGCCATTTTTCTCAAAATTTCCTGCTCTTTCTTTAGACGTGGACAGTCTTTTGAGGATGCAGCGTGTGATCCTTGACAATTTGGGCACTTGAGCTCAGTTGCACGGCAAGCGTCAGTGTTGTGTTGTTCGGAACATCATGGGCATATCGTTGTATTTCGGCAGACAGCACTCACATGTCCAATCCTTTGACACCTTCTGCACTTAAGTGGTTTGGGTACGAAAGGTCGTACCACATGGCGAAAGTGGCCGACCTTTACATGTGATGGTAGGCAGTCATCTTTAAACACGAGCCTTACATAGGTCAACTTGCCAAGGCGTCGAGCTTGTAGTAACGCAACACCATCTGTCGCAGGTTTTATTAAAATTGGCAGGTCACTGTCGTTAATGGATGTGTCAATGTCATAAACAAAACCAGCCGTGGTTTCGTTGTCTTGCGGAATGAGGTAGTGGACATTGACGTTGCCCAGGAACTTTAGTGCCATCAAAGCATTCATTGCGCTTCGGTTGTGGACGTCAATAGCCACGACGTTTTTTCGAGTATTAATTCTGATATCTTTGATTTCTCCTGGGACAAGAGCCTCCAGAGAAACGGAAATCGCTTGTCGATTAAGGCGGTTGAGGTTGTCGGCAGGTGTGTCCGGCACAAAAAGAACTGTGTGCGCCGATGGCCTTCGCTGTGGAACGACGGTGTACTTACTTGACGAAGACCGCCCACTGATGTTTCTTCTCTTGGCCTTCCGGTGTACCACTCTTTCGAAGCCTTCGTCATCTGAGGTGTCATCGCTTGAGCAGGAGTACAACACAGTGTCTTCGCTGTCAGCTTGACTCGGCGGGCAATTTCTCTTCCTCGGGCTGGTACCTGCCGAAGCAGTCACCTCACGTCGGCATTCTGCCGGCTCCACTTCCATTGCCGTGGCAATGGGAGCGGCGTCTCCCAGTAAAACACGGGAAAAAGCCGAAAATGCTGCAGCGCGATGGAATAGTGGTCTCTACGAGAATCACTTCGTCTTCGTCCTCTCGTAACATCCTAGAAACTTCTGATACATGTAGGCGCGTCGTGCGTCGAGGCATAACGCTTAATATGTGTTAGCCCGTGAAAAGCAGTCAGCGAAGAAAGATAGAGGGAACAGACGACGCACGGCACTCAAGCGCCATCTTGTAGCGATAGTCGCGGAACACGTTTTGCCCCCCAGCACTAGGGTTTAGTTCTCAAGTTTTCGCCATACCCTCCTCCTCCGCTGTTGGCCTCACGGTGCCGCTGCATCCTCCTCCGCTTTCCTCCTCGCGCTCGCTTTGCTGTCGCTGCCTTCTATTCCCCGCTGGGCTCCGCGTTGCTCTTTCGTGCTGCGCTGTTGTACTCGTTCGCTCGGTTACGCTAATGCTGACATTCACCACGAGAACGGGCACCTAAAATCTGCGCTCTAAAACGCACTGACAACTTCACTTGGGCACAACACTCTTAACGCCGAGGGCCTCTCTACCATTCTCTACGAAGTTAAAGCGGTCATAAACCGGAGACCTCTTACTAATCTCGACAGCAACACGGATAAACTGCAACCGCCGACTCTACCGCATTTTTTCCTCGGGAGGCCGTATGCTTTCCGCAAGAATCCAGCATTTCCGATGACAGGTCATCGACAAAAGCGGACCTGCTCCGCCGCGCGCGCTATAGTGAGCATCTCATAGCGCAGCTGCGGATCCGATTGAATCGGTCGTACCTGCTCTTACTTCAATCTGCGCAAAACAGCTCTGCTCGTGAATTTCCTCGGCTACGCAAAGGTGACATGGTGATTGCACATGAGGACAACGTACGTCCGCTACTATCGATGCTGGGCAGAGTTGTATCGGTGCACCCAGGAAAGGACGGTATTTGGCTTGCTTGTACACATCAGCTAGCTTCTATCCAGACGATCAAAGGATCCGTTTGGAAGGTGTGTGTTCTTGAAGCAAGCTACCAATAACCAATTGCAAGTGATCAGCTTGTCCCCTTGGGAATATCTTGAAGACCATTTCCGACAGACGGCGACCAGGAGGAGAAGAGAAGGAGGAACAAAGACGGCACGAGCAATAGAATAAATAATTTGGAGTGTCTTGGCTAGGGCTAAGGCTCGGGTTAATATTACGTGGCACTACTAGCGGACAATCTAAGAGATTTACAGACATTTGCGAATAAGTGTGGCAAAGAAGTGGAAAGTGTAGGCCGTAAGTTTAACACAGAGAAATCGCGAATGTTGATCTTGAAAGAAGGGATGAGCAATTGCGTATTGTCAGTTGAACAGCAAGTCATACCCATGACCAAGCAATCTATATTTCTCCGTGTATGTATGAACGAAGGAAAGGCTTACTTACTGAAGCACCAACCAAAATAATCTAGAACAAGGGGAAGTGGAATGCAGCACTAATAAAACGGAGCACTTTGGGGCTACAATAAATTTGAAGTGTTGCTTAGTATCTGGAAAGCAGTAATGGTACTAGCGCTAACGTTCGCAATTGCCGTTGTGTGCTTAAATTCGGATATCTTGCCGGGGTTGGAAGCAAGCCAACAATCGGTAGAGTGGTTGGCTTGGGCAGCCCATGGTTAAACCATAAATGAGGCTGTGCACTGAGACATGTGTCGCGCTTCTTTTGTAGTCACGGAAGCGCACAGCAAAATTAGTTTTCAAGAAGGGTTCCAGAAGATGGATCAAAATTGAGGTGCTGAAGTACAGAACTATATGTACCTGAAAAGCGTGCACGCAGGATGGAGGAAAGGGTCAAGAAAGTTGGCAACCAAGTACAGGGTAGCTACCAGTGTAAAGAGAGAACCTGAAGACATCAAAAAGAAAGTAAGAGAAAGAGACAGTCAATTGGAGCCAAGAATGAAAACAAAAAAGAGCACTGAGATATACAAGAATGAGAAGAATGAAATTAAAAAAGAAATTTCTGCGATACGCCCAAGGACAATACCTTACTGTTTGGAGCTCGAGCTTGTTACCTAAGGACAAAAACAAACCGGGGGAAACATTCGTACCAAAATAAGGCATGTGTATGGTGTAGCAAAAATGTGGACACCGCTCAGCACATCCTAATTACATGCGAAGGATTCACCCAGTGAGAACCGCAGGTAACGTACAGCTTCCAGAAGCGCTTAGCTTTTAATTAGACGGAAGCAGGAAGCGATCAGTAGCCTTGGATGATGGTGATGAAAACGTTTTATTTAAAAAAAACATAAAGGAGAGGGGAGTTAGGATAAGGGTGGTCGGATTCTTATTCCGGCATTCCATTGGCTAAGGCCGCCGCCCTAGCTCTTTCCACGAGGCCTCATGGTCCTTGAGGGTTGAGCTGTACAGGGCTGCCTCCCATACTTCCCACGTTGGCTGTTTTATAGTTTCTAAGGCGCCATTAGCCTGGCAGGCCCATACCGTATGGTACAAATCTGCTTTCTGCCCGCAGAATTTGCACTCGACCGAAAAAGATTGTGGCTCAATAGCATGTAGCTTGACTGGGTTATTAAATTACAGGGTTTGTAACCTTCGTAACTGACATTCTTCTGATTTGTCTAATCCCTTAGTTGGACCCGGGTATTTTCGTCGCGATAAGCGCAAGTGTGGTAATACGTCTGCATAAGTTATTAATGGCACTGGGAAGTCCGAGTCTTCGGGGAGGGAGGAGGAGGGACCCCGGGGGAGAAAAGCTCGGGCGGCAGCGTGTGCACGCTCATTTCTCTCTATACCCTCGTGACCTGGCACCCAAATCAGCTCTTTGCGCGAATCGAAGACCCCAGATTGTTTGAGGATCCTGCCAGCTAGCGGTGCAATTCGGCCCCGCGTGTAATTTGTATATGCAGTTTGCGAGTCTGTAATGATGTATTCTGAGCTAGGATGCGAAGCCGCCATGGCGATCGCCACCTCTTCCGATTCTGCAATTTCCCCGTGCCGAACAGAAAGTCCATTGACCGTCTGCCCTTGATGCACCACCGATATTGTGGAGACTCCTCGCACCGGACCTGCAGCATCCACAAAGAAGGCTCCCTCTAATTTAGAATAGATCTGGTCCATCTTGGCTCTTGCCCTCCTCCTTGCTTGACGATATTCTGGGTGAATACTTTTAGGACGGGGCAGTGTCGCGAATTCGCCCCTCCCCTCTTTCGGAATGTCTTGTATTGTTGCCGTATAGTAAGGACAGCTGATATTTAGGTCCTCTAGTACCTTCCGTCCTGTTTTCGTTCCTGCCAATCTGCCATATTGACTTAATAGGTGGGCCTCAATTATCTCATCTGTTGTATTGTGCACCCCCAACTGCAATAAGCGCTCTGTAGATGTTTTGACCGACAGTCCTAGTGCCTTCTTATGTGCTGTTCTGATCATGACATCGAATTTTTTTAAATCCCACCTCCTCATCCGAAGGTACGGAGCTACGTACACAATTCTGCTAAGTAAAGGCTTTGACCAACGGAAGAGTGTCGTTCTCCATCATCCTTTTCGTTTTATTGGTGATACGTGTGATCATTCACATGAGTTGTTCGCAGGACGTACGGAGTTGAGTAATCATTGCTGCGTGGACACCCTTGTTGTTAACCAGTAATCCCAGGATACGCACTGTCTCCACTTCAGGGATCGCAGCGTCGTGCACCCTAATTTTGACCGGCGCTTCATCTTCTCGTCTGCGCATGATTAGAAGTGCCGATTTTTCCAGAGAGCAGCGCAGTCCTCACTCCTCAGCATATTTTTGGACTGTCGAAGCAGCCTCTTGGAGTGCCTCTTCCATCTGCCCCAGACCGCCCTTCGTCACCCAGACCGTGATGTCATCTGCATAGAGGACGTGCCAAATTCCTTCTATGCGATCGAGTTGCTCAGGCAAATTTATAAGAGCAATATTGAAGAGCAGAGGAGAAAGGACGGCTCCTTGTGGCGTACCCCTGGTTCCCATAGGGATTGGCTGGGACCTAAAATCTTCAATTTTTACACGAGCCTGTCTGTCTAGTAGGAAGTCTCTGAGGTATTCAAAAGTCCTTTTTCCATAATGTGTCTTCCGCAGGTTCTCCAGGATCTTTGAGTGCTTCCCATTATCAAAAGCGTCCTTGAGATCTAGGGCTAAGATAGCTCTACTACTGCGTTTGTTGAGTGGGTCAATAACTTCCATCTTGAGCTGCAGCAGTACGTACGTCAGTACGCCTTGCGTGGATAGGCGCTCTCTGAAGCGAAACATGGTGTGGGGCATGTAATCAGTTTCCTCCAAATACGCTGAAAGTCTGGCATGCACTGCTTTCTCCATCAGCTTGCCGGCACATGAAGTGAGCGAAATCGGACGGAGGTTGTTAATATTTACCTCTTTGCCCGGCTTAGGGATAAAGCTGACGTCTGCCGATTTCCACGCCAGGGGCAGCTTGCCAGCTCTCCAGCACTCATTGATATAATCTGTCAGCTGGGCTAGCATCTTCTTGTTCATGTTGACGAGCATGCCGACTGTAACTTTATCATGTCCTGGCATCGCACCTCTTCTCGTGGTTAGTAGCACCGCCTGTATTTCTTCTACTTCGAAATCTCTGTCGAGTTCTGGATTATGTTTGCCTTGATACTGCAACACAGGCTCGTCATCTTTATTGTACACATAGAGTTTTCTACAAGAATTACTAGAGGGAACTCTGGCGCTAGTGTCTACGGGAGCTGCAATGGCAGCGGTTGTCCCAGCATGGGAATTATGGGAAGTACATGGATTTGCCTAAACTTCGTCCCTTTTGGCTTCAAACGGCTTTGTGAATTTGTACACTCGTCATTTTCAACAGTATATTGCGCAATAAATAATTAAATAAACATCATTAAAATTACCCGATGGCAGGATTCGAACACAGGGACTCTAGCACAGAAGCCTAATGTTGAAACCATTAAGCTACGGACGCATGTATCGACAAGTGAATGAAACGCCCTTACGAATTTATCGCGGGCATGCCAGTGCCTTGAGACGCTTGGCGCGTTTTGATTTGGCCACCTGGACAAGCTCAATCGTTGCAATTAATAGCAATCGTACGCGTTCCCGGCATCTTCTGCACTTCGAAGAATATAGATTGCGCCGAAATATACGAGAATAAGGTTTATATAGCGTAATATACAAAGCCGCAAGAACGTTTGAATCCACAAGCACGAAGATCAGACAAATCCATGTCCTTCCCATCATTCCCATGGTAGGACAACGACTGCAGCGCCAGAGTTCCCTCTAGTAATTTTGTAGGAAACTCTATGGTTGTACAGAGGTATTTGCTCGTCAGGGCTGCCACCAGCTGCTCATGCGTACCCTCATAGCCGTGGAGGGCTCTCTTGAGGTTCCGCTGCTGCTCTCCGCTCGTCTTGCTGTCTTCGATGAGGTATCGCAGGAGGTTCCAGGTCGACTTGACGCCAAGCCCGCCTCTCTATAAGTGGCACTTAATTAGCCACTTGTGTTTGGCTAAGGTCCACGTGTATTCCTCCGCTTGTCGTGTAATTTCAGCGATCTTGATTTTAAGCTTGCGATTGTGTTTTTACTTTTTCCACTTTCTGGTGAGGCCTCTCCTAGCCTCCCAGAGGTGGAGAAGGTGGTTGTCGACTGCCGGGACATCCTCTGAGGTGTGCAGCGTCCTCGTGACTTTCTCTTTGGCAGCTAGAAGTGACTCAGCCCATTGCTCATAATCTTCAATAGGCGAGTCGAGTTGAGGACCCTTGGACTCTCGAAAAAGCGACCAATCCGTAAGCCGGGCTTGTCCTCTGTGTATACGATGATTGTTGTGATCTAGGCAAATTCGGAGTATATAAGGATTGCTGCCTAAGGTTTCGTGTGTGTTTTGCCACTCGCAATTTTTAACATTTTTGACTAGCGTTAAATCGGGGCATGTGTCCCTTTAATCGCGTTTGCCTATTCTTGTAGGATGCTGCGGGTCCGTCAGAATAGTAGGAGCCATATCCAATATTGCTGCTGCCGGTTTCCTGCCTTTTACGTTTTCATTGTTGTAACCCCAAAGAAAGCTGTGCGCGTTAAAATCCCCCACTATAATGAGAGGCGCAGTTTTTGCAGCCTGCATTGCTTTCCGAAAAATTTCGGCGTAGACTGCTGTCCTGTGTTTTGGGCGGCTGTATATGTTAAGCACGTACGCCCTTTTACTGGAACGAGTGTTAGGGAGGATACGAATAAACACATGTTCTATTTCACCATTGAGTTCGAGGTCTATAGTTGAAGCCGTACTGTCTTTATGTACAAGTATGCAAGTCGAAGTGTTAGGTTGATGCGTACTGTACGACCTGAGTTTACCTGCCACATTAACATCCTGTAACGCGATTACATCCGGCCTTTCATCTAGACAGTCCACATACTGTTGCAGAGATTCCCGCTTATGTTTAAAACCCCTGCAGTTCCATTGTACTATTGTTAACTTAGTTTGACGAGCCATATTGCAAACTGGAAGAGGTCAGTCCTTGTTCTTTACTCAGGTCAAGCGCATCATCAGACGCAATCTGCCTGGTGCCCATTTTTCCTGTCAATCTGGGTGTCTTAGTGCGTGAACATTCAGCGAATTCTTGTAACTTACGGTCAATCCTAATCTCGTAAGCATGGAGTTTTGAGAGACGTGGCTCTAACATTTTATGAATTGTCTGCTCTTTCATTCCTTGTAGGTTCTGATCAATTTTTTTGCTAAGCGCCTCTTCAGTTCTTTCTACGCTAGCCTGTAGGCTAGATAGCATGCGACATTCCATTTTCTCGATTTCCTCTCGCACGCGCTTTTCCATGCTTTCCATCCATGCACTCAATTTCTTTGTAATTGCATCCACATCTGCGCGTGTCGTACACACCTCTGTCGACGGTGCAGCCGCCAATGCTACGCTGCCGCCCGACGCTCCTCGGCCGAATTCTGACATACGAGGGGGTGACTTAGTCGCACTACCTGACGGCCGCGGGGGAGGGTTGTCCTCCTCCATCGCCTGACCTGAGGGTACCTGAAGTGCTCTAGAGTTTCCTGTATCGTTCGCTGCCATCTTCTCTCTAAGTTGTATTTCTAGTTTGAGCCTTTCGTTCTCAGCCCTAAGTCTCTCATTAGACAACGTGAGGGGAGGGGAGGCAACCACATTAGCCCAGCTCACCTTGTTGCTGCTCGTTTTGTTTCCGGGACTGTCTTCTGGCTCTGGCCCATCGTGCTTGTCTGCTGGACGACCACCTCCTTTACAGCCCCTTCTGAAGGCTCCTGCATGCGGTCGAGGCGAAGGGGTCGCCCCGTGCGTCCGAGCTTGCAGGTCGGGGGCTTCGCTCCCTCCAGCGTTCCTGGATTGATGTTGCTGACTGGCTTGTCCATTGACGGGCTTCCGCTTGTCCCCAGTTCCAGCACCGCCTCTCCTGTACTTTTGCGTGCACTGAACTGACCCCGTGGCATGAGGGCCCCCGCAAATGAGGCAGCTTGGTTGACACTCGTGGCCCTCTTCTAGATCCGTCTCGTCGCAAGCCTGGCATCGACCGGCCTGTGGATTAGGGCAAACATCGACGCGATGTCCCATCGTGCCGCAGCGGGGACAGGCTGGCGTCGTGTTGTGGTAGAGGCGAACCGCCACAGCTTTGTCCCAATAATAAAGGTTGAAAGGCACCTTCCGGCCCTCGAACGTGATCGCTGCTACGTTGGTCTCTCCTAATGTTTGGACTCCTACTACTGGAGCCTCTGGTCAATAAATGGCTTGAGTAATATCCGCTTCAGTGGCTGTGGGATCCACTTAAATAACATCACGGCTTGTGTTGTCCGAAGACTTGAGGTAGGCTTGAACCGCTCGGGCCTGTCCTCCGAGTTGGAGCTGTCCGATCGCAAGGACCTGACGAATAAGTTGGGCGTTCTTGATGCCAATAATGCATTCTGGTCCCAGGCCGGCCAAATAGCGAGCGCCTGCGACGCCCGCGGAACGCCGGCGGCAGCGTACGTTGCTTCCCCGATCTGGTTGCTGCCCTTAAATTGTGCGAGGTTCGGAGTTCCCTTCGGCTTGATAATGACCACAGCGTCTTCCGCTCCGAATTTCGGCATGATTTGTCGCTTGCAGCGTTTACTTTGAGCTTCCTTGCCAAGAGCCAGAGTGGTGACGTGGCCGTCACTGCCGCCACCGTGGCTGCGTTGATGTTCGGAACGGGCGCGCGTCGGGGTTGCTCGCTCCCACTGTTACAACTTTTTATGGATGGCATACTCTGTAGTTTCATCAAAAACTGGCGTCTCCGCGGTCGAAAGCTCAATTTCTTGCATGCTGTCTGGGTAATAACCCCGTACGAGAGCCATGGAGGCCGCGTCTGGTGCCGCGTCCGCGGCTACCGCGCCTACGGCGTTCGCGTGGTTGAAGAATAGAGCCCCGTAGAACTGCCAAAAATTGGCCCACCTGGATATTAATGATGTTCACGGGTTCCTGGTAACTTCACGGATGTAGTCCAACTGGTTTCGGACGGTGCAGAACAAATTTCTCGCGGCAGGACATCGATTCGATGGAGCCGACGTGAAATGCGTCCACACTTCATGACAGCTCGCGGCGCCCCCCATCAGTAGCCGAGGTAAGGAAGAGACGTTTGAAGTATTGAGGGAAAAACAGGTAAGAGTTTGGTACAAGCGGATCTGCTGCAGACATAGGTAGCGGTACACGGCAGAATGAGAAGTTTTGAGGAACATAAAAAAAATCTACGAAAAAAAGCATGTATAGCATACCGTTTTAACTCAGTCAAGCTAGGGCACTCTTCGTCACCGCCTCGTTTCAATGGGGATGCCAATCAATTGTAATCAGTAGCAACGACAGGGACACCGCGGCCAGGTCGAGAATGTTTCCTCTGTTGCCTTCCCGGCATGTTGCCAAATTTGGATGTGGCAGCTATCGCGGCGTGATTGCGGCATCGCAAAACGAACCCTGCGTGCAGTTTAGCTGCTACGGAAGGATACGCAACAATGACTTGTACTTAATAATAATAATAATAATAATAACCTTTATTTATTTCCATCAACGTGATGATTTCCATCAGCTTGACTAGTTCCCGCCCCCCCAAAGAAAAAAAAACATTCCATAAAGGCAGACAGTTCAGCTATCGACAGCAAAGAACATTTTTTGATTCTACAAAAATAATACGTAGAACTACAAGCATCTTTGTGGCGTATAAATATGCACATTCCCAAACATGTGAACATGTAACTGTAGTAATGACATTATGTTTACAGGACACTGTTGGAAGACATATGTAAACAGCATACACACAACAACGGCTTATTAACATCTGCATAATGGTATATCATGAACATTCGTCACTACATTTCACAATGAAAAAAGAAAGAGTTCAGGAAGCACGCCAGAAGACAAAAAGAAATTTGATATGCATACCAATTATGCATACGAGAACAATGTTCAGGGAAATACAACTGAGGCAGAAAAGAACAATTTTAATTGCTGTTTTGATGTGTGTTCTATTTGTATAGCGTGTCTGTGACAAAAATTTAATAATTCTGGCAGCTTTCTTTTCATCATTTGCTGTCCATAGGTAGTTCTACACGTTTCTACGTTCCAAAGTTCCCTACTACGTGTATCGTATAAAGGAGCTTTCTTAGACAGAGAAGCTAAAGCTGAGAGAAAGTTTATGTTTTCTTTCACATCCTTTTTATATGTTAAACACAGACGGTATGGATACGTTTGAGTAATTTACATAATTTCCAGCTTTTCAAACAAAGGCTGAGACGGATGATCTTGAGGAACACCGAGAACATGTCGCAAAATTCTTTTTTGCATTGTAAGAAGCACTTGAAGCATTGCACTTGAAGCATTCTTCGTTTGTACTGCTGGCTGGTTCACTCTACTGACATGTACTCCGGTAATCACGTATTGCGCGAGAAAAGAAACCAGTATTGCTTTCTTTGCAGAAATAATTCGAAACAACGTGGCGTGAATAAAAATTACGCCCGGAGTCGTCTCTTGATGACTGTAGATTGTACTGCGATTAACATCTCAGCGATGCAGCACGTTTCTTGGTTCACGTCTACTTAACAAAGGTAGTGGTCATTCTGAGCCTTCTGATGCTTGGGTATCGTCCCAGTTTTTTCTGGCACATGCTGACCATGGTCTCTTCTGAGGATGGCAGCATGACTAGGATTGTATGACGCCGACGCTGTGACAACGATAAACTGACGAAGACGGAATGACGTCGACAAAAAGACATAGGCGGTACCACGGCGATAGCGTGGCAACGCCGACATGAGGACAGTGCGATGAGGACGAGTGGTTGGCGACTATCGTGTGAGGACGACGGTATGACAAAAACAAAATCACGAAGCTATAAGGAAAACCTGGCATGGCCCTGACGTGACGGTGCATTATGACGACGGATGTATGATAGCGGCTGGGCAACGATGCCGCAATGACGCCGATGGAATGACAACGGCGGCATATATACCATTTAATGACGGCCGCATGATTTCGACAAAATGACGGAGGATCGTTGTCGTCGATGAGCTGACGCAGCTGGTGTGACGATAAAGTCATGCCGATAATAGTTTGACGACGACTGTGCGACGACAATGATGTAAAGACACCGGCATGGTGAGTGTCAGACGACGAAGCTAGAGTGACTGCGATGCAACAACCGTGGCGGCGTCTCAATGAGAATAAATGCATGACGACGACAGTATGACGACGCAAGGGCTACAGCGGCAAGACAACGGCGTGAGTATAATGCGACGAAGACAAGTGTATGACTACAATTGTGTGACGACGACTGTATCACGAAGGCTGTATGACGACAATGCCGTGATGACGACAGCATAACAAAGACGGATTACCAAGCTGGAGTGACGGCAATGAAATGACCACAACGACCTACCGATGGTGGTGGGACAACGAATGCGTGAAGAGTGTATGACGACGACGTGACTACGACGGTGTGACGAAGGTCATATGACAAAGCTGGAATGAGGACAACGCAACGACCACGACAACATCACGATCACGACCTCGTGGCCCAAGCCGCTAGGCAAATTCAGCCACTGTGTCGGCATAGAAGGCATGGCTACGACGGCATGGCTACGACGCCATGACGAGAGTCAACTAATTAGGTGGGAATGATAACGGAATAACAAACCTAGTGGCCGAAGCTTGTAGACAACTCGGGCCAGCTGGGTGGCGTAAGAGTACAGATAGATAGATAGATAGATAGATAGATAGATAGATAGATAGATAGATAGATAGATAGATAGATAGATAGATAGATAGATAGATAGATAGATAGATAGATAGATAGATAGATAGATAGATAGATAGATAGATAGATAGATAGATAGATAGATAGATAGATAGATAGATAGGCTGCAAAACCTCTCAATTAAGGAAACGATGGCAATCGCTATAAAAAGCGTGGACTACGATGTACGCCTAGACGTGAGAACTCAGGTTTCTTGCTACGCCTTCCAGTTATATTAGTTGTTCTGTGGTGCTTCCATCTAAAAAAGCGATGTTTTGCCGCCAGCTTTGTTTTTCTTTTTTTATTTGATACCTGCTTCGCCTTTGCAGGCAGCATACAGCAGAGGGATACATAAAGATAAGCATCATATTTCAGACCAATAAAGAAACTAATTACACAAAGCGCTGTAAAAAGCGTCATTCCACACATTGGATACAATCGTAGGCGGAAGATCATTCCACTCTCTTATACATCTAACAAAAATGAATAGCGGAAGGCGTCACCTTTAAAGGAAAATCCATTTACTTTGAGACTGTGGTCCCTTCTTTGGGATATATAGGACGGCTCTTGAATGTACTTCTCCTTATTGATTCCAGTTTTAGAATGGTAGATACTATGGAAAAATTTCAACCTGAGGTTTCGTCTACGATGTTTCAATTCTTCCCACTGAAGTTTACGTTTGCTTTCTCTCATGCTAAGTTGACGATCCCAATTACCTAGAACGAATCGCGCTGCCCTATTCTGTATTTTTTCAAGCGTATCGGCCAGCTCTTCGGTATACGGATCCCAGCAAACGCATGCGTACTCCAGCAATGAGCGCACATGAGTGAAATACAGTTGTTCTTTTAAATTCAATGGAAGTTCGCTGAAATTTCGTGGTAAGAAACCCAAAACACGTGCAGCCTTTACGTTGATGTGGTGAACGTGCTTAGTCAACCTCAAATCACTCATTAAATAAACTCCTAGATATTAATATTCCCTGACCATGCTTAAAGTAGCGCTATTTATGGTATACGTATTCAACTGGTATGAACGTTTCCTCGTAAAGGTGACGTGAACAAACTTTTTAACATTCAACGACATTTCTGAATGGGCAGACCAGGATGATATTACATTCAAATCATGCTGAAGGTATTCTGAATCACGTTCATTCTCTATAATCCTGTAAACTACACAGTCATCCGCGAACATTCTGAACGAAGATTTGAGGCCAATAGTAATATCATTTAAATACATCAGAAACAAAAGAGGGCCCAGAACTGAGCCCTGAGGAACTGGATCCTGAGGTCACGGGAACATATCCGGAGAAACAACCGTTGAGAACTACCGACTGCTGTTTTAGAGAGAGATACTCGGCTATCCATGCAATAACTGATTCATTTAGTTTATAGCCCCGTAATTTACTAATAAGAAGGTCATGGTGAACAACATCGAACGCTTTTTTGAAGTCCAAGAAAATACAGTCAACTACTTTACGCTTATTTATTCCTAGAGCCAATTCATACGTGTACTCAACAAGCTGTGTTGAAGCCAATTCATACGTGTACTCAACAAGCTGTGTTGAGCAAGAAAAACCTTGCCGAAAACCGTGTTGACTAGAATGCAGAAGATTATGTTTAACCAAATGTGTCATTATACAACTATAAAGGACATGTTCAAATATTTTACATGGTATACTAGTTAACGACACCAGCCTGTAGTTCTCAACGTCATTTCTTGGCCCCTTCTTATGAATAGGTGTAACACGTGCTAACTTCCAATCACAAAGTAGTGCTTTCTCAACTAAGCACTTCTGAAATAGACGGTGAAAGTACAACGATAACGTTGCCGAACAGTTCCTTATTATCGCTGCTGGTATATTATCTGGGCAACACGCTTTAGCTGGTTTGAGATTTTCTAACAATTTACGAATACCAGGCACACTAAAAGTGACCCCGGGCATCACTTCTGCCTCAGTTGGAGAGGCCATGTTTACAACGCGTGAAAAACTTGGACTAAACATGGCCAAAAAATATATGCTAAAGATGGCTGCCTTAGACGCATCATCGTCAACGACTGTGTGAGAATATTTTAGAGGAGGAATAGATGTATTATCTTTACCGTTGAGACGAACGTATTTCCAAAACTGTTTCGAGTCCTCCACTAGCGTCTTACCAAGACTCGAGAAGTAAGAATTCTTAGCTACTGTAGTTAGACTTTGAAAGTTAAGTTTCATTCTTTTCAGCTCACACTTGTCTTCCACAGAATTATTTTTTTTTTACATTTCCTGTACATTCACCTTATACGTCGCAGTACAGTATAAGTAGCAGTAGAGCTTGCCGCGTACGCATGGTCCTCGCGCGGTACGCTTTAGCTAGCAGGCTGTGGCCTGCACTCAAGATCCGCGCGTGCCGTGGTTTCATTGCCTTAGCCTGACTTGACGATAGCAGGAAGCGGACCAACCCGATCCGACGAAGAACCAAGACCAGGGTCCTAGAGTCTGGCCCAAATTTACAAATCTCCTCCGTGAGTGTTTTTTGCAGTCCGTCGGACGCCACCGCTACTAATATGTCATAATACTATCTGCTCTAATTTTCGCTATCAAAAGTTCTAGCGTAAAAAGTGGTTGTTAACACTGGCCCAGTTTAAGAGGAAGCTTCTGCTCGGTGGCTGCTATCTAAACACATGGAAATGAAGAAATGGCTTTTCAAGGCAAGCAGAGCGTAACCCTATTGAGGTTTGTTGCCTTTAAAAGAAAACGTCAATATCTAGTGACTGTTGGTAAGAAATTTTTCATTTCGGGAGTCCATTTCTTTACGAAAACTTGACAATCGTAAATTTGCAGAAAACGACACTATGAAGTTCTTACAACTTCAACTCAGCAATAAAAAATGATATTAGAGTTCTGTAAATTGTATGGAATTCTACAACTAAAGCAGGCGAAATTTATGTATTATAAATGGCTCTCAAATAGATCACTTATATGTTAGTAGAACTTTTGCAAAACCCTTGAAAACAATGTGACAAGGTCACGCAAGTTTCACATTGACAAATAACGTTCGTCCGCTTTGGATCTTCTAACACATGCCGTTTGGAGAACGGCGATATCTGTTCTTGATGCAGAGCTGCGAATTTGTAAACTTCGTGCTTCTATATTTCAAGTGAAGCTTGATTTGGCTCATAAGTTTCGGTGGCGTTAAGGTCACGCAAAAAAAGCCTAGTTCCTTCCACAGCACAGCAGCTGCCGGAAAGGGTGGTTCGATGAGCTGACAGCTGCGCCGTCGCCGGAACGTGGGTCATTAGCAAAGATTCCAGCAGCATAGGCGCATGCTCACGCCACGCGCGTAACCAGTCCAAGCCGTTTTGCTTTTGCCGGGGAGGCAGAGGGCAGGATAGGGCTTTGCACGCGCCGTGTCGGCTTCATTTCCCTTCAGTTCAGTCAGAAAATGAATGGGATGCCCACGTGTTGTGCGTTTCCCACAAGAAACAGGCAGTCCTCAACGAGCGACGGTGAGAACTTGCCCTTGAAAGATTTCGCCGTCGGCGCGCCGATGCAGCCGTTAGAGCCACCAGAGCCGAGGCAATCCGACAGCAACGAGGAGAAGATACCGAGTTGAGGGAGAGGGAGGCTGAAGTAATCGGTCACCGTTACTTACGGGTTACTTCACCGTGGCGAAGGTCAGGTGCACTCAGTACGAGCTTCGCTTACCCCCATTTTCCGGTAGGGCCACTTTTTTTTACAAGCATACCAATTTTTGAAAGTTGCTTTTAAAAAATTGGACCCTAAAGAAGGAATAAACTTTAAGCAGTTACTAGAATATAAAATTTTCTCTCAAATTCAACTAGTTTGTTTAAACTCGGCCCAGTGATTATCTCAGAAAAGCGTTTCTGCATTTTAGATGTATTTGAATAAGCGGCATCCAAGTTGGGCCCGAGCTAAAGCTTCCTCTTAAAAACAAGCTGGTGATGTTAGATCACGTTGTAAACAAAGGTGGTGGCGGAAAGCTCAGCTCTCTGCTTTTTGCTGATGGTACCATTCGTGAAGTCGATCGAGTTCCGATGCGTTATAGTTACACTAACAACAATAAACTAATGGTTGCGAGGGGCGCGACAATGTCCTAATGATATCTTTGAGAGCAAATAAAAGGAAGCGTGCGAAGAAAAGACGCGTTGTTGACCTTGCGCGCACCGGCCGGCTGCAATCACTCTCCGTACAATTTCCAGTAAAATTGATACAGTTCAACATTTGCGTCAGTGTCTACGCAGTGTCCTTGTAGCCGGTATAACGCCTTACGCACAAGATTAGCCAGAGCTTGCTTTCTTTTTCGCCGTGTACACAGATTCGCGTCGTTAGTGGGCATACTCATCCTTGCGCGGCGACACGCCAGGAGCACGTATTTTCACTGGCGCAGGCCACAGTGGCGCTGCATATCCGAATGAAAACAGCAGTGCACGAGGCCTATTCAGGAGCGGAGCTCGTGTGCTACTTAAGTGGAGCTACTTAAAATGAAGCAATAATACTACGCAAATAGCGCGTCCTTTGTCAGCGATATCTCAGTATTGGTGTAACTAACATTAAGCGGAAATTATTAGACTAACGTGGGACTGAATTAGACTGGCATAATTATCCTACGCATCCTAAGGTATCCACTGAAATCGCGCCGCGTGGAGTGTTACAGCTCTAAACGGCAGATGCATTCCGCGTGTGCCTCGTTGGAACCAACGACCATTGACATGCGATGTCCTAAACATGGGGAGTCTATGGGTATCCTGGCGCCTGGGGCTGATTTTTAACGGGCAAAGAAACTAGCGCCTTTCAAAGTGTCGGCGACCGCTGCCTTTCAACCCCTCTGATTCAACTCCTCTGATTGGGTGGCACAATGTCATCGGATTCCCTTGCTAAGGCACCATGGGGAAAACTACGACATTAAATATACTTCTTCCGCGTGTCTTCAGGTGTTCTGGTAACATGGAATGGTTGCTCCCATTATGATGTGCAGCGCTTTTGATAGCAAATGCATCTGTTGCTACCATGATAGCCCCAATTTATTCCTGTAGATATTTGTGTTGCCATGCTTACTGCACAAGCGTAAGGAAATCCGTCCCCGTAAACTCAACCTGCCGACCTTTGCTATTCACCAGCAAACGAATCTTGGCAATAAATAGAGTAGACGCGCAGAGTCCGCTTCGCTGACTTAGAACGGCAGACAGCTAGTATAGATCTGCCAGCACCGTTTTCAGGTGCACAAACAGTGCAGACGAGCAATCCCTTTAAGCGATGCTCGACACGGTATCACGAACCGAGAACCACTATGCCAATAGGGCATAGCGATTGCTTTGCATTTCTTTTGGCATGCTCATGATCGCAAATTTCGTATGCGTCAATAGAAGCGCTTCAACAAAGCTCGTGCTCAAAATAGTCACTAGTTTTTCTCCCAGGCATGCCTATTAAAATAGCATAATATCTTGTCCGTCGTGAAATGGTTTCTGAATCACGTTAGTCCCGTTCACTTGCATGGCGACCTTCTTGGAGGTATTACGTCTGTTTTACGAAGTCTGCTTAAGCATAGTAGCCCGGATAGGAGGGGTTATGCGTGGAGTCGAGAAAACAAGTCATTGCGTTGGGAACGGAACTGAACAGCAAAGTATTACCAAGCTAGGGATTTCGTGTCAGAGTTTCGTTCAGCACTACGAGATGTATTACTAATTTGCGCTTAACAAGCTCATTTTTCATTCTTTGTAACCAGAATTCACTCCACACAGATCTCACCAAGCGTCCCCGGACTTCTAAACGTGGGTGCAGAAAAGACAGATCTTGTGTCTTGGTTACAACATTGCAATAGGTGAGTAAATGTCCTTACTCTTGGTTACCCTTTGCTTACAGCAGCAGTCACGATTTCCGGGCAGAGAAATGTGGAAGCGTTGTACATGTTTGGTTCGTAATAATTGTTAAGTGCTGCATAATATTTAGTCAGCTTGCAGCACTTAACTAATGCTCATGTTTTCCTTCCCGAGAAATTCATTCCGCTTATCAACTAGAAGCACATTTTTAACGTAATTAATTAAATTATGCGGTTTTACGTGCAAGAACCACCATCTGATTATGAGGCACGCCATAGTGGGTTGACTCCGGAAATTAGGACTACCCGGGGCCCAATAAAGTAAAACTATTTCAATATGTTTTTATTTCAATCTCCTGACGTCAGATTTACGTAATCGCCAACGCAAGCATCGGGCGGTCACCCGTAGGGTTGTCTGAATAGACCAACCAACGCTGTCCACGTTCACAGGAGGTCACTTTTGTTTGCTTTAAAAACGAATAACATTGCCTACACTGTGCGGCTTGTCTCATCTAATTGGTTGACAAGAGGCGAGGAGCACACTCAAGTGGAGAGGGATTCGATGAGGCCGAGCCACTGATGTAAAAATGGATAACTGGATGCAGAGGGTGGTGCCAGCGTCTGCGATTGGTCCGCTAGATATTACCGCCATTGTGAATTCTTGTGAGATATTTGAAAAGAGTTGTTACTCTTTAAAATGTCTTTAGTTGTCCAGACGTTGAACTGAGAACAGTGCTGCATACATACATCAAATGAATGTATGCAAGCCTCGATTTCTATCAAATAAATTACGCGGTCAACTTTACATTCCACGTCGTTCAATACAAATATACTATTCGACACTCTGTTCAATATTGGGATATCGTTTGTCAGAATATTTGTATTCGATTCAATTCGAAGGTTTAACTGTTCGAACACCCGTACTAGTCGTCAAAATGCAATAAGCTCTAATTCCAAGTGATGTAAGGCCACCAAATAGCTAATATTCATGGACGGTGAGCATACACAACACAGCAAGGCATCCTATATTGTGTAATCGCGTGGAATTGCAGGCGTAAGTCGATTGTACGCTTAAGGCTCACTCTATCCTTTGTTACAAATTGCCTACTGACCATCTGTAAGCCTAAGTACATTTCAAGACGAGGAACGACACTTGCTATGTCACCAATTTACTATATGAAGATGGCGTTTGTTTTTCCAGTAACGCTCGATTTTTACTGTGCGTTCTAGATTAGTGGTTCTGACGTTGCGCTGCTGAGTGGAATATGGCGGGTCCGTTCCGGATGGCGCTAAATGCAAACAACATCTTGCAATTAGGTTTAGATGCACGACAAAGAACCCCAGGTGATCAAAATTATTCGGGGCTCCCCCACTATGGCATGCCTCAGAATCATATCGTGGCTTTGTCACGTAAAACTACATAATCATTTTTTACGCCCAAAGTTTCTTTAAAAAATATAGTTTCTGGCATAGTTTCAAGGAATCCTTTGAGATGAAGATTTACAACACCAGTGATTATCAAGCTGACTTCTCAACCAAGCTATAAAGTTCGTCAGATTGCACAGTTATTCGCTAATAATTGCAGAAGCAGGGACGTGGTCAAAAAGTGTAGATTACGTCAAGCCTACATCTGCCCGATAAAAGAATATGACGTTGCCCTTATAACATTTTTAAGTCTTATTTAACAACGTACGAAGGATGCGCTAAATATTTTTCAAGGACATTGCGTTCTACTATTCAATATAACTGTTTCGTTCACTTGTCATACTATTGCAAATTCCCAATTTTGTGTCTGTACCTAAATACATCGCCAAGACTATCCTTTTCAGGAACTGATTGCGGTATGCCAGAAGTTGTTAGAGCGCAGTTTACTTTCGAACAAATGAATGCGGTCAATTGATTACAAACGCTTCGTAAAATCAGCGAGCACATTCAACGAAACAGTTTTCGCGAAGCAGCTAGCTCACCTTACATAAAAACCATAAAATAATTCAGAGGGCAATTTTTGTCTCACTCAGCAGGAATATGTTATGATACAGTTTAACAGCTTTTCGGTACCACCTTATCTGTATTGTTCGCCAGATTTCCCATTGGTCCTCTATTTTTCCTCATCGTTTTTGGCTTTGATAGGTGGTGTGTACTACCCACTGATAAACATCATATACATAAGTGGGCAGGTTCGGCACGTTATACATGCCATACTTATATATCCAGGCGCAAGTTCCCGTGCGAACAAAAGCCGAGCAAGACACATACATCACTATGAAAAATTGCAATGCAACAATCTAGGACGTGACCAACACATAAAAGAACAGTAGAACCACCTTTGCTCGTACGCGAAGCTGTTAAGAATTAGGTGCTGCTTGGAGGTTTTTTGAGAAATGGTGACGATATAGTGAGGCCATCCGGTTGGCTTTATGAAACATATTTTTCAGGTGGAAACAAACCATTTACTCTTTGCTCTGCACTCTATTCCCTTCCATTGAAAAAATGTTCGAGGAAATTATCGAACATTTCTGACGCCGATGTTTTGCCTAGAGAGTTTCCCCAACATTAGGCCACGTAAAAGATATGGGTTTCTATCTGGCCTCTTTCACAAAAGACGAAAGTTACATTACAAAAGTCTTAACAAAACTCACTACAAAAAATACGCTAGTGCTTATTATATAACGTGCACAATAGAAAAAAAATAATTTTAGTAAAGAAAATTAAGAAGCGCCACCGAAAACCACGTTCGAACGAACCTAAACGCCACATTTCCCTAGCCAGAACAACAGCCTGGATCCATTTAATATTCCAATGACCCACAGTACCTACCCGCCGAGATAGAATGGTACTCGTATATTGCCACGTTGTAGTGACTGGGAAAATTGTACAGTGGCACAACAGCAAGTAAAAAAACTCACTCTTTAGCCGGTTAATTAAAATTAAATTATGGGGTTTTACGCGCCAAAACCACTTTCTGATTATGAGGCACGCCGTAGTGGAGTACTCCGGAAATTTCGACACATGAGGTTCTTTAACGTGCACCTAAATCTAAGTACACGGGTGTATTCGCATTTCGCCCCCATCGAAATGCGGCCGCCGTGGCCGGGATTCGATCCCGCGACCTCGTGCTCAGCAGCCCAACACCATAGCCACTGAGCAACCACGGCGGGTGCTCTCTTTAGCCGGTTAACCTGCGCCCAGAATAAAAGTTACACTCGAGTAGAACGATAATATAGATGAGATAGTTCAAGTGGCTGAGGAGTTCTATAGAGATTTATACAGTACCAGTGGCACCCACGACGATAATGGAAGAGAGAATAGTCTAGAGGAATTCGAAATCCCACAGGTAACGCCGGAAGAAGTAAAGAAAGCCGTGGGAGCTATGCAAAGGGGGAAGGCACCTGGGGAGGATCAGGTAACAGCAGATTTGTTGAAGGATGTTGGGCACATTGTTCTAGAAAAACTGGCCACCTTGTATACGCTGTACCGGAATTTTCGGCCGTACCGGAATTTTGGAAGAACGCTAAAATAATCCTAATCCATAAGAAAGGATACGCCAAAGATTTGAAAAGTTATAGACCGATCAGCTTACCGTCCATTGCCTACAAAGTATTTACTAAGGTAACCGCAAGTAGAATCAGGAACACCTTAGACTTCTGTCAACCAAAGGACCAGGCAGGATTTCGTGACGACTACTCAACAATAGATCATATTCACATTACCAATCAGGTCATAGAGAAATCTGCGGAATATAACCAACCCTTATATATAGCTTTCATTGATTACGAGAAAGCGTTTGATTCTGTCGAAAACTCAGCAGTTATGGAGGCATTACGGAATCAGGGTGTAGATGAGCCGTACGTAAAAATACTGAAACATATCTATAGTGGCTCCAAGCCACCGTAGTCCTCCATAAAGAAAGCAACAAAACCCCAATAAAGGAAGGCGTCAGGCAGGGAGATACAATCTCTCCAATGCTATTCACACCATGTTTAAAGGAGGTATTCAGATGCCTGGATTGGGAAGAATTGGGGATAAGAGTCAATGGAGAATGACTTAGTAACTTGCGAGTCGCAATTAATATTGCCTTGCTTATTAACTCAGGAGACCAATTGCAATGCATACTTACTGACCTGGAGAGGCAAATCAGAAGGGTTGATCTAAAAATTAACCTGCAGATAACTAAAGTAATGTTTAACAGTCTCGGAAGAGAACAGCAGTCTACGATAGGTGGCGAGGCACTGGAAGTGGTAAGGGAACAAATCTACTTAGGGCAGTTAGTGATCGCGGATACGGATCATGAGACTGAAATAACCAGAAGAATAAGAATGGGCTGGGGTGCGTTTGGCAGGCATTCTCAGATCATGAACAGCAGGTTGCCAGTATCGTCCAGAGAAAAGTGTATAACAGGTGTTTCTTACCAGTACTCATGTACGGGGCAAAAACCTGGAGGCTTACGAAAAGAGTTCTACTTAAATTGAGGACGATGCAATGACCTATGGAAAGAAGAATGATGGGTGTAACGTTAAGGGATAATAAAAGAGCAGATTGGGTGAGACAACAAACACGAGTTAATGACATCTTAGTTGAAATCAAGAAAAATAAATGGGCATAGGCAGGACATATAATGAGGAGGGAAGATAATCGATGGTCATTAAGGGCTACGGACTGGATTCCAAGGGAAGGGATGCGTATCAGGGGTCGGCAGAAAGTTAGGTGGGCGGATGAGATTAAGTAGTTTGCAGGGACGACATGGCCGCAATTAGTACATGAGCGGGGCGGTAGGAGAAGTGTGGGAGAGGCCTTTGCCCTGCAGTGGGCGTAACCAGGCTGATGATGATGATCAGAACGATAGTGACGGAGCCCATGCGTCGATCGTACATGACTTGTCGAATATTGCAGCGTACGTGCTGGTGCTGGCGTGCCTCTAAGAAAGAAAAACACCGCTCTCATGACGCATATACCTTTATTGCATAAGATTCATCGATAACATAAACAACATATAGAAATAACGATAAGATTCGAGAATGTTCTGTTGCATGCAGGCGCGTCCAGCGCTGAGTGACAGCTATGTTGTTGGCCGGTGACAAGCGGCCACCGAAAAGGATGAACACGCACGCTTGGCAATATGTAATTCAGGAGACATTGCTCTCTTTAACGACACATAATGCATTGAGCGTCAGTCCTGCGCTTCTTCTACCTTTCTATTCTCCTTACAAGGAGGATGACGTGATAGAGTTCCGTGATGGTTGAATCCGTCTTCGGGACGCGGACAAGGGCTACATCATGCTACATTCTAGGCCATTGTGGTAGCTGCATTGCAAGAGATCTGCCCTTGCTACTGGAAGTCGACGTCAACTAGAAATTGAGTTGCCTTGCAACCTTTAAATGCATTTCTATGCTTACCGAACGACCAAAGCCGTACGTCCGTCCCTCCGTCCGTCCGTCACGTAACACTATCGCTTTCGAGATAGGACCCACCGCAGCGAGTGAGTTCACTTTCGTGGTACCTCTCGCATCAACGCGAACTGAGCGGCGAAAACACAGTGCGCACGAACGTATCAGCACTCGGCGCTCTCTTGCTCTCCATCGCAGATCACTTTCAAGATGGGGCCCGCTCGGCCGCGCCATATGCAGCCACCGCCGGAGTGCGGTGAACAACGGTTCTTAAGGGGACGACATGGATGGATAAGGGGCTCAAGAGCGATAACGGCTTATAATGATGGGAACATCAGCACAACTGGCGCGGCCACCTGCAGGAGTTCGTGTGACCACAGCGCTGTCATTTATACTGGACGTATCAAGTTTCCTAAAATGCATAGTGGCATGAGGCTTCGTGGAGATGAGCAAGCGGCACAATGCTTAAAGAGTCCTGTACTTCCCCCCCCCCATCTCGAAATTTAGTGGTGGTGCTGCAATTGTGAACGAGTCTGCAACGAACACGTAGCTACTAGAGCTTTTCGAAATGGTGCAGTAATAGCGGAGTTACACGCGTTGGATGATTGAAACGTGGCCCTCCCTCGTTCCGCTCCTCCCTTCGCTACGCTCCGTTCGTCGGTTGCTCTCTCCTCCTAGGAGGGTGCTCCTCCAACTGCCGGGCGACATACGTCATCGCCAACGCGCATTTCAAAACACTGTTCACTTCCGGTCATCGCGACTCCGCGCTTCTCGACTATCCGCCGTCGCTGCCGTGCGAGCCCGTGCTACTTCGAAGCGTGCCGCTATGGACCCAGTGTTGAGCGCACGTCTAGAAAGGCTCGCCAGCCGGCGCTTTTGCACCCGAGCACATGCACACGGATGCCTTCCAGCCATAGCAATACACTGTTGCATTCTGTTCGTGCAGCTGGTCCTGCCACTACGCACGACTGAGTTGGAACGAGAGCGACTGGGCACTTGCTTTACGCGCCGTAGATGCCGATTCGCAAGTGCGCACAAGCGAGCACCACGACGAGGAAGAGCAGGGAGTGCGCGTACCTGCTAGCAGACTAAGCGGAAGTCGTAGCTTCTTGTTCAATGAATCCACAGCGTCTGCTAATAGTGACATCACCAGATGCACCCCGGTGGTCTTGACGAACGCCGGGGATACCGCAGAGGACCGGAGAGGAGCACCGGATTGATTTTTGTTTTATTTTGTGGTTAGCATCTTTGTTCTGGACGGCATTCTGAACTCGATGCGCGTGTTTAGTTGAAATGTTTTAAAATATCAGAGCTGGTTTAGGGGCCCTTTAAGCCTACTTAGACAACTCTCAGAGGAGTTTCTGCGCGACTTTTTAAAGAAGACTTCGAATGGGATATGGACGTTCTTAACTTCATTGTGATATAGATATAGATTATATGGACGCTCCAGGCACATTTTCCCCGTCGGCGTTGTCGGTATGTTCCCTATAAAGTCCAAGTGCGATAATATCGCGGCTGCGTGCCGTATGTTGTAGGTGCGGGTAAAAGCTTCCGAAGGTGAGCCGATAAGGATGGTTGCTTGATGCTGCGGTGTCTTGCACTCACAAGCCAGGAAGGTTGCGCGCGTGGGGGAACAGGGAGGTTTGCGCGCTCTAGGGAGGGCTTTAAAGGGGCAGGTTACGGCCATCTCCTTTTCTACTTTAGCTGCGGTGGCTGAGTGCGGCCGCGCCCGTCCTTCCTTGGAGGCAGTTCTGCCTGGCCTGAGCTATTCGATTGATTCGTGTGCTCTGTGCTCTCGCGCGCCAAGTTCACGTTGAAGTGAGTGGCAGCATGAAATAGAATTTACTCGTCGCTGTTGTCTCTCTTCATGACGCCAGCGTTACGGCAGTAGGTGTCCGCGGTCATCGAGTGAGATGCGTTTGTCTGTGCGCACGTGATAACGTGCTTACTAATTCATTTAGTACGCGAATCTTTACAATAGCCTATGCTGCTGATAAAACGACTAACCTTACTTCATATAGGCGTGTAATGATTCGCTATCGCAATAAATGCTTCGCCTTTTGGGTGAAACTGTGACCTATCTCTCTCGCAGGAGCCAGGCAGCATGTTTCAGCAAGTCAGCGGAGATCTCCCACCAATGAGCACTGAAGTCCTAGCTCTCCGTAGAGACGTCTGGGATGCAGAAGGAATCCATCTTATTTTCAATGTGAGTTAATATACAGTGTTAAACTCGTAACAGTTATGAACTCCATGTTTCACTCGTGTGCCAAATCACATTTACCTACGACTTACGATTATGATGATTAAGTCAGGCAATGAACTTGGCCAGTTGGTGTTTGATCATATTAGACTGCGCTTAGTGACGCTAGTCACGGCTAGTGAGTGAGACAAACACACCACACAGGACGAGAGCGCGCACACTACCAACTGGATTACTTTATAGCTTCGTCGACAGTTGTGAAAGACGTGGCAATAGCTCCTGCTCAGCGAAAACTAAAGACATTGCCTCCCCAGAATGTGGCCCTCCTTACGGACTCAAAGGCCGCGTTGCAACAAATATGCCGTGGTATACCGTTCATCAAATTCCCATAAAAATCACTAGCCTCGCGAAAGAACTCGGCAACAAAGGCTTCGCAGTAAAGTTTCAGTGGATTCCCTCCCACACTGGCATTGCTGGCAACAAAAAAGCCGATGCCTTTGCATACGCAGCGCTCCACCATCCTCGCAAAGTGAAGAGCCCAAAGAATAATCAAGTCAAAAAATCTGACATTCGGAATGACTTTATGTCACTTTGGTTTCCACCATATATGCCATGCGTAGCCAAGAGATTTCATCGAGAGGAAGCCGTCTATATCGAATAAGGACCGGATCTGCTTGTGCACAAGCATGGTAACTTGAGAAGGAGCATATCAATTCTTGGAACATTACGACGTGCGATGAGACAGGAGACATTGAACACTTTCTATGGCCGTGTCCAAAATTGTAAGTAGAACAGGACGCTCTCCTGGAAAATCTGCAAAAATTGAAAGAGCGTATGTTAGGGCGTGTTGGTATTCCATAACTGAGGTTTTTTTAGCGCACGAAAAGGGACGAAAGACAGTGGTAGTGGTATGAAAGACATAGCGCTGTGTCCGCGTCTTAACACTGTCTATCGTCCCTTTTTGTGTGCTAAAAAATCTCAGTTATGCAAAAATTGACCTTCCGTATGCGTGCCTGCAGCAAGTTGTGTTCCTCGAAGAACTAGTGATTGCCCGTAAATAAACTTCACGTCAAGCCACAGTGATTCCATAAGAAACGCTCGGGTGGAGCACTTGTCGGGCTTGATCGCCAGGCTAAACTCGCCTGTTGCGAAAACTGACCATAACCAGCACCACATATCGCCAATGAACAGTTGCCCTTAGATTGGCTGTAGTCGATTCAGCATGTGCAGATGCTGAAGTTAACAAGATAGCAAGAAATTCGCTGATGGTTTAGCTCTGGCTAAGCACGAAATATTGTGCGCTAGCGCCGTTAACTGTAGTTTGGCATAGTTTCTCTTGGCTTACTATGGGCATGTGCACTCGGTCTGTACTAGTCTCCAATCAACTTCTTTGATGCCAACTTGAGTTATTGGGCACGTGCCGGTCTTCAGTGAACGTGTTCGACCAAGCGCGCCGCAAACTCTTCAGCAGTACCCTTCGCCCGTCGAGTCCTCATAGCTTCATGTCTGGCGTCTGCGCGGAGTTGTCGCTGTTCGGGGAGATTTGTTAGCCCCCGTGTTTCTTGTGCCCACAGCATCAGCGTCGATACGGTGTTACTTCTGTTCAGAAGTTTCACTTGCACGTCCATATTTTCTTAACCTGCCTCCTTATTTTTCTCTCGTTTAGCTACAATGTAAGGCCAGTCGACGCACGCTCACGCTGTCGTTTCCCAACTCGTCAATTAACCTCGTCAGCTGATCAAGATCAACCTGCTTCCTCAGTCATGGCCCATCTCCGAAGAACGGTGACACGACTTGTTCTCATGCGCTGATGCGCTGCTAAACTATTTGTGAGACGAGGAGAACTGCGCGTGACGCTTTCTTCCACTGGCAGCATCTGCGGCCGAGCGAGGTTTCCTATTGGCTGCAGCTGTCATGGCGCACGTGCTTTGACTGGCTGCGCCGTGCGAGGCGGTAACGCGTCACTGGCTGCAGATCTTACCCCTCCGGCGCGTGACGTACCTACCCCTTGCCTCTTTTCCACCGCACGGCGTTGCTGTTGACTCCTCGTGGTCACGAGGCGCACGGATGGACATACAAGAGCTTTTAGCTGGATTGGAAGCCCTAGCGCTAAAGCGCTAAAAGATGTGAATAGCTTGGAAGTGAACGTACGCATTGACAAAACAGCGGATGCAATCAGAAGCCCAGATCCATCACTTTCTTTCGAAATCTATCAATGTGAATGTCTCGGAAACCTTAATTCATAGGGCTCATAGGTTATGCCCTTTCGTTGTCGGCAAAACACGGCCCTGTTATTGCCAAGTTTGTATCCTCTACCGATGAGAGACCATATACTTTCGCAAAAAGCAAAGTTTAAAGCAGATGGCATTTCCATCAGCGAATATTTTTGCAAAGCCACACATAAATCGCGGAAAGCCTTAAATGACTTTGGCAAGGCCAGCAGCCAGTCCCCTTTTCTTTGCGACATAAACTATTCATAGGTGAAAAGTGCTACGGTATTGCGCTACAGATGAAGTATGCGAGATCGGACCAGCTAGGATCGCGATTACACACAAAAAAAGACAAAATGCCGCCGGTTTCACAATCTTCAGATTTAAGGGCAGCAGGGCTATCTTATGTTCGAAAGCAAACAAACTGCATATCTCTACTTTTCACGAATATCCGAAGTATCAGCAACCAACGCACATCACTGTCATCACACATCGACGCATGCTCAGCTGATATAGTTGTGGTCACCGAAACATGGCTCTCAGCAAAAATAAAAAAATAAATAGTGAAATACTAGACTGTGAAAAAATATACAAGTTTAACGATACGATCGGGATTTTCGCACAGGCGGAGGTGTACAGGTGGCCGTGAACTTGGCTGCCAATTCCTTCACTATCTGCATTCATTCGCCATTAGAAATAGTTTGCACTCATGTAACTTTTCGCACTGGCGACCATGTCTTTTGCGCTTGTTAGAGGTCCCCATCCTCACCCATTACTTTCTGCACGGACCTCCATTATGTGATTAACAAATTAATTGTTCGATTTCCAAAATCGCGTTTATTTTTACTAGGTCATTTGAAGTTTCCTAATAATGTGTGGAAAAACGGTGTTCGCTCCATTAAGCAGTCATCTTACGAGTGTGTCCATTTTTTAGACATCTGCGCCGATTTCAATCCAACCCAGTTGATTCATGAACCCACACGCACTACCAGTACTTCCTCTAATATATCTATTTTTTTACAACAGCTCCCGATTGTTTCTCTCGTCCAACATACCTTAAAGAAATCAGTGACCACTTGCTTCTCCACTTCACACTTAAGGAAAAAGTTCCCTCCTAGCAAGTCGGGAAAACTTTGTCATTACAATTCCGTCGATGCCACATCCATTATAAACGAACTAGAATCCTTCATTAGTGACTACATACTAAACTTTTCTGAATGTACCGTTGAAGACAACTGGCCTATGTACAAGAACAAACTGCTAACACTAATGGATTACTATGAGCCCAAAAGAAATGCAGCGAAGAAAACAGGTGTGAGCTTCAGGCACATCGTCAATGCCTCGCTCGAGAACAGAACTCGCGCGCTCGGTGCCCCACGCTTGATGAGCAGACCTGCCTACATATCGTGTAATGTTCTTGCTTGTTAATTAAACCGCCTTACATATTGGTGGAGGGGCGGGGTAGTGCATGCAGCAACAGGGGTGAATGCGCTGTGCGTTTGGTGTACAGTGCAGTCAAGGGTGTCATTACTGTTCTGATCGAGCGACAAATTCTTTGGTAATTGCATAAACGCCTTCTCCTGAAACGATTCCATCTATAGATACTTCAATAACGCTTGTCGGAGAATTGCGAGGCCTTGTGCTATTCGGCGAAGACACAGTTCTTTCCTCGGGAACTGCGGCGACTACATTATTTGTTTGGTAGGAGTCGGATGACTACGCATGGCTAGCGGAGCTCGTGGGCAGGGTTGGCGGTGCGCAGAGTAGTCTGACGTGATTCACGAGGCGGCGAGAAGAATGGAACTGGAGGGGCGTAGGATGGCGCATGTTGGTCAACTCAGGGAAACCATGAACGATGGGGACGTGCCACATCACCAGGGATTCCGCAATAGAAGCATATTGGGCGGCTGTCGGGCGTGCGCCATGGTCCAGTGTTGGCTGGTATCCAGGTGGGAAACGCAGGCGCACGTGGTAGCGCAGCGGGCTGTGGTGGCGAGAAAGTCGATGGCACGGTCCGCGCTACAACTTCAGTGCATTAACAGTGAGAAAGGGGGTTAACTGAGGGGGCAGATTTTTATTAGCCCTATCACAAGAAGCCAACAGACACTGACACGAAGGACAATATAGGAGAAACTACTTATGCATAATAAATCAAATAAAGAAACCGTAAACTAATGAAAATGAAAGCGGATAAAAAGAACAACTTGCCGCAGATGGGGAACGATCCCACAACCTTCGCATTTCGCGAAGGTTGTGACCCACCGTACCTAATGACTGGAAGGGGGGGACGATGATCCATGTCTTTAACTCAGGTAACATGCATCCACCCTAAAAACAGACTAATATCTATAATATCTATTCCCTCGGCTAGGCTCGAGCATGTAATTTTCACAAATCTAATAAAAATTGGGAGTCTATAACTTAACACAGCTTAATTACTATACATGATAACAGCTTAATTACTGTTATCATGGCTTTCGCAAGAACTAATAGTGTGAAACGCAGATCCTACCGTTAACCCATAACGTAACTTTATCGCTAGATCATGGTTTGCAGGTTGCTTATTTATCGATTTCACCAAAGCATTTGACAAGCTGTCTGATTACTTATAACTCATTAAAATGAGCGTACTAAATATGAGCCCCAATAAAATTAAAATTGATTGAGTGCTGTCTGACTAATCGCACTGAATACGTTGAAGCGGTATGAGCCTTCGAATAGAAGATGAAGAAGCGCAGGAACCTGGGTACAGGAGAAGAGAAAAATGAAGTTAGAATAAAGGATGAGAAGATGGATGCCAGTACCGCAGCAATGCTTTACGTCTATTGTGTGCTTTAACGAGGAACGCTACATTATTTTGGAGCAGCCGACAACCGACTGCAACATTTGGCTGATATTTTTTCTTGAGGAGATTTCAGCAGAGAAGATAATCTTTTCGAGATAGCAAGCTCAAGATAACTACCTCACGAACTCAACTCGGCAGAACTCGTGAACCTTGTTTTAGAGAAGGCTTCCATGGACACTGCTGAACTACGTCGGAAGGGTTCTGTGAAAGTGAACTTGCGTCTGGTGAACTTCGACGAATTAGTTCTTCAACCGATGCGTCGAAAGGACCCTGGATAACGGTCTTCGACGGAAGAGGTGAGCCTCGTTTTGTAAGCTCTTCAGCTACAGCAAGAACAGATTGCACAACAAAACCAACTGGTGACATCGTTTATAAGCTCTCTGAACGCTGAGAAGCCGGTGACTAAATTTGTAGAACCCGATGCGTTTGACGGCATGTCTTCAAGTCCAGAAAGTTGGCTTCAATTCTATGAATATGCCGCTGAGAACAGCTGGCACTCTAATGAGGACAAAATTACCAACATGCGTAGTTACTTAAGAGGTGTTGGATGGAAGTGGTACGATCTGCACATTATAGAAGAAGCTGGTAACTCTTGAAACCAGTGGAAGGAAATATTCTTGACTACATTCCGAAGCAACCCAGTGCAAAGATGGGACGCCGCACTTAAATTCAAATGCAAGCAGGACTCCCTCGTTGAGTATTTCTTTGAAAGACGCCGTCATTTAAAACTGGCCGAGCCTATGCTTCCTTCTTCTGCCGTAGTAGCACTAATAGTGCACGGACTGCACGGGGAAGTCCTGAAGCATGTGCAAGTACGATCGCTTAACACTGTGGACGGGCTCCTGGAGTGCCTGCAGGACATACCATCTACTTCAGAAGAAAATATAACCGCTAACTCCAGGAGTCACTTCAGACGGATGGGCGCGGATTGGTCCAGCCGTAATCAGCGAGAACCAAGTCACCTTGCAAGCAGCACTGAGAACTTGTGTTGGCGTGCTCCCAGAGGTCGGGTGAATAACGCCGACAACGACCCTGTCCCCCTACTTTCGGGCGCTGAAGAGTTTCCGGCGACAAAAAATAAATAAACAAGGGTGATCAGTCTGACCCGATGACAACAATTGAGGCTATTTATTTAACTTGCTCTAGCCTACTTCACATTCCTGTCAAATTGGGAAACAGACATATAATGGCTTCGGTTGACAGCGGTGCTTCTGTGTCTATTATAACTGCCAAGCTCGTAGATACAACTACTCTGCATAGTAGAAGAGTACTACGTGTGCAAGGTTACGATGGCAAAGTGACAATGGGCCTCAGTAAACATCGAGTTCCAAGGTCATTAAATAGAGAGTGAAGTACTGGTGATAGAGGATGGGACGTACGAATTTCTTCTAGCCAGACAACATATAAAGAATCTAAAAATCAACGTATACTGGGACGGTGTGGTCTTAGTGGAAGGACTACCAAGGGAAAAGACACAGCACTCTAGAAAAGATAACCTACGAGTTGTCAAGCGTGCGGAGGATATTGCAGTGACCTATCCTGAACTGGTATGCATAGGAAGCTATCCACAAGCGATGAAGTCACACAAGGTGCCTTTCGAACTAATTGACAAGACCATCACCAAAAAATCACCTGATAACATGTCAACAGAGCACAAGATATGATTGAAGAAAGAATTGCAGAAGATGCTAGACGCCGATATAATCCGACCTTTGGTGTCACCCTTCGCCTCTCCCATAACAGTTGCGCCGAAGGAAGATGGAACTTTCAGACTGTGCACATATTACAGGGCCCTCAATCGTCAGACAGGGCTTACACCATATCCCAGGCCGAAGAGACGTGATTATAGATGAGACAGGTGGTTGACAAAAAGTTTCACGCATTGACATGTTCAAAGGTTTCTGGCACATCCAGCTAACCGAAGAAAAAAAAATATGCACTAGTTTTATCGCGCCCTTCGATCTGTACGAGTATAACCGGCTTCCTTTCGGCTGGAAAAGCTCATCAGCATGGTTCCAGAAGATTATTAATGAATTCCTGAAGCCTTTCCTAGGTATCTTATGTAACCTGTACATAGACGATGTTATCGTCTTCTCCAAAACAGAGGCTGAGCATCAGGAACAGCTGTCTCAGGTATTAAATGCGATGAGCTTGGCACACCTCAGGGTTATTTTAAGAAAAGTGCATTCTTTCAAAGAAAAGTTTTGTTTCTTGGAAGAGTCTTTGATGGGTCTACCAAAAGCAAGGAACAAGAGTCCGTTGAGAGGATATCCCCACAGGTAAAACCATATGACGTCCACTCATTGCGTGTGTTCTTGGGATTAGCGTGATATTTCAGACCTTTCATAATATACTTTGCCATAAAACAAGATGCCTCAGACGCCTAACGCAGAAGGAAGTTTAATTTGAGGGCGATGATGAATGTCAGAGAGTCCGTCGTGGTCTGGTGCACAGAATCTCTGCTGACCCTATTCTACGCATAGCAGATTTCACTTCACCCTTTGACTGAGTACCGATGCCTCACACTATGGAACAGGTGCACTCTTGTACAAGAAATGTCTAGAAGCATCGGGCCGAGAAAAGCGACACGTAGTAGGTTACTGCTACTACACCTTCGAGCCACTGAAGCCAACTGCACCAGTACTGAAAAGGAAGCTCTTGCTGTCCTTAAAGCAATTCAGTACTTCCGTACGTACCTAGACGGTGCGAAGCCTACTTTGTTCACCGATCACCAGGCTCCCAGTCATCTCTTGAATATGACCCAACCTAAGGGACATATGAGTGAACTACTTGCAGCAATTCGATTTCACCATCTTCCACAGACCTGGACCACTTTTCACTGATGCAGATACATTGTCTAGACTTATGATACAGGCCAACAAAGAAGTCAATGTCGGATGAAGTCAATGAAGTACAATTGTGGAAAGTCACTGAAAAATTGAATTTTATAGAAGGTGGCTATCAAGTCCCGCCAACGCTGGTTTCTAGGGTGCTTTATTTGTACCACGATAGCCCAGAATCTGGAGGACACGACGGATTTTGCCGCACAAACAACAGGCTATTCATATTTACGTTGCCTCACTTGAAAGAAGACGTCAATCAATATGTTTGTTCATGCCAGATTTGTCAAGTCAAGAAAGGGAAAGATAAGCAGCCTACGGCCGCCATGATAATACCCTGCCTCTCGAACGTGCCTTTTGAAGTTATGCACCTGGAAACGAGAAGGAGTCCGAAAAACGCAAGCTTTTCTTCCGGCCATAGATGAATGCACCAGGATGGTGGCGGTACGGGAAGGTAAAGAAGATGCGAATAGCGCCATCGCCCTCCGGGAACGAGATATGTTTAGCACAACCAGGATAATCGTATGTGACCACGGTCCAGTGGTCAAGAGTGAAAAACTAGCAAGATGGGCTCGAGACCACAATATATCAATCAAATTCTGTGCGCCATACTATCCCGCGGCGAATGGGCTTGCAGAGCGTGCTATTCGAGATACGAGGTATACGAGATCAAAATACATCAGGATGTACTATAGTTTCCCTGTGGATTGTAATGCTCTTTAGAAGCAGCTGTAAGACATCACAATCGCTCCTACACCAGTGGCTTGGGATGCAGCCCACAGTTCGCTTCTTCAGGAGAAACCCCTATTTTTCAGGCGGACCGTGAGCTGGGGCTATTAGAAAATCTGAAGATCATCGAGGAGAGGAAACAAAAATCGCAGGAGAAGATGTACCGTAAACGAACGAACAAAAATTTGTCAAGAGTCATTGCTCTGATATCCCAGGCATTCAAGTCACCGACCTCGTTCTAGTTAGGAAAGCAGTAAGAGAATCCATTGCCAAATTTTAAGGTCCTTACTCTGTCAAAAAGACAGCCACTCAGAAAGGAATACTGAAGACTGTGTCGTACATTGGTGAACGTGGCTCAGTTGAATGTGCTTCGATTGGAAACGCTTTCATGTATTACCCCAGGAGGGTTAGCCTTGTCTCGCGGCACTCCTACGACTCAAATAGTGCACGACTTAGGTCACGACTCAAATATTAGTTCAAGACTCAAATATTAGCTCATGATTCAAATAGTCCACGTGTGCCATTTTCTCACCTGCTCCATGCTTCACCTCAAATCCATACCCTTGAAGTCAGTCGAAGCACTTTGCTATCGGTGGTTTAAGAGTCCTGTGCGGATTTAGATACACAATTGCTTCGCAGTTTGTTACCAGCGTGAACGGAATGCCTTAGAGGAATGAACGAAGTCTTTCCATGCTCAAGACTATTGCCATCAGCTCCAGTTTTCCCGTATGGTAATTCTTCTCAGCCTCAATGGTGCGTTTACTGACACAAAACACCAAGTGCCACCGTCCTGACTCATTTTATTGAAGGATCATTCGCGCAAGTCCATGTTTGCCTGCGTCCGTGTGCAGTTCTATTGGAGCTGAAGGGTAATACAACTTCAATACCGGAGGCTCTCTCAGTTCTCTTTGGAGCTGGACGAAAGCTTCCTGTTGCTCCACTCCCATATATACTTAGTGTGTTTCCTGGTGAGAGAGGTAAGTGGTTGTGATTTCAGGGCATAGTGAGGAATGAACCGTCTCAAAAATCCTGTCAGACCCAGAAATCTCTTGACAGTGTGAACATCAGTTTGGGTGCTAGCGTCCAATATAGATTGTTGCTTCACTTCATCTGGCTGCAGGTAGCCTTTCCTAATCTTAAAACCTAAGTAGACGAGTTCATCACTTCCAAACACACACTTGGATAGCTTCTGGGTTAGACCAGCAGCTTGCAGAGCATCCAGTACTTGTTTGAGCCGAACCAGCAAGTCTTCCCCGTCCTTGGCTGGAATCAGCAAGTCGCCCATGTAACACAATACTAGTGTTACGCAGAGGTCCAAGGACCTTGTTCATTAGACATTTAAATGCAGCAGAACTGTTTCTCAACCCGAACACCATTTGTTTAAACTTCCCCGTCTCATCAGGCGTATTGAATGCAGTTTTGGCCATCCATTGCTCACTCAGTGGAAGCTGAAGCTATCCGTTTGCACAGTCTAACACCCAGTACATTCGTGCTCAGAACAGTTGGTGCAGCTGGTAATCAATCTTTGGCAAGGGAAAGTGCACTGGCACCGTCTGGCTATTAGGTCGTCAATAGTCTATGCGTAGACAATTTTTTCCCTTTTGCTCTTTCACGAGCCGCACTGGACTAGCGTGTGGCGCGGATGTTTCGGTTACAATGCCAGTCGCCTTCCACTCTTTAACAATTGCTTGGATTGCTTCTCCTTCCTCTGCATTAGTCGTGTACAATTTGCAGCTGACTGGAGTGCTTCCGGAATACTCTGTGATAGTCATCTCCAGTTGGTTACAACACCCCAGCTCTGAAAAATTCAGCGGAAAGCAGTCCCTGTATTCATTCAGCATCTTCAACCGTGCATCCACTTGTTGTTCATTGACGTCGTTCCGGACATTCAGCAGGCTACGACCAATGGGCTTCGGCTGAGGCACAGATCCCACGGGGGTTAACTTTTCGCTCCCTGAAAGCAGTTCAGTTCAACGTGAGCCAACAAACGTCCCTTGATTAGCTGTTGGTCTTCATCCTTGTCTTTCAACATGGGTATCTGAACCCTTTCGTGTTCAATGTGAAGTAGCATTCTCTTACCAGGCTCACTAGGTAAGATCTGATTTCCATCACACTTACCGGTCTCCACTGTCCCCCAACATACAGTTCTTTTGGGGAGCACAGTGGTTTCCGTGACACGAAGTGGTTCCTTGGAAGGCATCATCTGGGCAAGGTCAATGTTACAAAATGAAAGATAATCTCGGTAGTCAATCCTGAGTTTATATCCCATGCGTAGGCATGCAATGTGGTCTTGTTCCGTCCAGTTTCTCAGCATGTCCACGAACAAGGCACTGTTGTTGACGACAATCACCTTGACCTTGCGGCATACCACGTCATAAATTTCTATGTCCACCTCCGAAGTTCCGATAGACCGAACTGTAGATGTGTCGGTGTTCCCAAACTCATACAAATCTTGGGCCCTGCACACAACTTGTAGGCGGCACTTTTCAGCTGCTTGATGATGAAATATACAGTCTGAACTTCCCGGGCCATTCATTACCGAGAGCTCGTGAGTTCCGCTGATGGTCGCAGTTTTCAGGAACTTTCATGGACCGCTCTCACTTGTTGGATTCTCATTCACCACGAAGTTACCAACGGGGTTTTGTTTGTGAACAGTATCTCGCTATGTGCCCATACCTTCCACAGCTGTAACATTTTTGCTCGGCTTGATCACGCTTGGGCGGCTCTGGTGTTTTCTTCGCTGGTCCCCAACCACTTGCTTGGTCTGTGACACACGCATTTGTGATCACTTGCTCAGGTGAACACGCGGCAGTCTATGATCTTGAGGTCGAAGGCTTGGCACGATGTGTCGTGGCAGCTGGATCACCACCTTGTGGCTTGGGCCCTGGTGACCTCTGCATTCTATCTTCGCTTATTCGCTCCATTCTGCGTAAGTCTGCCAGCAATTCACCCTCGTCCTTATGTTCCTTCGCCGTCATGAAGATGCATGCGTCTCTAAACCGCAGCCCCACCAAAACTTGCTCCTTAGTATCTTGCATACCGAGGCCCAATTCCATGCACAACAAGGTATTTTGCAGGAGTAATGCCGTGATGGACTCTGCCCTCATGTGGACTCTTTCCTGCGTTTGCTTCAACTTTTCGGCCGTGCTTGTCTGGCCCACAAATGTCTTTTTGAAGGCAATCTTGAAGTCCTCCGACGTCATGAGGTCATCGACACAGGCATGAAGCTAAGTTGAGAAGGTCCCTTCATGTGAGTGAAGCCTAGTGTTTTCTAGTCTGAAGCTGTCCGGCCAGCCATGCAGGACCACCATGGAACCGATACTCTTCAGCCCCGCTTCGACTACGTGGGATGAACCCACACTGTCGAAATCGTGGATAGCTGCATTCAGGTCTGGCATAAAGCGGAACGCTTCAGCTTTCCTATCGAAGAACTCCAGTAACCACCGGTTTTGCTCCAGCAGTGTTTGCATTATTTCGCGAGTTCCGCTGCCGTCTTCCATGTTCGAGGTTGTCTAGGCGTCTCCCTAGGCGTACACGCAGTTTTTTGCCTCTAGCTAAGTGTCTAGGCTTACCGACGTCACAGAGAACATCCGCACACACGTTTCTAAGGCGTCACAAAGACTCACGTTTTTGATGTCGGTGCCTAACGAAGACGGCACCGTTGCGTCTCGTAGATGGCACACAGAGCGTCCGCACGCACGTTTTCAAGGCGACAGAAAGGGTCCCTTTCACGGTCAGTATCTCACTAAGACGGCACCAGCGCAGCGTCCATTGAAAAGTCCGCGAGCATCACCATCGACGCAATCCCACGACATCGGCTTCTAGGATCGCTTAACCACGAAGGTTTCGGAGTATCCCACTTCAGAGATGTTAGGAATTTCTTCGCAGACAAACATATTTTTAAAGAAGGGCGCCCTTT
Source organism: Dermacentor albipictus (assembly GCF_038994185.2). Lineage (NCBI taxonomy): Eukaryota > Metazoa > Arthropoda > Arachnida > Ixodida > Ixodidae > Dermacentor > Dermacentor albipictus. The sequence goes on along the minus strand of NC_091825.1, from coordinate 29,020,150 downwards.
ATCAGATAAATAAAAGAAAAGAAGAGTTACAACAACGTGACGACTGCCATCCTTCGCGGCCGCCATCTCCCTCTATGTTGCCAGTTCTTGCTTCCGATTCCGCTAACAATCGCGAACCACTGAGCGAACGAGCTCGCAAAGCAAGACGAGGTCGCATGCAAAGCATACTGGCGTATCCGGAATCGAGGTGGCATTTACTTGCCGGTTGTATATGCTGGACCGCTGCTGAAATGTCTTCTCTTTAGCGGTAGCTTCGGTAAGGAATTCCGCAGCAGTCTTCGGCGGATTCTGAACAAGACTGCCATAGAGCTGTTCCTTTACGTCCCCCCTCAGATGACGCACCTTCTCCTGGCATGCTTGGATCGTGACACTGAAAGAGACGCGTCGTGTCCTCCACGTACATCGTGACGCTTTTGTTGCGCTAGTGGGACACTTTCACGGTTCGTAAACCACGTGTGAGCACCATACTCGAGGCTGAAATGAACGTTCATGAGCTTGCGTGTTGTTGTTCCACTCATTAAACGCCGCTACGCGCTCCAAATCTGCCAGCCAATCTCCCACGTTTTTAAAGGAGTCGCCACGAAAAGCCGTCGGCACTCGTGGGTTGAGCAGTGCCATAGTGTTCGGTTGAGCAGCGTGATAGTGTTCGCAGTCGACACTTTTTCCTGGAGGTTTCCAAATTCTGGGGCGAGTCTTTGGATTCGCCGGCTGGTGCGGTGAACTGGAGTCAAATCCTGTTGTGGGGCGGTGTTCTTGCTCCCTAGTGGGGTCTCTTGTGTGCGTCTCTACGCGACATATATGGTATATACATGAGGTACAAAAGGTTGCAGAAAGTTGCATCAGGTACATGCGACAATTTTGGGGGAGCTTGCTGGTAAAGCAAGCTCCACCAAATTTGTCGCATATACCTTGTTGAAGTACATGCTGAGTTGCCAAACGGCAGCACTTTAAGCGTGAGCGTCGACGCGTGGTGTCAAGAATGTCGCTCTATTCCTTTTCTACCCTTGGTATCCCAGACAACGTGGCTATATGTTTCCTATTTTCTTTCGACACACACACAAAAACAGTGAAAAAGATATAAAAAATTCACTGACAGTAACGGTACTTCCTAACGCGAAATTTGAGCGTAGCTCTATACGTGCTTTCATTTCACGATATATTGAGGCAAAGAATTTGAGAAACATGCATTTAGTAGGTAAAGTGCTACCGCAGATGAAGCCCTTGCACCGGTTGCGTCGCTCATTGCTGAGGAAGAACTGGCTGACACTATTTACTATTATGACTATGTTCTAATATGGTAGTAGCAGTGAAGAACGACATAGTGTGTAAACTTTTAGTTACATATTTAACTATTTGTTAGACTAACTTGCCCAGAAAAGTAAGTAACACTCAAGTTCAGCGATAGCGGCGAGCAGAGTCGGCGATCATCGAAACTCTGGTCTTGGGTCAAGCGCGTCGACTTTTACTCATGACTCCTCAAAGGTTCCAGTGTAATAACTGGTGTCTGTGTGGCTTCCAGAAAGCACTTCACAATTCGCGCTAAGCGTACAATCAGACTATAGTATGGCGCCATTGCACAGTCTCGCACGGCACTCTCCGCTCCCCCCACCAGAGGATAAAGGGAAGGGAAATTAACAGGCGCAGTCGACCCAAGAATCGGACAGCAGGCAGCGAGGAAGGTTCTTAAGTCTTGTGAAGCTGACTAGAGGCCGCTGCAACTTGGACCCGCTGGTACGCTGCGAGAACCAGTACTGAGAGCCCGTACGAGCCTGCCAGACATTTCCGAGAGAGGAGCTGAGCGGAACGAGAGCTGCTGCGCGTCAATGAAAGAGGGCAGAGCCGAAGGACTTTGTCGAGCGACAAAACAGGTGTTGTGGTGTTCTGCATCAAGAGCAAGGCAGCAAGGAACGTCGACACGACTGAGCGAGGCAATACCAGGGGGTGCCTGGTGGAGTATTTGGAGCATCGAAGGACTCCGTCACGACGAACGTCGGAGACAAGACTGACGCAGCTGACAGCAGCACCAGGCGAGACATCACTACTAGGTGAGGCTAATTTTGTGTTCTCTCGAGGTCATTTTCACTGAATGAACTTGCCTTAAGGCACACTCTGGGAGGTGGCGGATTCAAATGGAAACGCAATGATAGGTGAGAATGTGAATGAATCGGATCGCACCCGCGAACTGATTCTTGGGATAGAGGCGTTAAAGCTCAAGCTAGAGCTGGAGAAGATGAGGTCGTCGCGTGCATCGTCAGAAGAACAGGAGAACCGGAATCAGCACACCGGAATGGTGCTATACGTGAAAGAGCTGAAAGCAGTCCTTGCCCCCATGCCCACTAATGAGCCAATGGTTCCCGCCTGGTTCAAGAACGTGGACGCTGTTCTTGCGGCATTGAGTGCACCTGAGGTAATACAGGGCACTATTATATTACCATTCTTAAATGAGAAGATGCGAACATTCGTTTCCGATCAATCGGAGGCTGGTGTAGTGCATTACTCAGACCTAAAATCTAGATTATTCAAGGAACTGTGGATGACTCGAAGAGAATACCACAGAATGTTTCTCGAAATCAGAAAGGAAGCAGACGGGTCTTGGAGCCAGGTTGCGGCACGCTAGGAGACAATGCTCACGTACTACCTCAGAAATAGAGAGGTGCTGTCGTTTGAGAGTATGCAGGAATTGTTGACTAATAGCTGATAGGCTAAATCAGTTAATGCCAAGTGATGTCCGCTCACTGGTCACCCAGAAGGAAGTAAAGAGCGGTTGAAAGCCAGTCATAGCAGAGTTATTCGCGAATTTCGAAGAAAGTCTGGACATTAGCAGGCAAGGCAATCACCGCGGTACTGCATCAGGCAGTCATGATTATAGGCCGCAAGCTAAACAGGCCGCTGGGTCGAGCTTCAGCCCTAGTTGTGTGGTGTGTTTTGGATGCGGGAAACGGGGTCACATTAAAAGAGATCGTGACTCTTCATAAGACACTACTGCCAAGAAAGCAGAAATTTCGTACGTAGCTCCCCAGAATTAGAGGTCAGGTAAGAGCCCTGCCACACTACCGTGACCCGCTGCCTTTGGGAACGACCCACTGACGGGCGACTCCAAAATCGAGATTTTAGTCGGAGACAAACGCTGCATCACACGCATTGATTCAGGTGTTGATATCACGGTGATACGAGTGAATGAGGTATCGGTTGAGATTTTGCGTCAGAGCAGCGGCAGAATAAAGCTAACCGGTGCTTTTGGACAGGGTGTCACCGCACACCTAATGTATGTGCCTCTCGGCCTTCCGTGCTCGTCGGGGAGCGCTACTCAGCGTGTTCCATTGCTTTGCGCAGTAAATAATAAGTTAACTACTAGCGTGGCAGTTTTGCTCACTCCGGAAGATTACGAATGCCTTCGTCACTGCTAACAAGAGTTATTGAATGATCTGAAGGAATGTCATTGCGGTATAAACTTTAAAGCGAAAGAATTGGGGGCAGGATCAGTATTCTGCGATGAGAGAGCAAGGACACGTGACCCTGTGCTCTACCGGTGATCCTAACGCCGTGCAGCGCACACTTGAAGAACCATCGAGCAATGAGCTCGAAGGACACTCTGAGAGTGGAGCAAAGACCTAATTAGAAGATGGAGAGAGGGAAGAGGGTGAAGAAGCATTGGAACTGCGAGCTACTAATACCGAGTCAATTGAGGAGGAGCAGCAATCGGAAAGTCTGGATGCTGTAGGAGCAGATAATGCAGGCGGCAGCGAGCCACTCCGGCCAGTCACAGAAAGTTATTTCGCCGAAGAGCAGAAAGAAGATGATTCAGTGGCCGACGGCTTGGCGTCAGGTGGAAGAGGGGTCGCGCGGCATGGTAATCGATGGTCGATTGTTTTGGCACAAGGACGGATTAGGTGGGCAACAGTTCCTCGAGTTGGTAGTACCAAAGTCGCGCCGAGCGACTTTAATACTAGCGAAGTGTTAGAGTTAGCGCACGAGAGTCTCTGCGGTGGTCACTTCTCCGAAAAAAAAACACAAAAAAGCGCATTAAAGGGGCCTTCTTTTGGCCATCATTGGCGTCTTGTGTGAAGCGCCATTGTCGGAGTTGTGAGGGGTGTCAGGTTCATGTGCGTAAGCTGAAAACTGATCAGGTGCCCATAACGCCCCATAACCCCCTGAACAGAGCTCAGACACCTTTTGAGGTAATTTAATTTAACTGCATAGGCTCTTTGAGCCAGCGTCGTCACGGACTCATAAATATGCTTTCAGTGTGGTGGATCTTTGAACCCGATAGGTAGAAGTGTTTTCACTGCGGGCGGTAACAGCCAAGGCAACTTGTCAAGCTCTAATAGACGTGTTTATCTGATGCGGAACGCCAGGACTGATATGTAGCGACCAAGTGACAAATTTCACCGCTAAAGTACCCACGGAGCAGATGGATAGATTAGGTGTACAAATGAGGTTCGCGACGACTGACCATCGCAAAGTAATGGTATCATTGAATCCTGGAATGATACATTCAAAGGTATGCTGCATGACGTAATCGGGACGTACGGAAGAGATTGGGACCACTACGTACCTTGCTTGCAGTTGGCGTATCGCGAAGTAAGGCACGACATCACTGGGAAGTCACCGTTCGAACTGATGTATGGTCGCGCACCACATGTGCTCCTCAGCATTCTTCGTAAATCGTGCACTGGTGAGTGGACCCCTCTGATAGGCCTAAGCAAAGCAGCAGCGGTGTATCTAAAGGAGCTTTGAGAACAGATGAACAGGGCTTCAAAAGTTGTAAATGACCGTAGCAGCGAAGTGCAGAAACATTAAACACAGAGGTGTAACCTGCGCTCTACCCGGAAAGAGTTTTCGGCAGGGGATCAGGTCCTCGTCATGAAAAGTGGGGGCGTCAGCAAACTGCAACCGAACTGGCAAGGACCCGTAGCGCTGAAAGAAAGAACGCGGACCGACAGTTACGTTGTAGTGGATACTGCGGATGCTGACAGGCTCGTGGATGCTAATAAGCTCCAACAATATTACGCGCGAGCTAATAATGTAGGTGTGGTATTCGAGGCCGACGCAGAGTTTGTTCGATGACACCACAGGCCACCAAGCCGTGTGGCCGAATTCCTGTAACTGCAAAGACCACTGACCTAAGCCCACGCCTGAGGCAAGAACTCAGCGTGATTCTGGATGAGTATAGAGAGGTGATGTCGGACCGTCCTGGCCGACGTAAGTTTCGTGAGCACAAAATTATATTATCGCCCGGTACTATGCAGACACGTCCACATACGCGAAGGGTACCAATGGCCTTGAGGGCGGAAGTTGAAAGGCAAATGCAAGAGTTGGTGGCGTGGGACTTTATCTACCCAGAACAGAGCGCGTTTGCCCATCCTGTGGTGTGTGCGACCGAACAGGACGTATCCATCGGAATAGGTGTAGATCACAGGAACTTAACGCCGCAGAACCTGACCAATTTCCCATGGGTAACGTGACCTAGCTCTTGTACTCTATAGCCAGAGCAAAGTACATATCAGTTTTAGATATGACCCGCGGGTATTGGAAAATACCGCTTGACAAAAAATCGCAAAGGCTGACAGACATATGTTCTGAGACATTGCAAGACCACATGCACCACTTGCGAGCAGTATTACTAGCAATTCAGAATGAAGGCTTCACGGTAACCCGGTAAAATGCAAATTTGCCCAGCCGCAGCTTAAGTATCTCGGACACGTAGTAGGATCAGGTGCGCATGCTCCAGACCTCGATAAGGTACGCGCTATCCAGAAGCTGAGACCGCCTAAGATAAAATGTAAACTGAGGAGTGTCCTCGGGTCTCTCAACTACTATCGAGACTATGCGCCTAACTATTCAAGACTCGTCTTGCCACTGACAGTGCTGACAAACAAAAGGACTCCGACACACTGTCGTGGAACTAGGAGGCACAGGATGCGTCCGACTCAGTTAAAAAGGCCCTCACGCCAATTCCTGGATTGACAGCACCCGAATTCGGCAAAGGTTTTTGTTTGGCCATGGATGCATCGGAAATGGCAGTGAGTGCTTACCTCTCCTAAAAAGTAGGTGAAATCGAGCGACCAGTTGCATTTATTAGTAAGAAGTTGAGCCCGTCGCAGTAAATGTGGTCCACAATTGAGCAGGAGGCGTTTGCAATAGGTTCTGCGCTGGAGCCTTTGGGTACATGACTATTCGAGATAAAGATCAAAATAATGACTGACCATGATTTGTGTAGCATAGCCATGACGTGCTCGCAGTAATGCCAGACCAATGAAGCATCAGCGTAGTCAGTAAAACAAAATGAACGTTTATTAAAAGGTGTAGAGTGTATTTATGAGTAGCCGAGTCGCAGGAAGATAGGAAGGAGCACGTGTTAGTAGTGATAGTCCAAACTCTGAAGGATCGTCAGATGAGGCGATAAAAGGTGCGCGCACTTCGAAAACTCGTGAAGTTGCAACGTTCCTCCCTCCTCAGAAATGAAAGCGTTGCACTGGCTTGCGTTCTCTTGTTGAACGTCTCAGAGTGTGTTGGGCGACACGTGTATTCAACGGGGTCACTGGGATGTCTGGTGCCTCAAAATCTGGAGAACGGGTGCCATTTGGAATGCGCCGAGCAGTTATGCCTTCATTCGGGTTGACCGTTTCTGGATGCTGTAGTTGTGTTGCTTGCTCTGGCTCACTGCGATGTGTGGTGGTTGTAGTTACTGTCGGTTCATCGCCTGGTGCTTCTTGTCGCGGACGGATGTGGTCTACGTGCCGCTTGGCGACTCCGTCCGATGTTTCCCCGGTCACCATTCTCGCTCCAGACGCCGCCTTCACATGGCCGGGCGTCCACTTCCTCCCCGCACCGTAATTGCGGGCATACACATCACTTCCAGGTAGCGGCAGCCAGTCATCTTGGTTCTTGTTTGGTCCTGGAAGTGCTGGAGGAAAGCATGTGTCCAAGCGTGAGCGTATTTGATAGCCCAAAAGCAGCTCTGCTGGAGATTTATCCGATTTTCGCGGAGTCCTCCGGTAGTTAAAAAGCAACTATACTAGGTTCTCTTGCAGTTTTCCTTTCCTCATTTTTCTAAGGCCATCTTTTATAGTTCGCACTGCCCTTTCCGGCACACCATTAGACTCGGGATGGTATGGAGCGCATCGAAGGTGCACAATGTTGTTGTTTGCCATGTACAGCGCCAAGTCTTCACTGGCAAACGTGGTCCCATTGTCAGAAACGATCGTGCGTGGTATTCCAAACCTGCTGAAAATGCCACGCAGACAGTTAATGGTGGTCTGCGTTGAGGCATGCGACAAAGATATTGCTTCGAGCCATTTGGTGCGCGCGTCGACCACTACGAGTATCATTTTTCCGCCGATCGGACCCGCGTAGTCAATGCGAATAAGGGACCACCTTTCGCCTGTTTCAGGCCAGTTGACGACGGGAGCTGCAGTTGGCAAAGGCTGATTTTGTACACAGTACTGGCACTGAGCAGACAGGTCCTCAATATTGTTGTCGAGGCCTGGCCACCAGAGCAAAGAACGCGCGACAGATTTCATTGCTGGTGAATCCTGGTGCGTTTCATGTAGAAGATGCAGCACTCGCTCCCTAGCTTCGTTCGGTATTATGGCCCTATTACCCCAGTACACCAGTTCAAGTGCTACGGATAGTTCGAGCTTACGATCAAAAAGACAACTATAACAGCATATCAAGTGTCACACTGATAAAAAACACTTTGACACTACCATTACTTTCATTGCACATGAACATTTCAGGACTCTGTCTTTATTTTCAAATCCACAATCTGCATCCTGTTTTAAAAAACGCTTTGCTCCTTCCACCCACCCATGTTTCATCGCGCATTGACCACCCACGCAAAGTGGGCGTTCCACCTTGTCACACTACCACTAGCTTAAATCATTTCATTCCAACTACGTCATCCGAGTGCAATCACTTGCCAGGAGATGTGGCACTCACCGACGATCTCGAGCATTTTAAGAAAAAGTTAAGTGTCTGCATTTCTTGTTCACGACATGTGTGCCCGTCGTTTCGTGGTCCCTAATGAACTCTGTGTTGCTGATTTCTAGTTTGCCTTGTTAGTTCTTGTTTTCTTTTCTCGTCTTTTTAGCTTTTTATGGATGTGCACAATTGCTGAAATCTGGAAATCTGTGCAATCTGTAAAAACTCAGTGCAGTGAGCTATATGTAATGCTGTGACCCATGAATGTATTATTAGTTCTTGTTATCTGTGTTATTGTGTCTATTGTTCCACTCCCCTCAATAATGCCCGCAGGGTCATGAGGGTATTTGAAATAAATAAATAAATGAATGAATAAATAAATACATAAATAAATAAAAGAAGGAGGAGCTTTAAGAAGAAGGCGACTACAGTGCCGCCGCAAATTTCAATGTTTTTTGCTTCACTCTCGCCACTTGCCGTGGCCTCCATTGGACCCATTCCCCCATTCCATTACACTCTAACACGGGCCGCGAGGAAAAAAACGCCCCCCCCCCCCCCCCTCCCTACCCTTCCACTAGGCCGGAACCTTGCGCGTGATGGAAGACGGCGTGCTTCCTTGAGTTGAGTCAAGATCGCCAGCTCACCCTCGCGCGCTTTCGCTCGCACACACAGCATACAGAACGCGGTGACGATTTTATCACTCTTGGACTTTATACGGAACCTCACGGCGACTGTGACGTCGAGGGCAGAAATAAACTTGAAGTTTTCATGTAATTGCTATCACAATAAAGAATTGATCAGAGACCTAAGATGGCTTACGTTTGGGAATGCGAAAACATTTTACCGTTTGAAGATCTGGTAACACCATGAACGCGCTCACTTTGTACATTCATGGCGTGCCGCCATTTTCTCCCCACTGTGTGCTCCATCAAGCTGTCAATGACGCACGCACTATGCCGCGCCTTTAGTCAGGCACATGGTTACGACATGACGTGTGCTATCACGCACGCACCAGGCACACCTTTAGTAAGCCAGAACCGAGGAGCCGCCGCGACGTCGGAGAAGCATGCACGGTCGTCTTGTACCTCACCGGCTCGGGTTCAATTGCCACCCAGTCCGAAATGCACCAAATTTTCTCTTCAAAGCAACTAATTCCCTTTGTTTACAGGAGCCTTCATGAGACACGTGACGTCCATCCGAACATTTTTTTTACCAAAGTGCTATTACTGTTTCAGCCGTCGACCATTTTTGCTGCCATATTGCGCTCACGCCGACTACGATCGACGGATTTTCGCGTTATGGAGCATATAATGCCTTTGTATTAAAATATCAACGACCTTTGTTGTTGCGTTGGTTCCGCCCAACTTTGTCTATCTTCATAGAATCACGAAATCGTGACAAGTGAATCTATAATTGAGGTAGCGCTCTTATTGCACGGGCGATGAGAAATAATTTATTCACGTTGACTTCGCAGGTTCCACGGCCAGCCACAGGTGTGGTAGAGACTGCCCCGCTGAGTCCGTTTGCCGGCTTGTGCGTCGCCTTTCTTATCTACTTGGAGAAAGACAAAGACCAGTAAGCAGACCTTGACAAAAAGAGGGAAGAAAAAAAGCAGGGTATGCTCTACAGTAAGCGCAGCCCAGGGCAGTGTGAGAAATGTGCGTGCTGTCGAGGGTGTATGGGTACTATAGGTTTAGAGATGCAGTCAAATACATCATCATCATCAGCCTGGTTACACCCACTGCAGGGCAAAGGCCTCTCGCATACTTCTCGAACTACCTCGGTCATGTACTAACTGTGGCCATGTTGTCCCTACAAACTTCATAATCTCATCTGCCCAACTAACTTTCTGCCACCCCCTACTACGCTTCCCTTCCCTCGGAATCCAGTCCATAACACTAATGACCGTCGGTTATCTTCCCTCCTCATTACATGCCGTGCCCATCCCCATTTTTTTTCTTGATTTCAAATAAGATGTCATCACCTCGCGTTTGTTCCCTCACCCAATCTGCTGTTTTCTTATCTCTTAACGTTACACCCATCATTATTCTTTCCATAGCTCGTTGCGTCGTTCTCAACTTAAGTAGAACCCTTTTCGTAAGCCTCCAGGTTTCCGCCCCATGTGTGAGTACAGGTAAGACACAGCTGTTATATACTCTTCTCTTGAGGGATAATGGCAGCCTGCTGTTCATGATCTGAGAATGCCTGCCAAACGCACCCCAGCCCATTCTTATTCTTCTGATTATTTCCATCTCATGATCCGGATCCGCGCTCACTACCTGCCCTAAGAAGATGTATTCCCTTACCATTTCCAGTGCCTCGCTATCTATCGTAAACTGCTGTTCTCTTCCGAGACTGCTAAACATTACATTACTTTCTGAAGATAAATTTTTAGACCCACCCTTCGGCTTTGCCTCGCCGGGTCAGTGAGCATGCATTGCAGTTGGTCCTCTTAGTTACTAAGCAAGGCAATATCATCAGCGAATCGCAAGTTATTAAGGTATTCTCCAATAACTGTTATCCGAAATTCTTCCCAATCCAGGTCTCTGAATACCTCCTGTATAGACGCTGTGAATAGCATTGGAGAGATCGTATCTCCTTATCTGACGCCTTTCTTTATTGGGATTTTGTTGCTTTCTTCCCAATAATTTACAGAGACGATCGTTCGCAAACGCGATAGGGCGCTTTGACCGAGGACCTCTAACAGAGGAAGTTATATTAAAATGCCGCCATCACAAGCCATCGCCGCAAAAGGCGACGAGAGCACTGTTGCAGTATTTAAGGGCTACAGAATTGGAAAAGTGACTGTAGCATGAACAGATGTTCATAGTGCTGCAAGTGCTACTGTGCTATGCGGTGACAGTGTGCGGCGACAGTGACCAACTGTGATTTTATGTCTGTGCTCCTTTCATTCTTTATCTCTACTTTGTTATCACTTTACCTCCCCCTCCCCTCTTTCCCCAGCGTAGGGTAGCAAACCGGATTTTCACCTCTGGTTAACCTCCCTGCCTTTCCCCTTTCCTCTATCTCTCTCTTGTTGCTTTCTTTATGGAGGACTATGGTGGGTGTGGAGCTGCTGCAGATATCTTTCAGTATTTTTACATATGGCTCGTCTACACCCTGATTCCGTAATGCCTCCATGACTGCTGAGGTTTCGACTGAATCAAATACTTTCTCGTAATCAATGAAAGCTATATGTAAGGGTTCCTTAAATTCCGCACATTTCTCTGTCTCATTGATAGTGTGCATATGGTCTATTGTTGAGTAGCCTTTACGGAATCCTGCCTGGTCCTTTGGTTGAGAAAAGTCTAAGGTGTTTCTGATTCTATTTGCGATTACCTTCGTAAATACCTTGTAGGCAACGGACAGTAAACTGGTCGGTCTATAATTTTTCAAGTCTTCGGCGTCCCGTTTCTTATGCATTAAGAATATGTTAGCGTTCTTTCAAGATTCGGGTACGCTCGAGGTCATGAGGCATTGCGTATACAAGGTGGCCAGTTTTTCTAGAACAATCTGCCCACCATCCTTCAACAAATATGCTGTTACCTGATCCTCCCCAGCTGCCTTCCCCATTTGCATAGCTACCAAGGCTTTCTTTACTTCTTCCGGCGCTACTTGTGAGATTTCAAGTTCCTCTACACTATTCTCTCTTCCATTATCGTCGTGGGTGCCACTGGTACTGTACAAATCTCTGTAGAACTCCTCAGCCACTTGAACTAACTCATCCATATTAGTAATGATATTGCCGGCATTGTCTCTTAAGGCATACGTCTGATTCTTGCCTATTCCTAGTGTCTTCTGCACTGCTTTTAGGCTTCCTCCGTTTCTGAGAGCATGTTCAGTTCTATCCATATTATACTTGCTTATGTCAGCTTGTTGATTAACTTGGAAAGTTCTGCCAGTTCTATTCTATTTGTAGGCTTAGAGGCTTGCATACATTGGTATTTCTTGATCAGATCTTTCGTTTCCTGGGATAGCTTACTTGTATCCTGTCTAACGGAGTTACCACCGACTTCTATTGTACATTCCTTAATGATGCCTATAATAGTGTCGTTCATTGCTTCAACACTACACTCTCGAGCCTGCGTCTTGCCTACCCTGGCATTGAAGTTGCCCATCAGTATAGTGTATTTTGTTTAGGCTTTACCCATCTCCGAATCCAGTCAAATACACAAGTGTCGTTTATTCGCGCATTACAAAGCTTAAGTGTGCAACTTATGATACAGCTAGTTGAACTCCTACTGTGTATCCTTGCAGTCGCGCTTGCTCTATATACACGTTGCACTTGTAGCTGAATTCGCCGACGAGGACGGGATTCGGAGCGCGCTGTAGCCAACTCCTAGCGCCTGTGGTACTGGGGGGCACGCGAAGTCTGCTCTCGCGGGTGTCCTATTATCGAGATGTTGTATGTACGCTTGATGCTCCTTTTGCATGCTCATGGCCTTGTCTTGTCGTCTACCTAAATTGCAGTACTTATTCCTGTTCGTGGCTCCCAAGATAGCCCTGCGTCGTTCGAGCCCGCCACGCTCGTACATGGTTGAGGCTTCTTAGTATGCGTTCACGGTAGAGGCGGAAACGTCCGTTTGTGCTCAAAGGTGCTGAGCGAGGAAGGGCATCCCTATTTACAGCTGTCCAAACCTCTACATGCTACTTCTGCGCTCTAAATGGTTAACACGGAGCCGCCATAGCCAAGCGACCATCAGACTTCTGCGGCAAGTTGTAGGAGCTATGACACTTGATAAAGACCAACTTCAGGTCGAAGTATTAAACTTATTATTCCCTAGTGAGGTCTCTCAAACGCGACCATTCTCGCTGAGATCGACAGAGTGAACACCATGTGCTAGGGTAAGTCTTGCTCCACTTGCGTGATGCGTGGTGCGAAAATGGTGCTATCTGCGCTCAGTGTATCCACTTTGTTCAGTGCGTAGAATATCATCGTGGGGATATCCTCGGGCTATCATACATGCACTACTCAGGAAGCGAACGAGGACTGCGTGCTGCACGGCCGGCTGTGTTTTAAATGTGTGCTTCACGTGGTGTGCGCGACCAGAGACGCAGCACCCCTTCGTCAGGATGCGACGGCGCATACACGGCACTTGTAGCGCAGTTATAAAAGAGGTACAAAAAAGTAGTAGGTTCGCCGGGAAAGTGAAGCATCGATTGCAATAGCAAATTAGTAGATAGCAGTAAGAAGTATAGCAGTTCTATCGGCTGGATAAACTCGAGAACTCGACCATGGTGTCACGCGTGGACAGGCAAATAGAAACGCATATCACTCCACGAGTGCGGACACCACTGTCAACACACTGGCGTGAGCAAAAGTGGCAGCAGCAGCGAGTAAATTGACCTTCGTTCTGCCCGTCGCGTCAACGCGAGCTGAGCGGCAAGAACACAGCGCACACGAAGCAATCAGCACTCTGCACACCTACGCTCTTTAGGTGGAGGTAGTCGTGGTGGCGGTGGTGTTGCCGCAGACGGGGTTAGCCTGGCATACATAGCCGGCAAGTGCTCCGCCTGAACCTCCTATGAGTGGAGATAACGGCTATGTCACCAGATGTCGATGAGCCCCCCGTCTCACAGGAAGGCAATCAGCAGTCATTGCACTTCCTTCCGCGGAAAACGCCGTCTTCAAAGGTAAGGCCATTCTTTTGCAGGCTTTCGGCCGCAGCTTTTTTTTCTGTGTCGAACTGCGGGCAAAGCCAAATGAAATGTTCTATGCCCCGATATTGCCACTGAAGTACAGAGTGCGCAAGCACATTGTCCACTCTTGAATAACCAAGTCGGGGTGTACGCGGAGTCGATTCGGATGCGGTACACCAGCGTCGCTTCCTCTCCAGTAAGCCCATGGATCGCACAAGCTTGGCGTGGAGTCTTGATAATGAGCGCAAAGTAATTGCGCATTGCAACGTTAGAGTTCTGAAAAATGTTTGGTGCTCTCACTTCTGGGACACGTGTCAGCGCTGGGCCTGCAAGAGCGTCGGCTTTTTTGTTTACTTCAATTCGTCCGTGTGATGAGACCGACTGAAAAGTTACGTTGAATCCCTTGATCATTAGTTCTTTATTCAGTGCCGTAGATTGGCTTCTAAACTTCTCTCGATGTAGGCCACGATGTAAGTGCTGTAACGCTGACTTTGAGTCCGCCAGCGCCACGACCTCCCAGAGCGAAATAGGCTCGCAGGCCCACAAATAGGCCAGCAAAGCCGGGGAAATTGCGGCGCTTTGTGCTGTTGTAGAGGAAACTAGTCGATTCAGGCGGCGAGACCATGACACATGAAGCGAGGGTATACAGAATGTTGCTGCGCAGCTGTCTGTTTGAGCACACACCGACCCGTCTGTACACACTTGTAGGTAACTTTGATACGCTGTACTCAAGTGGTCCAGCCCAAAAAAACTTTGTTTCGGCAATTACAATGGTGCGTTTCGCCGGCAGGTGGCGTACATTGAGGTTACGTCCGAAAAAGCCTAATCGCAAATTGCTTTCAACATAGGTTCCGTGCGGATGCGCGACTGATTCTACTCACCGCAGATTGCTTTCGAAATAGAGCTTGCTTGGCTACCCTCACCCGAATCTCAGGCAGACGCCGCCGGAGTAGAACGAGCCCCACTGCCCCAATCCACCTGGAAGACGGCGTGCTTTTTCCCGGCCTTGCGCACGCGAGTTCATGCCACCATCCTCGGCTCACCCTCGCACGCTTTCATTCGCACTTACAGCCTACGGAGCACCGCCACGGTCTTGTCGTGCTTGCACTTTGTTCGGAGCATCACGCTGACCCTGACAACGGCGGCTGAAATGCGCCTAGAGTGTGCATTTAATTGAATGAAAATTTAATTTTGGGAAAAGAATTTAATTGCTGTAGCAGTTATACGGGGTATCAAGCGACGTTGATACCGGTGCTGCCATCGTGCTGTCAGGGTATCGACAGCCTCAAACGTGGACCACGCGCGAAGGATTAGGTTTCCTAGGAGGCGAGCCAAACGCAGTGAGTTTGGTTTCAGAAACCACGAAGCCCAATGGAGGCACCATCATGCACCACTGTGAGACAAGCGCAGACCACGTTCCATCACGCAGCCAAACACTGTCTTCTGTCTGCCTCTGCCGGGGCGGGCATTGTTCGCACGCACACAAAGCCACGCGCAGCAGTGTCTGCAGTGCTGTTGCTTGGAGAGTCACGCGCAATTTCCACAGCACAGAGAGCCTCATGACTGACTGTCAGGGCCTTCTCTCTGGAAAGGTGTTAGAACAGGCCAGAACAGATAGGAAGTTGGGAATCGACTAACGCACACGGTTTTTCTAGTTTCATATCCTGCATCATTCAAATATGACGCTACAACGCCGCCGGCACTGCCCCTCTTCGCGCCAGCGTTTAGGAAATTATTATTATTATTATTATTATTATTATTATTATTATTATTATTATTATTATTATTATTATTATTATTATTATTATACTCCATGCTGAGAGGCCGATTCACCTCCCCTCTGGGCCAAACACCAGTGCATCCTTGCACAAGGTAAATGTATCTGAACCATATGAATGTGTTTACCGCGTTGTGTGTGCTGTCGCGTCACACAGATAAGCAGTCAATAGTTCGTAAGGATGATAAAGAGTGATACGAGGTTATATGGGTCTGATTCCGGTTGACAATTGTTTGATGCGGGTGCATAAGGTGTTAAAGAGTGATAACGGCTTATAATGGTCGTAGCAATTCTTATAAGGCTGATAAGCAACGATAAGGGTTGATAAGAGTTGGATCAAGTCCGATAAGCTAGATAACAAGCGAGAAGGGCTTATAATAGTCGGATCATCTCCTATATAGTTGATAAGGGTGGTATCTATTCCGATAAAGTTGATAATCAGTAATAAGAGCTGATAAAAATCGGATTGAGTCCAATAAGAGTGACAACGACCTGTAAAGACAGAAGGTGGGGTCGAGTCCGATAGGTTGATGACGACCGATAATGGATGATGGATGTTTATACTGGTCGGATCAAGAAATAAAACAGATTAGAAGGTGCATAACGTCTATATTTAATGAACCGCCTACTGCTTCATCACTCGTGATAAACAACATACGAAGTTTCGTATGCGTGGAGATGAGCAAGTGGCACAATGCTTGCGCTACTTAGACAGCTCCAGTGGAGTTTCTGCATCATTTTCTTCGTAACGAACAAATGTGGACTGTTAAGTTTTCAGCGGTCGATCTTCCAATGCAAGCGGAAATTGTCGCCACAGCCAAGGAACATGCGCACAACACTCAACAACATCCACAACAAGTAGAGTCACAATACACTTAGCTGAACATTGGACACTCCCGTAAAGCTGCAAAGGCCGCGGAACCCTAATACTAGCACTCACCTGGCCACTGATATTCGGCGTGGACAGCGTTCACATGCGCAGAAGTCGTGATGTGGCATTGTCGTGAAACCTGCTGTACGACCCGTCTGTTGTTGTAACTTTCAGTTTCGATTTTCCAGAACACTGCCACGTGCTCTGTGGCGTAGAGACCAGAGTGAGTGAGTGAGTGAATAAACTTTTATTTGGTCCAGCAAAGCGCGATAAAACGCGCACCTGGCTAATCCCACGACGGGACTGACAGATCTAGTCTGCCGGCCCGATCGCGGGCGCACTGGACGGCCAAAAAAAGGCATATTCCAATATATCTTTCTGTGGATCGAGCTTTTCGCGTGCGATGCTCTACCAATTGAGCATCGGGTGCAGGGTGCAGCGGTGGCGTATAGGTAGAACACCCACCTCGCGTGCAAGAGGTCCGTGGTTCGAATCCCGGTGCCGGCAATTTTCCACCGGATCTTAAAAAAAAGAAAAAAAAAGATCCGCGTGTTGATAAATTGCATAAACAGGCCTGGAGTGTGGCCTGATCCCGGTGACCAGAACCGGTAACGCACTCCCTCACCAGAGCAGGATTGGCCACCCTGGTGCAGTACTTGGCCACAACCTCCTATATGAACAACACAATCAAACCCCGGCCCTCAGTCCCCAGCAGCTGTGAAGCAACTGACCACGGCGGCGGTCAGACCTGCCACGCAGCAGAGGGTGCTTAAGAATCACTGGCTCCGGACAGGCCGCCATTGGAATATGAACCTGGCAACGTTTAACGCTAGAACGTTATCTAGTGAGGCGAGTCTAGCAGTGCTATTGGAGGAATTAGAGGGCAGTAAATGGGATGAGCAAGTTTCACCAGCGTCGCACTACAGCTAAAGAAAATAGAATCGCGCTGCGACGACGCTGAAAACCGGCAACGCCGATCCAATTTACTTTTTTTTTTGGCATCCCTGATGACCCTGCAGAGACATGGTCGACTTCCCAGAAAAATGTTATCGACTTGTGTTCGGAAATTCTGGGTATTACCATTCTGCCATCCCAGATTGAACGTGCCCACCGCCTTGGACGACATCAGCCAGATAAAAATAGGCCTATCATTGTAAAGTTCATGCACTTTAAAGACAAAGATAACGTTATAGGATTAGGTAAAAAATTTAAGGGCACTGATTATGCTGTTCGGGAGGACTTTTCGCTCCAGACGCGTATCGCCAGGAAAAAGTTGCGTGAGTACGGCAAGGCTTTAAATGTTCCTTTCAAGCTTAATGTTGATAGACTACGCGTGGGCGGCATATATTATGTGTATGACCCTGCGTCAGACACGGTCATGAAATCACCAAGATAGCTAAACCGTAGGCCGACTTCACGCACTACTCACAACTCCTGTCAAACTTACACCAAGCAGTCTCGGTTACCTCTTTCTTTATCTGTTTAATTTACAAACATTAGAAGCTTGCTTCCGAAACGTGACCAATTTTGTTCTTTTCTTGACGATAGTAACTCTGATATCGTTGTCCTAACAGAAACTTGGCTTACCCCTGAAATTAATGATACGGAAATATTTCCTGATAACAACTCTTACAATGTTTACCGCCATGATCGTGGAACTAAAAGGGGAGGAGGCGTCCTGCTAGGCATAAAGAAAAAGTTTTCTTCCTTTCTAATTGATTCGAAATCTCATCTCGAAATTGTTTGGTGCGCATGCTCATCATCATCGACTAAGGTACTTATTGGTGTGTGTTATCGACCACCTGACTTTCGCCATTCCTTCGTGGATGAATTTCGCAATAGTATAGCCACAGCTGTGGAGCTATTTCCCTCTGATTACATGTACATTTTTGGAGATTTTAATTATCCCCTTATTGAGTGGTCTTCCTTGTTTTCTCCCTGCCGTAATTCTATGGACTTCATTAACTTAGCTTTAGATTTTAATTTATTTCAGGTCATTAACGAACCCACTCGTGGTCAAAATTTGTTAGACCTAATGCTTACCTCTGCTCCTGATACAGTCGGACAAATACTCACCCTCGATGGATTCAGTGATCACAAATTACCACAAATACCTGTTTACATACCTCTTGAAGGTGTCAGCTTTACATCCAAGAAAATAAGAAACTATAATAAAGGTAACTATAAAGATATGAATTCCGATCTTGAAATGTTCTTCCGCCAAGAATTTATGCCCTCTTTCTCTGCACGTCCCGTTGATGAAAACTGGACTCTTTTCAAAGATAAAATTTCTTCGCTAATTGACAAGTATGTTCCATTGATTACCATATCTAATAGCAGGACTAACCAATGGTTCAACAAGTACCTTCATAGGCTAAAAAATAGGAAAAAACGCTTATACCAGAAATCCAAGCAAAACCCGACAGCTTGGGTTGAGTACAAAAACTTTTTAAAAACTTATTGCTCTGCTATATCTGCTGCCAAAGATAAATATTACAACCGTGATCTACCCTCACTCCTCAAATCGGACCCAAAAAGGTTTTGGAAAACAATTTCACCGGACAATGGCTCCACTCGCATTTCCCTGCACGGAGCCAACAACGTACCTCTAGCTGACCACGAGTTTCCTGTCGCTTTTAACAATTTTTTTTCATCAGTGTTTACGACGGAGGATCAGTCCACTGTAACCCTTATCCCTGAACCCGGCTACCCTTACACGGAACCTATTAACATCACCGTCGAAGGTATATCGCGTCTAATTACAAACCTCAAATTATCTACATCTGCCGGTATTGATAACATTAGCTCCAAAATACTAAAAAACACTGTCTCCGTTTCTAGCCAAATATTACTTCACATATTCCGACAATCATTATCATCCGGTCGCCTCCCTTCTGACTGGAAAATTGCTAAGGTAGTGCCTGTATTTAAGGCGGGAGATGGAAATTCGCCTGGTAACTACCGTCCTATCTCCTTAACTTGCATTTCTTGTATATTACTTGAGCATATCATCGCTTCTCATGTCTACAGCCACCTTGAGTCAAATAATTTCTTTTTTACTAACCAACATGGCTTCAGGAAAGGGTTTTCATGCGATTCACAGCTATTTGAACTTACAACCGACCTACATTTTAGCATGAATAACAACAAACAAACCGATTGCATATTTCTTGATTACTCAAAAGCCTTTGACCGTGTCGCCCATTGTCGTCTAATCTTGAAATTATCTTCACTCCAGCTAGATTCGGTAACTCTTTCTTGGTTACGGAATTTTTTGTCACTTCGCCAGCAGTTCACAGTTGTTAACAGTTGCTACTCACACCCTTGCTATGTGACTTCCGGTGTTCCACAAGGCAGTGTTTTAGGACCCTTACTATTTCTAATATACATCAACGACCTGCATACTAACATATCTTCTTCCATCCGTCTTTTTGCTGACGATTGCATAATTTACCGCACCATTAATTCTATCGACGACCACATCGCACTTCAAAATGACCTCAAGAATGTTTCTGATTGGTGTAGTACCTGGCAAATGCCTCTTAACGAATCTAAATGTAACGTTATCACTTTTAGCCGTAAGCACGTCAATTCTCAATTCACCTACTTTATTAACTACTCTCAGGTCTCGGTAGCATCTTCATATAAATATCTCGGAGTTCACCTCGCTCCTAACCTGTCCTGGGCATCCCACGTCACCGCCATTTGCGCCAAAGCCTCACGAACTTTGGGGTATTTACGAAAAAACTTAAAGAACGCCCCACCCAGCATCCGGAAGCTTGCATATGCAACATTTGTCCGGCCTCAACTAGAATTTGCAAGTCCTGTGTGGTCGCCTCATCAAAAATACCTAATCAATATGCTAGAAGCCGTACAGAACAGAGCAGCACGTTTTATTTCTTGTGATTATAACTATTCTCATAGCGTAATTGAAATTAAACAGAATCATGACATCATTTCACTTGAAACTCGCCGTTTCATCGCACTTCTCTGTTTGTTCCACAAGTATGTTAATGGTAATAGGCTGTCTCCGCTACCTCTCGAAAGGTCTTTGCGCATGTCAAAACGCCTCCATAATAATTTTAGTTACTCGCGCATCTTCGGTCACACATTAACCTTCAACAGCTCTGCGCTTCCACGGGCCATTTCTCTGTGGAACGATTTGCCCGACACTATCGCTTCCTTAACAAACCATGATTCCTTCCGCAACCAAGTCAGCAGTCATCTTTCAAAAACACCCTTTTAATCTGCTCACAAACTTATTGCTTTTTATTGATACTTTTTCACCTGCATCGTGGTTTGTACTGCGCATAAGTTACATTTTTTAAAGTGCTGTATCTCTTGTGTTTGAATGCTTTATAGTAGAAATGTATAAGTGCCACTTGCTACATAATATGTTCACTAGCTCATATAGTACTGTTTCTGTTTATACCCCCCCCTTACGTCATGCTCCTACGGGGGCCTGTAAGGTCATTGTAAATAAATATCATAGGGCTCAGTGAAGTTAGGAGGCCAAAAGAAGGATATACAGTGCTAAAAAGCGGGCACGTCCTGTGCTACCGGGGCTTACCGGAGAGAAGAGAACTAGGCGTCGGATTCCTGATTAATAAGAATATAGCTGGTAACATACAGGAATTCTATAGCATTAACGAGAGGGTGGCAGGTCTTGTTGTGAAACTTAATAAGAGGTACAAAATGAAGATTGTACAGGCCTACGCCCCTACATCCAGTCATGATGACCAGGAAGTCGAAAGCTTCTATGAAGATGTGGAATCGGCGATGGGTAGAGTGAAAACTAAATACACTATACTAATGGGCGACTTTAATGCCAAGGTAGGCAAGAAGCAGGCTGGAGACAAGTCCGTGGGGGAATATGGCATAGGCACTAGGAATAGCCGGGGAGAGTTATTAGTAGAGTTTGCGGAACAGAATAATATGAGGATAATGAATACCTTCTTCCGCAAGCGGGATAGCCGAAAGTGGACGTGGAGGAGCCCGAACGGCGAGACTAGAAATGAAATAGACCTCATACTCTGCGCTAACCCTGGCATCATACAAGATGTGGACGTGCTCGGCAAGGTGCGCTGCAGTGACCACAGGATGGTAAGAACTGGAATTAGCCTAGACCTGAGAAGGGAACGGAAGAAACTGGTACATAAGAAGCCAATCAATGAGTTAGCGGTAAGAGGGAAAATAGAGGAATTCCAGATGAAGCTACAGAACAGGTATTCGGCTTTAACTAGAGAAGAGGACCATAGTGTTGAAGCAATGAACGACAATCTTATGGGCATCATTAAGGAGTGTGCAATGGAAATCGCTGGTAACTCCGTTAGGCAGGATACTAGTAATCTATCGCAGGAGACGAAAGATCTGATCAAGAAACGCCAATGTATGAAAGCCTCTAACCCTACAGCTAGAATATAACTGGCAGAACTTTTGAAGTTAATCAACAAGCGTAAGACACCTGACATAAGGAAGTATAATATGGATAGAATTGAACATGCTCTCAGGAATAGAGGAAGCCTAAAAGCAGTGAAGAAAAAACTAGGAATTGGCAAGAATCACATGTGTGCGTTAAGAGACAAAGCCGGCAATATCATTACTGATATCGATGAGATAGTTCAAGTGGCTGAGGAGTTCTATAGAGAATAATACAGTACCAGTGGCACCCACGACGATAACGGAAGAGAGAATAGTCTAGAGGATTTCGAAATCCCACAGGTAACGCCGGAAGAAGTAAAGAAAGCCTTGGGAGATATGCAAAGGGGGCAGGCAGCTGGGGAGGATCAGGTAACAGCAGATTTGTTGAAGTATGGTGGCCAGATTGTTCTAGAAAAACTGGCCACCCTGTATACGCAATGCCTCATAACGTCGAGCGTACCGGAATCTTGGGAAAACGCTAACATAATCCTAATCCATAAGAAAGGGGACGCCAAAGACTTGAAAAATTATAGACCGATAAGCTTGCTGCCTGTTGACTACAAAGTATTTACTGAGGTAATCGCAAATAGAATCAGGAACACCTCAGACTTCTGTCAACCAAAGGACCAGGCAGGATTCCGTAAAGGCTACTCAACAATACACCATATTCACACTATCAATCAGGTTATAGAGAAATGTGCGGAATATAACCAACCCTTATATATAGGTTTCATTGATTACGAGAAAGCATTTGATTCTGTCGAAACCTCAGCAATCATGCAGGCATTACGGAATCAGGGTGTAGACGAGCCGTATGTAAAAATACTGAAAGATATCTATAGCGGCTCCACAGCCACCGTAGTCCTCCATAAAGAAAGCAACAAAATCCCAATAAATAAAGGCGTCAGGCAGGGAGATACGATCTCTCCAATGCTATTCACAGCGTGTTTACAGGAGGTATTCAGAGACCTGGATTGGGAAGAAATGGGGACAAAAGTTAATGGAGAATACCTTAGTAACTTGCGATTCGCTGATGATATTGCCTTGCTTAGTAACTCAGGGGACCAACTGCAATGCATGCTCACTGACCTCGAGAGGCAAAGCAGAAGAGTGGGTCTAAAAATTAATCTGCAGAAAACTAAAGTAATGTATAACAGTCTCGGAAGAGAACATCAATTTACCATAGGCAGCGAGGCACTGGAAGTCGTAAGGGAATACATCTACTTAGGGCAGGTAGTGACTGCGGATCCGGATCATGAGACGGAAATAATCAGAACAATAAGAATGGGCTGGGGTGCGTTTGGCAGGCATTCTCAGATCATGAACAGCAGGTTGCCATTATCCCTCAAGAGAAAAGTGTATAATAGCTGTGTCTTACCAGTATTCACCTACGGGGCAGAAACCTGGAGGCTTACGAAAAGGATTCTACTCAAATTGAGGACGACGCAATGAGCTATGGAAAGAAAAATGATAGGTGTAACGTTAAGGGATAAGAAAAGAGCAGATTGGGTGAGGGAACAAACGCGAGTTAATGACATCTTAGTTGAAATCAAGAAAAAGAAATGGGCATGGGCAGGACATGTAATGAAGAGGGAAGATAACTGATGGTCATTCAGGGTTACGGACTGGATTCCAAGGGAAGGGAAGCGTAGCAGGGGGCGGCAGAAAGTTAGGTGGGCGGATGAGATTAAGAAGTTTGCAGGGACGGCATGGCCACAATTAGTACATGACCGGGGTTGTTGGAGAAATATGGGAGAGGCCTTTGCCCTGCAGTGGGCGTGACCAGGCTGATGATGATGATGATGATGATCGAGCTTTTCATTGTGATGTCACTTTTTGGTACGCTAATGTTTTACCTGAAAAGAAATCATTTTTGGCTTCAATTTGATTATTTGAATATGTTCGACGCGCTTAGAATGTTTGAATAGTGTTGCAACTAACTTGTTATACTTGCATCTTACATTTTTCATAAGCAAAATGTGGTGAAGAGGAATGTAGTAAGTGGAAAGTCTCATGCAAACGTCAGAAGTGTCTCACGAGTGCTGTTTTAAAACATTCATTTACTTGATTTGTGTAGCTGCAGGAAGAATGTGCGGAAATCCTCTCCTTTCATATCAACCTTCATTTACACTTTTATTCACAGGACACTGAATATACAAAACACAGAAATAAGTGTTGTTTTGTTTCATGGAACATTCGGAACCAATTGGAGATAATGTTTACGAAAGGTAGGCATTCTGTATGATGTCAATGCACCGGAAATACAACTGTTCCGTTATACAGCTATCACGTGGTGACCAGCCACAAATGACTCTACTTCGACATATCATTCACCGAGCATCTGTACTTATTCTATCTGCACTAAGTTCTTTGCCGGTCGTCGTATTGGCAACACTTCTTACCCTTCCTACCAAAATTGAACCGGACATGCCCTTCCTCTCTCAATAACATTATCAGAACCGTTAGCGTATAAGAATTTCTCGTTGGAGCTCAGTAGAGGTTCTTTTAAAAGCAGCAGTGGCGTAGCTACTAAAAAAAAGATAGACCCTAGCCTGCACGCAGGGAAACTCAATCTTCAAATGAGCAACCTCTAAGTATAGAGAAAGAAATTCAACAAGAGTGGACGCTCCTATAGTGCCTAGCGGCCGAATGGAAGTAGAGTTCCAAGCAATACTTGAACCACACTTCCGGTTTCGGTTCTGTGAGTGCGCGTTTTGAATTATTGCTCGAACGTTCCACCGCGGCGGCACTGATAGGGCGTGGCATTTTTTAAAGCGAAAGCTTTACTGGCCGCAGAACTTGCGATTTCGACGTGGCGGTACTCCGAGGAGGCACATGACGTCACAACGCGCGCCTCGCCGCGGATATTTCTCTCTCTTGCTCCGTAGTGACTACTGCGGAGCGCCGCGCCTTTCCGCCGGCGCCATTTGGTGTGACGTCCCATCGTGTTCCTCGTCGTTGCGCTTGCCTCCGCTCGCTTCACCAGCTGCGTCGCATGCCTGATAACATGTCGGAGAATTAAAAAGGAAATCTCCCGTGCACCGCAACCACAGTTGGGGTGGCAGTATGGACGGCGACAATTCTGATAAGCAGGAGGAGGCCTAGGATCGACATCGGAACGAGATAAAGAGAAAACAAATCACCCAGGAAACAGACGAAAAGGGCGCCGAACGACTGGCTAAACGCCGGAACATAGCTAGACATCCAGACTAACCTGGATTTACAATTAAAATTAACCAAGGCTAACTATGCTGTGCATTAGCTTTCGCTACGTATATCCTTGTATAGCCCAGCTAAGCCACTGCCAAT
This sequence comes from Dermacentor albipictus, assembly GCF_038994185.2. Taxonomy (NCBI): domain Eukaryota; kingdom Metazoa; phylum Arthropoda; class Arachnida; order Ixodida; family Ixodidae; genus Dermacentor; species Dermacentor albipictus. The sequence continues at coordinate 28,995,209 of NC_091825.1, read as the reverse complement.
TTTTTTTCTTCCACTGCTCAACCGCGTGCAGTCTTGGAGCGGAATCGCTTTACTCATCAGTAAAATGATTGCGAACGATCTCTACAAGCCAGCATCGAATCTGTGCAAACTGCAATTTCACGAAGTAGTCGCAAGACGCTTTGTGTGATGAGGAAACGTTTATTTTGCTGTATATAAGGGCTCGTTCAGTGATTTTTGTGCATTCATCCTAGCTTGTGGCACCAGGTAAGCAGTAGTAGTTCCCGTACAATGCTCCACCGGATGGCGTCAGCTGAAAAAACTGCAAATTACCAGGACGTGTCATTTGGGTTAACACCTTGTCGAATAATGCTGAATGAATGGCATTACAAATAAAAGCAATTATCATTTAGCGTAGAAAATACGTAACTTATACCGAACAATACAATAGATAAAATAAGAGGAAAGCATCCGATTTCCATGCATTCCCTCGATTCCGGGCCTTATTTCAAGAGCGACTGGGCGTTTCCTGACCTACTTGGCCTCCGCCGATGCGATGGCACTGTACGTACACAGAAGTGGCCACAACACAGTCTCCCAACCAGACCATGCTGGAAGCTAGCAGAATTCCTTCTACTCACACTAGAGACAAAATGAGTGGCAGCAAAGCCTGGTATCGGTCATTTAGTTGCAGAAGACAATACTTTCGAGTTACAAGTTCCAGGTGCCTAAGCTGCTTGGCGTTATATTTGCGCGTTCTGCCGGTGCAAGCAACAGACTCCCGTGTTATCACTCTTGGCGATCAACCCTCGTGTTTTCGACAAAGTACTAATTTCAGATATATGTTATTGCGGGGCCATAAAAAGCGCCAAAAAACTTGTCCTACTGAGATTTCATGCATGCCAAACTAGGTCACCACGGCCGAGCTGCTTCCCCTAAGCGCGTGACAACGTCAGGCGCAGCAAGCGTGCCCCAAAGTACTCAATAAAGTAACGAAAGGACTACAATAATGCTCCGGGTCAGAGTAAGCGTCAAAAATATGTCCCGGTAAGATTATACACTCGCGAAACTAACTGCGTAGCACGGCCAAACAACTGCGTTTCGTTAATTGTGTCAAAACGCCTGAAGCGGCGGGTGTGCATCAGAAGTATCCCAGAAGTAACGCAATGACTACAATAATGCTTGGGGTCAGAGAAAGCGTCAAAAACTTGTCCCAGTAAGACTGTATACACGTGAAACTAGGTGCGTCACATGGCCGGACAACTGGTTTTCGTTAACTGTGTCACAACGCCAGATGCGGCGAGCTTGCATCGAAAATATTCCAAAAGTAACAAAATGACTACAATAATGCTCGGGGTCAGAGAAAGCATCACAAACTTGTCCCAGTAAGATTATATACACGCGAAATTAACAGCGTCGCACGGCCGAACAACTGCGTTTCGTTAACTGTGTCACAACGCCAGAAGCAGCGAGCATTCATCAAAAGTATCCCAGAAGTAACGAAATCACTACAAGAATGTTCGGGGTCAGAGAAAGCGTCGCAAACATGTCCCAGTAAGATTATATACACGCGAAACTAACTGCGGCACATGGCCGAACAACTGCTTTTCGTTAACTGTGTAACAACGCCAGAAGCGGCGAGCTTGCATCAAAAGTATTCCAAAAGGAACAAAATGACTACAATAATGCTCGGGGTCAGAGAAAGCATCACAAACTTGTCCCAGTAAGATTATATACACGCGAAATTAACAGCGTCGCACGGCCGAACAACTGCGTTTCGTTAACTGTGTCACAACGCCAGAAGCAGCGAGCATTCATCAAAAGTATCCCAGAAGTAACGAAATCACTACAAGAATGTTCGGGGTCAGAGAAAGCGTCGCAAACATGTCCCAGTAAGATTATATACACGCGAAACTAACTGCGGCACATGGCCGAACAACTGCTTTTCGTTAACTGTGTAACAACGCCAGAAGCGGCGAGCTTGCATCAAAAGTATTCCAAAAGGAACAAAATGACTGCAATAATGCTCGGGGTCAGAGAAATCGTCACAATCTTGTCCCAGTGAGATTATATACACGCGCAACTAATCGCATCTCATGGCCGAACAACTGCTTTTTATTTACTGTGTCACAACGCCAGAAGCGGCGAGCTTGCATGAAAAGTATACCAAAAGTAACGAAATGTCTACAACAATGTTCGGGTTCAGAAAAATTGTCACAATCTTGTCCCAGTGAGATTATATTGTCACGTGGTGGTGACGTTGAATAACACAGTAGCAATACTGTGAACAACAAAACTAACCTTTATTGGGCGAACCTGTGCCCACAAAACAGGCTACACTTATAGCACAACGATAGCGGCGAATACAGTCGGCGATCGTCGAAAAATCTGATCAGCGGGTCAAGCGCGTCGGCTTTTATGCAGCGGTCATCGAATGTTCCAGATTAATCGTTGGGACCCGCATGCCTTCTACAAAGTTCTACACCATTCGTGTCAAGCGTGAAATCAGATAACACAAAGTTCGGCGACAACAAACAGCGGATACACCAGAACACCGTGAATTCAAAGGGCGCCGCCATATTGATGAGCGCCGGTCGCGCCATCTATCCCAAGCGCCGCGAAGTAGCAGGTCTGGGCTGCCACGCCGGGAGATGCGACCCGGCGCGAAAGCGAAACTTGGGCTTTTTGGCTGGGCGGAAGGCGTGTTTCACGTTTTTTCTAACCTGTCATTTTCGCTGTCTGGATTCAATCAAACTTCAAGACCTCGTGCAAGTCCACAATGGACACACTGAGTGCTGTGCAGACTGCAGAAGCGAATACATCGGGTAGGTACGCTATTACGTTTGTACAAACCGCGCGCTATATGCTAGAACACCTGTGAGCTTTTTGGCACGTAACCTGTGAAGGAATTTACAGCACTGTGTTGGTGCCATATATTATTAAAGCACGCAGAACACTGTCATCTGCACTTTCAGTTTGGTGTTGTTTGTAATGGTCTCTACTGGGTTGGCCGCGCTTGGCAACCAACTGGCGAGGTCGTTTGACTGCCTGGTTAGCAGACGCCTGCCCTTCACCACCTGCACACTGAAAACAAAATATATGTTATAGTAAGAAGGGCTGTAGTTCTTTCCCATGCCATCACTTTTGCGAAGATATAAAGTCCTCTCAAAATGAAATAGAAAATACACCAGGCCAATTGTATCGTGCAACCACTAAAGAGTACAACATTCAGAACAAAAGCCTACAGCACTCGAACAAGCAGCATATGATGCTAAACCTGCAGTCATTGGAAAATGAGGTACTACAGTAGTTATGATGTTCAACTACATGTGCAGTCAAAGCCCGTATATCAGGGCGAGCATGACAGATGCAGCTGTTGTACAGTTGCACAAACCATGACAGGGCACGTAAAATTACCATCCCTACTTAAAGCTGCATCATCAGGACCCCTTTGCTACAAAACAACAACCGCACCTGCATTTCAAGAAATTAGCCCCACCAACTGCAGCTACCTGGTACCAGACCTGTTTCGCTTGTGCGAGGCCATCGGATTGTTGGCGCTCCCTTAGAAAAAAAAAACAGTAAAAAAAAACTAGTGAGAACGATCAAAATTTTGTTACAAAATACAAGAATAATTAAGCACCTTATTTTCCTCGCCATATGAACGGAAATATTTTGCGCTTTGCCCCGCATAACAGCCCGCACGCAGTTTAGAGCTCAGGAGGCTCAAATGAATTCGTTACGAATGACACCTGCAACACCAGCTCGTAAAGGTAGGTGCGCTGCAAGAACACCTTCGGCGACGAGTAGTCGTCGTTTACGTTTTTGTGGACGCATGCTACGTGACGAGCAGACTTCGGTTTACTTTCATTAGCAATAACGCTCACCAGCAAGGCCTACAACTTGTCGTTCACGCTTAATGGTCATTCCGTACACCAGCTGCAAGTATCGCTAACCACAAACTCAACTGTTCCGCTTAACCGTCGGGAGCTCTGTCTGAATGAAAACACGAAAAGGCTTGCTTTTTTGTTATAGCCAAGGCGAAGCACCGGCGCGGGATTCTGCTCTGTAGGCTTGTTGCCCAGAAAGTGCTCGGAGCAAATTAACCTGCGTATTACGTTTGTAGGGCGCAAAGTTGAACGTGGCACCAAAATATACACAGATCGAATACTCACTCGTGCATTTTCACTGGGTTGGTAGTTCTTCCTATTCACTGCAGCTATCCACCGGTGGCGCAGCTTGGCATTCTTCGTTGCGGATGGAAATCGGCGCAGGCTGAAAACACTGCACCGGCAGCATTCCCTACGTGTGTTGTGCTCTTCGCAAACAGCGCTAAGCAACCTGCTCCTTTTCCGCTGGTTGTTTTGGCATCCAAACACGACGCAATGATGCCCAGATGACTTCTTCTACTTTGGATCCGTGTGAACGGGCACATTTCCGCACTTTGGAGCCCTAGAGCTGGCGCTTGCCGTGTCTACTGGTCGCCGGCGAACACACTTTGGCAGCCCAGTACGCCGGTCCACCGGGCAACCCGGGTGCGAGAGTATGCGTTCGGTTAGTCTGGGTGCGAGACTAGCGTGTTCTGGTCTATAGAAGCATCGATAACTTTCCAGAAACTTCTTTTACATGCAGGCGCGTCCTGCGCTGCACGATAACATTTGTAAGGCGGCCAAACCTGGTCGCCCGATAAAGATAAGTACACGTGTCATTACCCCCCTCTTAAAAAGCATCGACCCGATGCTGCAAACAAACGAAGGTAATAGACAAAAGCACTCGTAGCAAAGAAAAGAACAAAAATGGCGAAGTTCGTCAGCGTCCGTAAAAGGGTTTAAGGCGCACCACGTGGACCACTTCAGATCGTGCGCGGCGCCGCTGTGAATGCCAAATGCCGTCTGGCACGACCTCATAGTCCAGAGCGCCAATACGTCGGATGACCTTGTAGGGTCCGAAATAGCGTCGGAGTAGTTTCTCACTGAGTCCTCGTCGGCGTATCGGGGTCCAGAACCAAACACGGTCGCCAGGTTGGTACTCGACGAAGCGTCGTCGGAGGTTGTAGTGTCGGCTTTCGGTCCTCTGCTGGCTCTTGATTCGCAGGCGCGCGAGCTGTCGGGCTTCTTCGGCGCGCTGGAGATAGCTAGCGACGTCAACATTCTCTTCGTCAGCTACGTGCGGCAGCATGGCGTCAAGCGTCGTCGTCGGGTTCCTGCCGTAAACCAGCTTAAACGGCGTGATCTGTGTTGTTTCTTGCACCGCCGTGTTGTACGCAAAGGTTACGTACGGCAGGACGGCGTCCCACGTCTTGTGTTCGACGTCGACGTACATTGCTAGCATGTCGGCGAGGGTCTTGTTCAGGCGCTCCGTGAGACCATTCGTCTACGGATGGTAGGCAGTTGTCCTCCTGTGGCTTGTATGGCTGTACTGCAGAATGGCTTGGGTGAGCTCTGCTGTAAAAGCCGTTCCTCTGTCGGTGATGAGGACTTCTGGGGCACCATGTCGCAGCAGGATGTTCTCCACGAAAAATTTCGCCACTTCGGCTGCGCTGCCTTTTGGTAGAGCTTTAGTTTCAGCAAAACGGGTGAGATAGTCCGTCGCCACGACGATCCACTTATTCCCGGATGTTGATATCGGAAATGGCCCCAACAAATCCATCCCAATTTGCTGGAATGGTCGGCGAGGAGGTTCGATCGGCTGTAGCAATCCTGCTGGCCTTGTCGGTGGTGTCTTGCGTCGTTGACAGCCTCGGCATGTCTTGACGTAACGGGTGACGTCGGTGGTCAGACGGGGCCAGTAATACCTTTCCTGTATTCTCGACAGCGTCCGGGAGGATCCGAGGTGCCCAGCGGTTGGATCGTCGTGTAGGGCGTGCAGTATTTCCTGACGCAGCGCTGACGGTACAACAAGAAGGTAGCTGGCGCGGACTGGTGAGAACTTCTTCACGAGCAGGTTGTTTTGTAGCGTGAACGAAGACAACGCGCGCTTAAATGCCCTAGGGACAAAGTCAGTGTTCCCTTCCAAATACTCGACGAGGCCTTTTAGCTCCGGGTCGGCTCGTTGCTGTTTAGTGAAGTCTTCCGCGCTTATTATCCAAAGGAAGGCGTCGTCGTCCTCGTCGTCTTGCGGCGGGGGATCGATGGGAGCGCGCGATAAGCAGTCGGCGTCGGAGTGTTTTCTTCCGGACTTGTATACTACCGTGACGTCATATTCTTGTAGTCTGAGGCTCCACCGTGCCAGCCGTCCTGAAGGGTCCTTTAAGTTAGCTAGCCAACACAGTGCGTGATGGTCACTGACGACTTTGAATGGCCTGCCATAGAGGTAAGGGCGGAATTTAGCTGTAGCCCAAATGATGGCGAGGCATTCCTTTTCAGTCGTAGACTAGTTGCTTTCCGCTTTTGACAGCGACCGGCTAGCATACGATATCACCCTTTCAAGTCCTTCTTTCCTCTGGACTAGGACGGCACCGAGGCCTAGGCTACTGGCGTCAGTGTGGATGTCGGTATCGGCGTCCTCGTCGAAGTGTGCAAGTACCGGCGGCGACTGCATGCGTCGTTTGAGTTCTTGAAACGCCTTGGCCTGCGGCGTTTCCCACTTGAACTCGACATCACATTTGGTTAGATGTGTTAGCGGCTCCGCGATGCGTGAAAAGTCCTTGACAAAGCGCCTATAGTAGGCACACATGCCAAGGAATCTGCCCACTGCCTTTTTGTCGGTTGGCTGCGGGAACATTGCGATAGCAGCTGTCTTCTCTGGGTCGGGGCGTACTCCTGATTTGCTGATCACGTGGCCTAGGAACAAAAGCTCACCGTAAGCGAAACGGCACTTTTCCGGCTTCAGAGTGAGCCCTGATGACTTGATGGCTTCTAACACTGTCGCAAGCCGCCTAAGGTGATCGTCGAAGTTTCCGGCGAAGACAACGACGTCATCCAGGTAAACAAGGCACGTCTGCCACTTCAGTCCGGCTAACACCGTGTCCATGACGCACTGAAACGTTGCAGGCGCCGAGCAAAGTCCGAATGGCATGACCTTGAACTCGTAGAGGCCGTCTGGCGTGATGAAGGCAGTCTTTTCGCGATCTCTCTCGTCGACTTCTATTTGCCAGTAGCCAGACTTGAGGTCCATCGACGAGAAGTATTTAGCATTGTAGAGCCGATCCAATGCGTCGTCTATCCGTAGAAGGGGGTACACATCCTTCTTCGTGATCTTGTTCAGTCGACGATAATCGACGCAGAAGCGTAGGGTTCCGTCCTTTTTCTTTACCAGGACTACAGGAGAGGCCCACGGGCTTCTCGACGGCTGGATGATGTCGTCGCGCAGCATTTCGTCGACTTGGTGCCTAATAGCTTCACGTTCTCGCGTCGAAACTCGGTAAGGGCTCTGGCGGAGTGGTCGAGCGTACTCCTCGGTGATTATGCGATGCTTGGCGACTGGTGTTTGTCGAATCCTCGATGACTTCGAAAAGCAGCTTTTGTATCGTCGCAGCAGACTTCTGAGCTGCTGTTGCTTAATCACGGGGAGACTTGGATTAATGTCGTAGTCTGGTTCGGGAACCGTCGTCGTCGGGGTAGATGCTGCGGAATCCGAGAGGACAAACGCATTACTGGTTTCCAAAATTTCCTCGATGTACGCGATCGTCGTGCCCTTGTTGATGTGCTTGAACTCTTGGCTGAAGTTGGTTAGCATAACTTCCACTTGCCCTCTGTGGAGTCGAGCGATCCCTCTTGCGACGCAAATTTCACGGTCGAGCAGTAGATGTTGGTCGCCCTCGATGACGCCTTCTACGTCAGCGGGTGTTTCAGTGCCGACGGAAATAATAATGCTGGAGCGCGGCGGGATGCTCACTTGATCTTCAAGCACACTCAAGGCGTGGTGACTACGACAGCTCTCCGGGGGTATCGCTTGATCTTGTGACAGCGTTATCAATTTCGACTACAGGTCGATGACTGCGCCATGTTGATTCAGGAAGTCCATGCCGAGAATGACGTCTCGTGAACACTGTTGGAGGACAACGAAGGTGGCAGGGTAAGTCCGGTCATGAACGGTAATTCTTGCCGTGCAGATTCCAGTCGGCGTAATGAGGTGTCCTCCAGCGGTTCGAATTTGGGGGCCCTCCCATGCAGTCTTAACCGTCTTCAACTGGGCGGCGATGTGTCCACTCATTACGGATTAATCGGCCCCTGTGTCGACTAAGGCAGTAACTGCGTGGTCGTCGAGAAGCACGTCGAGGTCGGTGGTTCTTTGTCTGGCATTGCAGTTAGGTCGTGGCGTCGGATCACGGCTGCGTCGTGTTGAACTGAAGTTGGAACGTCGCGTCGTCAAGTCGTCGTTCGTCTGTGTAGTCTTGCCTTCCTTACTTCGTCTGGACGGCGGCGTGTCGTTGTTATGTCGTCGAGATCGTTTCTTCGTCGTCTTCGTCGGCGGCGGAGGATCTTCGTCAGTTTGACGAACAGCAACCGCACCTCCATCGGTTGCTGCTTTTAGTTTTCCGGATATGGGCTCGTTGACCGGCCCCGGGCTGGGCCAGTGTATGGTCGACGCTGCGGCGACAGGTAGCGGCCTGGTGATGGCGAACGGGACGGTCGTCGAGTGCTCCACTGAGTGGCGGCGAGGTAATCGGCGATGTCACGTGGGCGCTCGCCAAGCTGTGGACGCGGCGCATTCACGGCGAACCCTCTCAGTCCCAAGTCGCGGTATGGGCATCGGCGGTACACATGTCCGGCTTCTCCGCAGTGATAGCAGAGCGGGCGGTGTTCGGGTGCTCGCCAAATGTCCGTCTTCCTCGCGTAGGTGCGCTGGGCGACGGGTGGGCGTGCTGGCGGCGGCTGCGGCGGACGACGGAATTGCGTCGTTGCAGGGCCCTGGCGTGGTCGCGGAGGGGGACCTTGACGGCGTGCGACGGCGGCGTAGGTCATCGCTTCTGGCTGGGGCTGCGGTAATTGAGGTTGCACCTCAGGAACCCCAAGCGATCACTGAACCTCATCTTTCACAATGTCAGCGATGGAAGCTACTTGAGGCTGCGACGAAGGCAGGACCTTGCGCAGTTCTTCGCGCACAATGGCCCTGATAGTGTCTTGAAGGTCGTCCGAACCCAGTCCTTGGATGGCATACTGCGGCGTGTGCCCCTGGCGGATATATTGCCGGGTGCGCATCTACAGAGTTTTCTCGATCACCGATGCCTCTGCAGAAAACTCAGCCGCAGTCTTCGGTGGGTTACGAATAAGTCCGGCGAAAAGTTCTTGCTTGACGCCCCGCATCAGGAAGCGAACTTTTTTCTCCTCCGACATTTCCGGGTCGGCGTGCCGGAAAAGACGAGCCATCTCCTCCGTGAAGATCGCGATCGTCTCGTTTGGCAGTTGCACTCTGGTTTCTAGTACAGCTTGGGCTCGCTCTTTTCGCACGACGCTTGTAAACGTTTGCAAGAAGCCGCTTCGGAACAGGTCCCACGTCGTTAAGGTGGCTTCCCGATTCTCGAACCACGTCCTGACGGCGTCTTCCAATGCGAAATAGACATGCCGCAGCTTGTCGTCGCTGTCCCAACTGTTAAACTTAGCGACCCTCTCATACGTCTCCAGACAGCTTTCCGGGTCCTCAAATGTGGAATCGCGGAACGTCGGTGGCTCCCTGGGCTGTTGCACAACTATTGGGGCTGCTCCGGCTGCCATTGGGGCTGTCTTCTTGGTCGTCTCTGGACGAACTTCTCTGACGCTCTTCTTGGTCGTCTCTGGTAGAATTCCGTGTTCCGGGGGCAGCTGCTGTAGCCGGCGGCTTGCTCGATGTTCCGGGATGGCGCTGGTGCTGTCTTTGCGGTCCGGGCTTGAATTACGGCTTGTCGGGGGCGTCCTGTACATGAACGTAAAGCACCTCCATCAGATGTCACGTGGTGGTGACGTTGAATAACACAGTAGCAATACTGTGAACAACAAAACTAACCTTTATTGGGCGAACCTGTGCCCACAAAACAGGCAACACTTATAGCACAACGATAGCGGCGAACACAGTCGCCGATCGTCGAAAAATCTGATCAGCGGGTCAAGCGCGTCGGCTTTTATACAGCAGTCATCGAATGTTCCAGATTAATCGTTGGGACCCGCATGCCTTCTACAAAGTTCTACAGCATTCGTGTCAAGCGATGAAATCAGATAACACAAAGTTCGGCGACAACAAACAGCGGATAGAAGCATCGATAACTTTCCAGAAACTTCTTTTACATGCAGGCGCGTCCTGCGCTGCACGATAACCTTTGTAAGGCGGCCGAACCTGGTCGCCCGATAAAGATAAGTACACGTGTCAATATACACGTGAAACTAACGGCGTTACACGGCCGAACAACTGCTTTTCGTTAACAGTGTCACAACGCGAGAAGCGGTGAGTTTGCATAAAAAGCATCCCAAAGGTAACGAAATCACTACAAGAATGTTCAGGGTGAGAAAAATTATCACAATCTTGTCCAAGTGAGATTACATATACGCGAAACTAATTGCGTCTCATGGCCGAACAACTGCTTTTCGTGAACTGTGTCAGAACGCCTCAAGCGGCGAGCTTGCATGAACAGTATTCCAAAAGTAACGAAATGTCTACAACAAGGTTCGGGGCAGAAAAATCGTCACAATCTTGTCCCAGTGAGATTATATACACACAAAACTAACTAGGTCACATGGCCGAACAACCGCTTTTCACTAATTGTGTCACAACGCCAGAAGGGGCGAGCTTGCATCAAAAGTATCCCAAAAGTAACGAAATAACAAGAATAATGCTGGGGGTCAGAGAAAGCCTCACAAGCTTGTCCCGGTAAGATTATACACACGCGAAACTAACTGCATCGCACGGCCAAACAACTGCTTTTCGTTAATTGTGTCAAAACGCCTGAAGCGGCGGGTTTGCATCAGAAGTATCCCAGAAGTAACGCAATGACTACAATAATGCTTGGGGTCAGAGAAAGCGTCAAAAACTTGTCCCAGTAAGACTGTATACACGTGAAACTAGGTGCGTCACATGGCCGAACAACTGGTTTTCGTTAACTGTGTCACAACGCCAGATGCGGCGAGCTTGCATCGAAAATATTCCAAAAGTAACAAAATGACTACAATAATGCTCGGGGTCAGAGAAATCGTCACCATCTTGTCCCAGTGAGATTATATATACGCGCAACTAATCGCATCTCATGGCCGAACAACTGCTTTTCATTTACTGTGTCACAACGCCAGAAGCGGCGAGCTTGCATGAAAAGTATAGCAAAAGTAACGAAATGTCCACAACAATGTTCGGGTTCAGAAAAGTTGTCACAAACTTGTCCCAGTAAGATTATATACACGCGAAATCAACAGCGTCGCACGGCCGAACAACTGCGTTTCGTTAGCTGTGTCACAACGCCAGAAGCAGCGAGCATGCATCAAAAGTATCCTAGAATAACGAAATCACTACAAGAATGTTCGGGGTCAGAGGAAACGTCGCAAACATGTCCCAGTAAGATTATATACACGCGAAACTAACTGCGACACATGGCCGAACAACTGCTTTTCGTTAACTGTGTAACAACGCCAGAAGCGGCGAGCTTGCATCAAAAGTATTCCAAAAGTAACAAAATGACTACAATAATGCCCGGGGTCAGAGAAATCGTCACAATCTTGTCCCAGTGAGATTATATACACACGCAACTAATCGCATCTCATGGCCGAACAACTGCTTTTCATTTACTGTGTCACAACGCCAGAAGCGGCGAGCTTGCATGAAAAGTATAGCAAAAGTAACGAAATGTCTACAACAATGTTCGGGTTCAGAAAAATTGTCACAATCTTGTCCCAGTGAGATTATATACACGTGAAACTAACGGCGTTACACGGCCGAACAACTGCTTTTCGTTAACAGTGTCACAACGCGAGAAGCAATGAGTTTGCATAAAAAGCATCCCAAAGGCAACGAAATCACTACAAGAATGTTCAGGGTGAGATAAATTATCACAATCTTGTCCAAGTGAGATTATATACACGCGAAACTAATTGCGTCTCATGGCCGAACAACTGCTTTTCGCTAACTGTGTCAGAACGCCAGAAGGGGCGAGCTTGCATCAAAAGTATCCCAAAATTAACGAAATCACTACAAGAATGTTCGGGGTCAGAGAAAGCGTCGCAAACATGCCCCAGTAATATTATATACACGCGAAACTAACTGCGGCACATGGCCGAACAAGTGGTTTTTGTTAACTGTGTCACAACGCCAGAAGCAGCGAGCATGCATCAAAAGTATTCCAAAAGTAACAAAATGACTACAATAATGCTCGGGGTCTGAGAGATCGTCACAATCTTGTCCCAGTGGGATTATATACACGCGCAACTAATCGCATCTCATGGCCGAACAACTGCTTTTCATTTACTGTGTCACAACGCCAGAAGCGGCAAGCTTGCATCAAAAGCATCCCAGAAGTAACAAGTTGTCTACAAGAATGTTCGGGGTCAGACAAAGCGTCGCAAACTTCTCCCAGTAAGATTATATACACCCGAAACTAACTGCGTCACATGGTCGAAGAACTGCTTTTCGTTAACTGTGTCACAACGACAGAAGCGACGAGTTCGCATCAAAAGCATCCCAGAAGTAACGAAATCACTAGAGTAATGTTCGGGGCCAGAGAAAGCCTCACAAACTTCCAGTAAGATCATATATCCGCGAAACCAACTGCGCCGCACGGCCGAACATCTGCTTTTCATTAACTGTGTCGCAACGCTACAAGCGGCGAGCTTGCACCGAAAGTATCCGAAAAGTAACGAAATCAATATAATATTGTTCGGGGTCAGAAAAAGCGTCACACACTTGTCCCAGCGAGATTATATACACGCGAAACTAACTGCGTCATACGACCGAACAGCTGATTTTCGTTAACTTCGTCACAACGCCAGAAGCGGTGAGCTTGCATCAAAAGTATTCCAAAAGTAACGAAATCATTACAACGATGTTCTGGGTCAGAGAAAGTGGCTTAAACTTGTCCCAGTAAGATTATATATACGCGAAACAAACTGCGTCACACGGCCGAACAACTGCTTTTCGTTAAATGTCTCACAACACCAGAAGCGCCAAGCTTGCATGTAACGTATTCCAAAAGTAAGGGAATGTCTACAACAATGTTCGGGATCTGAAAAATCGTCACAATCTTGTCCCAGTGAGATTACATACAATCGAAACTAACTGCGTCGCACGGCCGAACAACTGCTTTTCGTTGACTGTGTCACAACGCCAGAAACGGCGTGTTTGCAACAAAAGCATCCCAGAAGTAACGAAATCACTACAACAATGTTCTAGGCCAGAGAAAGCGTCGCAAGCTTCTCCCAATAAGAATATATGCCCGTGAAACTAACTGCGTAGCACGGCCGAACAACTGCTTTTCGTTAACTGTGTCACAACGCCAGAAGCGGCGAGCTTGCATCAAAAGTATTCCAAAAGTAACGAGATGACTACAACAATGCTCGGCGTCAGAGAAATCGTCACAATCTTGTCCCAGTAAGATTATATACACGCGTAACCAACTGCGTCGCACGGCCAGACTGCTGCTTTTCGTTAACAACGCTAGATGCGGCGAGCTTGCATGAAAAGTATCCCAAAAGTAACGAAATCGCTAGAATAATGTTCGGGGTCAGAGAAAGCGTCACAATCTTGTCCCAGTGAGATTACATGCACGCGAAACTAACTGCGTCACATGGATGAACATCTGCTTCACGTTGACTGTGTCACAACGCCAGAAACGGCGTGTTTGGAACAAAAGCATCCCAGAAGTAACGAAATCACTACAACAATGTTCGGGGCCAGAGTAAGCGTCACAAGCTTCTCCCAGTAAGAATATATACCTATAAAATTAACTTCGTCGCACGGCCGAACAACTGCTTTTTCTTAACTGTGTCACAACGCCAGAAGCGGCGAGCATGAATCAAAAGCATCCCAAAAGTGACGAAATCACTACAAGAATGTTCGGGGCCAGAGAAAGCGTCACAAACTTGTCCCAGTAAGATTGTATACACGCCAAAATAGCTGCGTCACACAGCCGAACAACTGTTTTTTTTTTACTGTGTCACAACGCCATAAGTGGCGAGTTTGCATCAAAAGTATCCAAGAATAACGAAATCAGTACAACAGTGTTCTGGGTCAGAGAAAGCGTCGCAAACTTCTCCCAGTAAGATTTTATACCCGCGAAACTAACTGCGTTGCACGGCCGAACAACTGTTTTTCTTTAACTGTGTCACAACAACGGAAGCGGCGAGCATGTATTAAACGTATCCCAAAGGTAACGAAATCACTGCACTAATGTTCGGGGCCAGAGAAAGCGCCACAAAGTTGTTCCAGTAAGATATAATATACACGCGAAACCAACTGCGTAGCACGGCCGAACTGCTGGTTTTCGTTAACTGTGTCACAACGCTAGATGCGGTGAGCTTGCATGAAAAGTATCCCAAGAGTAACGAAATCGCTAGAATAATGTTCGGGGTCAGAGAAAGCGTCACAAACTTGTCCCAGGAAGATATAATATACATGCGAAACTAGGTGCCTTACACGGCCGAAACACTATTTTTCTTTAACTGCGTCACAACGCCCGAAGCGGCGAGCTTGCATCAAAAGTATTCCAAAAGTAACGAAAGCACTACAATAATGTTTGGGGCCAGAGAAAGCGTCACAATCTTGTCCCAGTGAGATTATATACACGCGAAACCAACTGCGTCGCACGGCCGAACTGCTGATTTTCGTTAACTGTGTCACAACGCTAGAAGCGGCGACCTTGCATGAAAAGTATCCCAAATGTAACGAAATCGCTAGAATAATGTTCTGCGTCAGAAAAATCGTCACAATCTTGTCGAAGTGAGATTATATACACGCGAAATTAACTGCGTCGCACGGCCGAACTGCTTTTCGTTAACTGTGTCACAACGCCAGAAGCGGCGAGCTTGCATCAAAAGTATCCCAAAAGTTACGAAATAACTACAATAATGTTCGGGGTCAGAGAAACCTTCACAATCTTGTCCCAGTGAGATTATATACACGCGAAACTAACTGCGTCGCACGGCCGAACAACTGCTTTTCGTTAACTGTGTCACAACGCCAGAAGCGGCGAGCTTGCATCATAAGTATCCCAAAAGTAACGAAATAACTCCAATAATAGTCGGCGTCAGAGAAACCGTCACAAACTTGTCCCAGTAAGGTTATATACACGCGAAACTAACTGCGTCGCACGGCCGAACAACTGTCTTTCGTTAACGATGTCACAGCTGGGAGCGGCGAGCTTGCATCAAAATTATCCCAAAGGTAATGAAATAACTACAAATATGCTTGGGGTCAGGGGAACCGTCCCAAACTTGTCCCATTAAGGTTATATACACGCGAAACTAACTGCGCCACATGGCCGAACAACTGCTTTTCTGTGTGTCACAACGTCAGCAGCCGCGAGCTTACATCAAAGGTATCCCAAGAGTAGCGAAGTATAATTTGAATAGTTCTCGGGGTCAGAGAAAGCGTCACGAACTTATCCCAGTAACAGTAGTTACGCGCGAAAGTAACTGCTTCACACGGCCGAGAGGATTTTCGCCAAGTACATTACAACCCCATGCGGCGAACGCACCCAGAAGCTACCGAAATTAGTCACAGTAATGTGGGACCCATAGAAATCGCCGCAAACATTTCCCATTATGAGTCATTATTTCACTTTAACTGCGCTAGTACGGCTAAGCCGTTTTTTTTGCCAGCTGTGTTACAAGTCTAGTCTCCGTGTAATAAGCCTAAATTGCTTGAAATGCGTCGCAGAGTGTCAAACATCATTTCTGAACTTGCCATAGTCCAATAGTGCTGTGGTCCCATGTCGAATTGCAGAGAGAATTAACACAATAATAGGTAGGGAATAAGTCGAAACAATAGAATGCATAAAAAAAACTGGAGGACGCTTAAGCTTCGCCTTCAAGAGTGGAACGCGACAGCGTTCCCGTGGACCCGCCAAGGGATGTGAGAATGGGCTTCGGCGCAGCGACTACGCGCCCCGCATCGGACGCGGTGAGCGTCGAGCAACGCAGCGTTCGGCGCGGCAACGAAATGTGCGCGTGAGCAAGCGACGCATGCCTGAGCCTTAGAAGAGCTCGTTTCTAAGGCAACACCGCATTCACTAGAGGCGCGTTTGTACCGCTTTGAAGCATGGAAATCGTGGCTCAAAAATAAAGAAAAAAAAATCGTGGCTCAGTGGTAGCGCCTCCGTCTCACACTCCGGAGACCCTGGTTCGATTCCCACCCAGCCCATCTTGCAAGTTGTTTTTTATTCATGAAGGGCCTGCTGGGATTTATCGCTCATGGCCAACGCCGCCGACACCGACGCCGACGACACCGGCTTTTCTGCGACACGAGCTCCTTAACGCTATCGCGTTAAAATGAGAGGGAGCGAGCAGGCCGCCTCGCTCGCTTCTGCGGCGTGTCTGGCGCGTTACGCATGCATCTCGCTCTTCTGGCGTGCCGTTAGATTGTTGCTAGGTAACGGAAGAAAAATAAGTTCGAAAGTATAAATTCATTGATATGCAAAGCTTTTTTTTAGTTTTCACCGGAAAGAATAAAAATAATCAACCAGTGTCGTGTAACTTCATTTCACTTTCTTCCGATGCTCGCGGCAGCTAACAGATGACATTAATACAGGCGTGACGTATTTCCTTTTGCGACTTTTCGTCTAGTGTCCTCTCTTGTTGAAGTCCTTTCTCTTTGGTCTAAGCTTACCTTGAGATGTTTTTGGTATTTAGTTTTGTGTCGCACACCCCGAACTTTTGTTTCACTCGAGTTCTCACAAAGAACCGAGCGCACGAGTAGAGAACACCGTCTAAACTCCCGAGTCAAAGGAAGATGAATAAAAAAGAATGGGCGTGACGCTGCCTGCGGCGACATGACAGCCAGGGGCCCCATGACGTAAAACGATTGTTATATGTTTTTATTCCTATCTGCTAATGTCAAATTTGCGTAACCGCTGACGCCAGCATCGGGCGTTGACCCGCAGGGTTGCCTGAACAGGCCAATCAAGTTCTGTCCTCGTTTATAGGAGGTTATTTCTTTTTTTGCTTTAAAACCGAATAACGTTGCCTACACTGAACAGCTTGCCTTACCTAATTATCTGACAAGAGGCGAGGAGCACGCTCAAGTGGAGAGGGATTCGATGGGGCCGAGTCAGTACACTGCAAATTGATAACCTGATTAAGGGGGTGGTGCGGGCGTCTGCAATTGTTCGCTTTCCCTTACTTAGCTTGAGGTGGCTGGTCCAAAGTCATGGCCGCGTGCAACGGAAGGTTCAGAATGCCACTAAAACGGATCCTCAGTAACGAAGAGTTGGCAGAGCGAGGTCGTAAGCGTGCCGAAAGTGTTGAAAAACGTTACAAGGCCACGGAAAACATTTTATTGTACGCATGCTCTCTGTACCCATGCTCTCCGCTAGGTGCAGTAGACAATGCCTGAGCGATCATCGGTAGCCATCTTTTATTCCTTTCGGAACGTGGCAGCCGTCGGCTATTCAGAAAAAAATTCAAGTGTGCTCGGTATTTTAATGCATCTTTAGCGTACCCACGCCACTTTGACGTGGTCAGTTTTCGTGGTTTTATGACGTCGCGCGACAGGCAGGTGAAGTGGGTGCAGCCTGAAAATGGCCTGTCGTGGGAGCAGCCTGAAAGCCGAGGGCTAATGGCGAAAAGGCGTCGAATCAGAAACATCTATTTTTCTTTTGTTCAGTACAATCATGCATAATCAGTGTGTACCCGTCATATCAGAAGATATCGCGGTTTTCGTGACGTCACATGACAGACTGGAGAAGTGGGGGTGGTTCAAAACGGTTTTCACCAATCCTGAGGGCAGGTTGAAGAGTTAGAATAGAAAAGTTTGGAACAGCTTTACGTTATAGCGCCCCAGATGTGGCTTGACTATTGACTGCGCTTGTTTTTCCTCCCGGCAGCCTCTTTGCGAGGTTAAAGGGAAGCTGAAGGGTTTTCCAGAATAAATGAGTGAATAGCTGTGCGTGATGGTTTTCAACCCTCCGAATTCGAATATCGCATCGAAATTGAGCGAAAAAAAGCGCAAACAGATTTTATTTAGACGAAAAGTGCAGCAGCAGACTCGGTTAGCTCGCGCATCTCGTTTCGGCCTGTGATTGGTCGGGCGTCTGGTGACGTCAACAAAGGTGTTCGTCCGGACCGGCCGCTGCAGCTACACATGAAGCACGGTGCAAGGTGGTTTGGCGCTGTTGTTTTGCAGAGACGGAATTGTACATTTCGATAGCTTGCGTTTCTCTGAGGAGTTCGGCGTTGCTCCCTACATGTACGAGCCGATTGCGATGAGCCGGCCTCTCGAAGAAGCAAAACATGCTGTAGCGAGCAGTGCTTTCGACGCGAACGAAACTGAAGCGCTGGTCTCTCCTCTTGTTAGAAATGTTCTTTGGTGAGGATGTTCTTTACAAAGCTGCATTCAGCGTTCCAGTGAGTTCGTTTCAGGGTCAAACAACTGTACTATTATGTTTCCACATGCCTCCTCAAGGTGCGTAAGCGGAGAAGCGATCATCGGCATTTGTGGGCTACTCCAAAGCTGTCGGCAATCTACACAGACGGTTTAGATGCGGGAAAAGTTTTCCGGCTCTTGTAGCAGGTGTAGTGACCTTCATCAGCGCATGATCTGCACGCTACTTGTTACCGGAGCTGTAAAGACGGCGAATTCCGTTGGCTATGTGAGACGACTGGTTTCTCTCTGTGCGCGAGAGAAGGAGGAGCGCTGCGTCCTGGCGTACGCCGGCTTTCAAACACATACAAACTTTACACTTGACGTAGTAGTTCTCCGCTTACGCACCTTGAGGAGGCATGTGGAAACATAATAGTACAGTTGTTTGACCCTGAAACGAACTCACTGGAACGCTGAATGAAACTTTACACTTGCACTGCGTTATGATAGCTGCATGCTGGCTGTTTCACAACACACGTGCGAATGGAAAATTAACGGCGGTTTGCGATGAAACCTGCGTCAAGGGTGGGGGATAAACAAGCACCTTCCTTTCAGCGTGATAACACGAATGAGCTAGCAGTAAATCAAAATCCAGGTTTGGACGGGTTAGTGTATACATAAGGTCTTCCAAGACCAGTTACCACCCGTCCGCCTGCACCCATCCCGTCTTTGTGTGTTCGTTGCCCCAACCTTATGGAGCTGCGTTTAGAAAGCCTACTAGCAGCAAGTCGTACTCTCACTAATTCACGCATTATTGATAAACTCTGGTAGTTATTGTCATCACGGAAGTGGTTAGAGCACAGCGCTGATGTTCTTGAGTGCTTTAAATTCTTTCGATTCACGGCAGCCTCCCACTTAGCTGAAAGCTTCTCGTCTTACGGGAAGTAATGGAACATCGGAACGTCGTCACGACCGCGGATCGTGCAACCGTAGGCTGCACAGAACGCCGGCATGATCGTGCCACTACTTCAATTGATGCTGTGCACGTGAACTACCACTCTAGATACACACAGACAGAGGAATGCAGGGTCGAGCGAAGCCGATTATGATGGCACGCACGCAGAAACGAGCACGGTCAAGCACGGTCGCAGAGACTGCTAAGGAACGGAACACCAGTGCTGATGCCACTACGCCGCGGTTTCCGGTCTCCGCTCGCATCGTCAGCGTCAGCAGCAGCGCGCGGTGCTCGACGGGGGGCGGAGCCACAGCGCAATTTTAACCGACAATTACGTCGCTCCTAAATGGAAAATCCCCCCCCCCAAAAAAAAAATTACCTGCGTGGTTTATAAGTTTCCTTCATCCGTATGCGAGCGTCTTATTGAATTCGACAGACTCTTCACTTTCTCTTTATTATCGATGCGATAGCGTCGAATGGATCATTCAAGGAAAAAGCCGGCGTTCGCTGTCTGTACCAGCCATTGGTTGCACCGTGCCGCAAAAAGCACGCGTCGACGGAGTTCAGATTGGCTTGAAGCTACGGCACGAGCGGGCCTTGACGGAGTTGAGCTCGCGAAATATAGACGCAAGCGCGGCAGATATAGAGAGGGGAGAGGGTATCGCCGCGACGTCGCCCTCGCTCTCGGAAGCCTGTGTTACCGGCATTGTTCGCGCAAGCTCTCGGCTAGGTTCTAACACCACGTCGATAAAGCCAAATCAAAACTCGCCCGCTTTCCCGCGAGGAGTTCGTAACTCGGACTGCTCATCGGCATTCAATTGGACATTCACGCTTTCGCATTCTCAGCTTATAAGTAGCGCGTAGGTGTGCTCGGATTTTTCGTGAACTTATCAAGTGCTAAGTCTTGTTTTTTTTTTACTTTACATTTGAATAATTTTTGCACAACAAATGTTTATGAGGCTCGGTGTTGACAAGAGGGTACACTTTTATTGAAAGCAGGGGCCGCATTCTCTAACGGTTCGCTTTGGAACCGGTTCCGTCTGGCTTTTACGTCAAGGTGACGTTACTCGGAGAAAGAGTGGAATATCGCGGCGCAAGGAGACCAATGAATGAACGACGTTCTATCGCAAGGTCACGTCATAATTTTTGTCTGTACTTTGGGGAAGCTATAGTAATTGAAGGATGTTGCTATTTTGGTAAAAAAATATTGGTTTGTATACAACACTTGCATGTTTAATTCCCAGTATTAACTGAGCTTCCGACGCTGACAGCTAGTAGTTTAATTTTATCTGCTTTGCTTTATTTATTTATTTTTGTGGCTAGGTGGTGCGCCATACGTTAAGCAATCAAAAGGGTTCTCTGTGTGCAGGCCGCGCCTCTAATATGATTTTGTTTAGCCGCGGCTGAGTTTCTTAGGGTGCATACATATATAACAAAGAAAGGCGGGCTAGTAGGTGATCGATATTAGAATGCATAATGTAACCACGCAAACGCCAAAGAACGAAAAAGGAAACACACTGATCAAGCGCGCTTGTCCAGTGTGTTTCCTTCTTCGTCCGTTGTCCTTTTCACGGTTACATTATGCTTTTTAGGGTGGACGATTTCGACGAGATTTCCATCCACACACCTCACAACTTCAAGAATCTTGCCGTGATCAAGAAAGCGTCCCTGTCTTGGGCTTTCTCCTGCAGCGTGTAGAGAAATCTGACACCCCTTTTTCTTTTCCCTCAGCCGTAATGACCATAGCAATGGCGGCAATGATGCCACTTACTGACGGTTGAGATAACCTAATAGCTTCTACATTCCTGACGCACTGCTGAAAACAACCCGTAGTAAAGAAAGAAAAAAGAAAATGTAGCGCACACAGCACTTACGTCGCAGTGTGAACGCTACTAAATCTTGTGCTCCGCGATATTCTAGCTCGTCGCAAGTGGTGCTTAAAATGCCTTCCGAACTCGCCTTCGCTCATGTCCTACGCGTCTCACCGTTGCCTCTCGTCTACGTCGCTGTCTTTGGCCAACGCTCACCAGCAACACAACCAAAGGAGCCAATATCGGCATCCCTCTCGTCGCGCCGGCCAGCGTGAGACTAGCAGACGGCCATGGTTGCCCTAGCAACCCTCAAGGTCATGCTCGCCACCGCGCGCGACCCTGCAGCGAGCCACTTCTTCGCTGTTCCTCTCGTAGCAAACGACGGGTTCCTTTTCAGATGATTGGCAACCTGTGTGGCGACAACAAAATTTGTTGTCACGCCCACCAGGGATGACGACAATGTAGCGCCGATCAATGGCATTCGTGAGAGCGAACCGGTTCCAAAGCAAACTGTTACAGAATACAGCGCTCTTAGTGGCACGCCACACGGAGGGTAGCACGACGGCGGCACGGAACTCAAAAACTAAACCAGTGGTTACCTTTCAGCCACTTGGCTTGACAACACATTTTACTTCGAGGTTGACGTTGCGTGAACGCTGCTGTGCATGACCAAGCCAATTCTCGAGATCCTAGATATCATTTTCAAAGGATTCACATCTAGCACGAAGTTCGTGGTTATCTCTTGCTAGTTTGGCATTCTTCACCATTTCTTTGTCTAGCGTTTGGACTAAAGCTGATACGTCTTTTGTATGTCTGTTCAATGCTTGAACGCAAGTATTTTAGTTAATTCCGCACTTCTTGAACGTTATTTCGTAATATACGTTTGATACTCTGTCGCAAGGCCCTCATTTCCTGACTTTGTTGCTCTTTGAAATTAGTGAAGTCCGCTCAGATTTTTCGTTCCTTAGTTTCGCCGAGTCTTTAGCCATGGGTATATGTCAGAGCTCTTTCAGATTAAAGTTGAAGTTGGCAGCAGTGAAGGCGTTCAAAAACAAAAAAATAACAATGTTTTCCGTCAAACGTTAACACTAAATTGCAGAAGACAGATCACAAGGGCGTTCAGGTCCTGTTGCACGTAATAGGCCACTGCTGCTGCCACTTTTTAGGGTTTGTCAAGAAGTGTCCTTCATGTGGTTTGGTGATGTGCAGATCGCCGGGATGTTTGCCGATTGCAAATACTAGTGATGGTAGCGCCTACTTATCGCTGGTGTTGGTTTGATATCGCGGTCGGATGGTCTCACGTGCATATTCCGTCTAGGCGATCTGCGCTGTACCAAAGTGGGTGATCTCCAGAAAAAGAAACAGAAGTGCGTTTGTGTCAATTTTAGCTCACCTTACCGCTATTGCTAACCATATCTGAAAATCGAGTTGAAGGCTGGATTTCACAACTCGTGTGAGCGTTCATGGCACCCAATACCTTGCATTAGTGGTGCGGCAACGCAAGATAAGATCGTCATTTAACGATAAACAATTTTTGATGGCCATATTTTCAATTTGTACTCGCATTGTTTTTGCAGGTTTTGTCCTATGTTAGGCAGTCTGCCCCACGCCTATATGATCGGATGGGCAAACAAGGAAAACTGGGGACTTTACTCCGTAACGGCTGTGAATAAAGACGGTGGACACAAGGGTTGGCTAGGCCACAAGGATGCAAATCACCCCGGATTTGCGGCGGGCTACTACTACGTATATTTCTACTTCAAGAATAGCAACACCCTGAACGTAAGTTTAAGTCTTTTGTTGGGCACGGGAAACGTTTAAATGTATTTATTTATTTATTTATTTATACCTTAAAGGCCCCTAGTGCGGGATTTTACATGAGGGGTGGGTATTACATTTGTACGAGGTCTTCGGTGAATGACTAGAAGTGGCTACGATTGTAGTGGTGCGCAGCTTCGAAGGGCGGATGATTCCGTCGTTCGCTGTTCGACTGAAAAATGAGTTGAGATGCGTAGTAGCGCGCGCACGCGGTGGGTATACAGCTTTAGAATGACTGTTGCGGAGCGAAAGGCGATGTGCAGGTATGATAACCGAGCGAGCAAGAGACGAGGGGAAAAACCTATGGTAAAGGGACAGGCACGCTGTTTTTCTGCGTGACTTAAGACTAGGAAGCTTAACTCTGTTTTAGTTAAGTAACGCTAGAACAGTGACAACAATCTCAAAAAACAAATCTAATCGTGCAGTTTTGGATGGGTTCAAGAGGTTTTTGAAGGCTAATCTGATGCGTGTCCCAAACTGCGCATACATATTCCAGCTTGGGACAGGCAAATGTTTGGTACGTTAGCAGTTTTACGTGAGATGGCATAAACTTAAGGTAACGCTGGACATAGCCAAGAACGCGGTTGGCTTCGTTTTTTGTACTTGCTATATGATGCCACCAGCTGAGATCATGAGATACTGTGATGTACAGGTGGCGATGACGCTTAAGATAGTACGGAGCCAAAAACGACATATTTATATGCTTCGTAGTAAGCTCGGTGGTGGGAGGAGATATGCGAAGTATTCTTTACATTTAAAGACATTAACCAAATATGACACCAGATTTCAACCATTTATAAATTATATTGAAGCCAAATGTTATCATAGAAACAATGGATAGAACGGTAGATGACACAATCGTCTGCGAAAAGGCGAATACAGGAGGAGATGTTGATCGGTAGGTCTGATGGAAATAAGAAAAAAGTAATGGGCCGAGGACGTTGTCTTGAGGAACTCTGCATATAACAGGTGCTAACGACGAAGTATGTCCATTAGTACAGACAAACTGTTTCCTCATTGCGAGGAACTCACAGAGCCAGTCGGAAACAGAGGAGTTAACATTTAGGTGAGAGAGCTTCAGGAATAGCCGTTTGTCTGGTACCTTCTCAAAGACTTTCTGAAAGTCCCGGAACAGGGCGTCTATGGGAATATTGTAATCGATGCTTGAGCTGCTGTCATGAATAAATAATACAAGCTGGGTGTTAAAGGATATATCTTTTTGAAATCCATACTCATGTGGGTGAAAGAAGCCAACAGAGGTTAGAAACTTGGTTACATGCGAATAAATGACGTGTTCTATCAATTTTGAGGACACACTCGGTAATGAAATGGGTCGATAGCGGTTACGTGATGAAGTAGTACCTTTGGAAGGGGGATAAGTCTGCCCACCTTCCAGTCCTGTGCACCACTCCTAATGACAAGGCCTGTTGGAAAACATGAGACAGGATGACGCTTGTGTAATGTTTGGTATTCTTCAGTACCTTAGTGTTAATACTATCGATGCCTGCAGAAGATGACAACTTAAGATTGTAAATTACTTAGCTGATACCATGGGGCTGAATAATATGTCGAGCATAGTAGGGTAAACAAATTTCTAGAAATTTGGGCACTTCATCACTAGGTTCGATGGCAAATACAAAAAAAGTGTCATTGAGTAAATTAGGAATCTCTGTTTCAGGAAGAGGGTTATTGTGATGGTCACGTAATGAGATACTTCTACGGTGTCCTCGTTTGTTTTCCACAATTGCTTTATATTATTCCCCAACATGGTAGGTAATATCGTAGAAAGGAATCGTTGCTTAGCTTCCGCTGCAAAGCGCTGAAATGTTTTCTCTGCTGCGGTGTATCTTGCCCAAGCGCATGCGTTGTTAGGAGTTTTGGCAGCTCGAAAATTTCTCTTTTTGTTGTTCTGACGTATTAAACTTCTTTGAACCAAGGGGAGAATACGCGCTTCGTAACATAAATGGCTGGTATGTATCTAATAACCAAGTGACATTTCGATTTTAAACAATAGCCAGTTCGTTTCAACTGATCTACCCAGAAAACAAACAGGGAACCAAGTGCACAACTCAGCTAAGTCTCTATTCATGCTGGCATACTCCCTTTTATTGTACAGTGTAAGTAATTTCCTTTCTTTTTTAGGGTGCAATAGCCTGCAATATACGGAACCGTGAACTATTACGCGATCGCTCAATCCAAGTAAAATTGTTAGTGAAGAGACATTATCAGGATGTGACGTCAGCAAGAGATCAAATGTGTACGCATTTTTATCAATAAGTGTCGTTGGTTTCAAGGTTAGCTTTGTAATACCAAATGTGAAGCACCTGTTCCAAATTTTGCATTCTTTGTCATTCCCTTACGTAGATGATAGAAACTCAAGGCAGTTTATGGAGGGAAAATTAAAATCGCCGTACAAAAGGGATAGAAGCGTCACGGTGTGTGGACGTTACAGAACAGAGTTATTCGTGTAGCGAAACAACGAAGGAAGATTCAACGCCAGGAGGGCAATAGCATACACCTAATATAGCAGCTGGATATGAAGTTTGGCAGACAAGAAATAAGCCTTTGATTGGCGTAGCTATAAAAGGATCGACATTTGGGCGAGTTGGTACTGGTTGAACATTTTGAAGGGGCGGTGCAAGACGACGAAGCCAGAAGGCAGGGCCGCTATTTTGTAGCGATTCCTTATGCCTTATTCTATGCAATTGTTATCATCCACCACACACAGCCGCCTGATCCCGTTGATAACGTGGGCAGGCCGTCGCTCTCACCACTGGCCAAGCGTGACAAGCCTGGAAAAGCATAGAATCAGAAAAGGCATCGTTACAAAACACCGGCCCAGGAACACACAGGAAAGCGCTGTACTCACCACTAACTTTATTCGATGGCATACACAACCTATGTACTACAACCCATAGCTACGTGATCTCCCATCGATGTCGTCATTATAAGTGCGCAAGCAAAAACGCAAAAATCTGTAGTATAATGCTACACTGTGAGGGGTTTAAAAATTAAAATCCATTGTTATGTAAGTGCTGTGTGCTCCTGCCTTCTGTCTTCGTTGTCTTGCGCCGCCTCTTCAAGATGGCGAAGGTATGTCGATTAATGAGCAGCTAAGTGTACGGTGGGTTGCCAGCATGACATCACCACCACGCCTACCGTCTTGGTCTTACCGAAAAATAACAAAATCTGGAAAAGTGCAAAATAGTTCAGAGTCATCAACGGAGGAGGAGGAGGTGGAAAAAAAATCTCTATTTAAGGCCAACACTAAGGTCCATTAAAGTAGAGCGCTTGCTCCGCTAAGGCCCATTGTTCATCCGCCGAGTCCGAGTGAAGCCCAACACTCCAGGAAGGAGGGGAAGGGGAAGGAAAATAAGGAGAGTTTATGGCAGTGTTACATGAGTACAGAATGTGTTCTGTACCTGCCCTTATCTCCGGACAGTTGGGGCAGTGAGCTGCATGTGCTACCCCAGCCGAAGTTGTAAAGTATTAGTCGCGTGAGGAAGGGGAGGAAGACGAAGTGATTCTCGTAGGGACCACTGTTCCTTCGCGCTGCAGTATTTTCGGCTTTTTCCCATGTTTTACTGGGTGACGCCGTTCCCATTGCCACGGCAATGGAAGTGGTGTCGGCAGAATGCCGCCGCGACGTGACTGCTTCGGCAGGTACCGGCCCGAGGAAGAGAAATTGCCCACCGAGTCAAGCTGACAGCGAGGACACTGCGCTGTACTCCTGCTCAAGTGATGACGCCTCAGATGACGAAGGCTTCGAAAGAGTGGTACATCGCAAGGCCAAGAGAAGAAACATCAGGGGATGGTCTTCGTCAAGTAAGTCTACCGTCATGCCACAGCGAAGGCCGTCTGCGCACACTATTCTTTTTGTGCCGGACACACCCGCCGACAACCTCAACCGCCTTAATAGACAAGCGATTTCCGTTTCCCTGGAGGCTCTTGTCCCAGGAGAAATCAAGGATATCAGAATTAATACTCGAAAGAACGTCCTGGCTGTTGATGTCCATAACCAAAGCGCAATCAATGCTTTGATGGCAGTAAAGCTCCTGGGCAACATCAACGTCCACTACCTCATTCCACAGGACAACGAAACCACGGCTGGTGTCGTTTATGATATTGACACATCGATTAGCGACAGCCACCTGCCAATTTTAATCAAACCTGCCACTGATGGTGTTGCCTTACTACAAGCTCGGCGCCTCGGCAAGTCGACCTGTGTAAGGCTCGTGTTTAAAGGTGACTGTCTACCGTCACATGTAAAGGTCGGACACTTTCGGCATGTGGTACGACCTTTCGTACCCAAACCACTTATGTGCAGAAGGTGTCAAAGAATTGGACATGTGAGCGCTGTCTGCCGAAATACAGCGACATGCCCACGATGTTCCAAACAACACGACACGGACACCTGCCGTGCAACAGAGCTCAAGTGCCCTAATTGTCAAGGCCCACACGTCGCATCCTCAAAAGACTGTCCACGCCTAAAGAAAGAGCAGAAAATCTTGCGGAAAATGGCCAGAGACGGATCATCACACAGAGATGCTTCTGCAGCGATAAGGCGACACCACTCTCGGAAACGAAAGTCTACGACATCCTCTTTCGGTTCAAGGGAAAAGTCTCGTCCGGCAACGCCACCTCCTGTTCCATCTGTCTCCAGTAACAGCACGAATGTCAACGATAAAAGCGGCCCTGCTATTCCTGCTTCATCAAGTGAGGTGTGGCCAGCACTGCCGAAGACATGCCACGCGCCAGAGCCACAGCACATGACTCGCCACTTAACGTCAAATGTCACTTCAGTTGACCAAGTGCGAGACAAGCATTCACAAGTGATTGCTATGCTCAAATCCCTCACGAATGTCATGCGTCTACTACTGACAAACATGGACACTCCGGCTGCTCGAAACGCACTGCAAGTGCTGGACGCGCTGACTCCAGTACTTGAAAGCATCGCATAGCACCATGGCCCGCCCCTCGCTGCCTTTCCACAAGGAAGTCAAGAAAGCATCTTTACTGCAGTGGAATGCCCGTGGTCTCAAATCGAGAATTTCAGATTTCAGGCACTAGGTTTTCGAAAACCGATTTCCCATACTTGTGATTTGCGAACCGAACGTGCAGAATGTTATACGCATTTCTGGCTATGAGGCATTCATGTCCTCTACCTGTGGTGATGTAAGCAAGGTAATTTTATATATTAGATGTGATCTGACATACGTGTTGCACCCAGTCCCGCCGCACGACGACAACCAGTACGTTTGTTTAATTGTGAAAACGAACAAGTTTACGTTCACAATCTTTGCTGTTGACCTTGCTCCTTCACGCGGATTCGACTCTAAACGACTGCACGACGTGCTATCAGCGACACCCCACCCTGCGATTCTCACCGGAGATTTTAATGCTCACCATCCGCTTTGGGGGAGCTTGAAGATGGACTCCAGGGGAAGGAGACTAGCGGGCTTACATACAGCAGCTGCCTAGACTTGACCCTGGTTTCTCGGCATCTTGAAAGAAACGTGCAATGGTTTCCAGACATCGAATCCCGTGGAAGCGACCACATTCCGACGTACCTGAAGATCAAGGGACTATTTAAATGCCCCTCCACGACACTCCGGAGAATTGACTGGTCGGCGTTTCGGTCGCACATGGAGGAAGTATGTCAGCAAGGGAACCATTCAAGTCTGGAAAACGAAATTCAAAAAGCCATGCAAGATACTACGCATGCTTTTCAGCCTTTCCCGAAATACGAAGCATTTGAAGCCGAACTACAGCGACTACGAGCAGTTCGCCGGCGGGCTGAAAGAAGATACAGGAGAACCAAATCCATCCATGATCTCAGAGAGGCAAGGCGGATGCAAAAGAAGACTCAACGTCGCATTGATGCACTTCAATCTCAAAGATGGAAACGTTTCTGCGAGTCGTTGGATCCACGTCAGCGATTATCTCAGATATGGAGAACTGTGCGTGGACTTCGTGTATCACCGCAACAGCGTGTTCCTTTTAAGCGCCTCGCTTTGCAACAAGGTCGCAGCGAAATAGACGTTGTCGAATAATTTTGCTCAAGACTTGCCAGCTCGCAGCCTCAACGCGCCCTTACACCATGTGCCGCTCCTGTGCCACGGGACTCCCGCATGGATGTAATGTTTTCGGTGGAGGAGCTTGAAGCGGCACTAGCGACTTGCAGGCGCTCTTCGTCACCTGGGCCGGACGGCGTTACCTATGCGGCGCTCGCCAATCTTGGGCAGAATGCACGCCTCCTGCTGCTAAACCTTCACAACGAGTCTTGGCGCAACGGTTTGGTTCCACGTGAATGGAAATGCAGCCGCTTGGTTCCACTTCTCAAACCTGGTAAATCACCGTTCAACTTGTCATCGTACCGCCCCATCACTCTGGCCAGCTGCATAGGGAAAATAATGGAACGAATGATTTTGACGCGCCTGGAATGGTACCTGGAAAGTTACAACGTGTACCCAGATGCTATGGCTGGCTTCCGGCGTGGGCGCTCATCCATAGATAATGTCATCGATTTGGTCGCGTATGTTCAACATCGAAAACGGATGAAACGACTCACTGCGGCATTATTCCTTGACATAAAAGGCGCCTATGACAATGTAGCACATTATGCCATTATAGAGGCTCTGATTAAAGCAGGAATCGGTGGCCGCACTTTTCAGTGGCTGTGCAGTTATTTGACTGACAGGCATTTCTTCGTGATGACTGAGGAAGGCGCCACGACTCAACACCAAACGTTCTGTGGAGTACCGCAAGGCGGAGTGTTGAGCCCGACGCTATTCAACCTAGTGCTCGTTGGCCTAGTCAGATGCTTGCCCAACACAGTTCAAGTATCAATCTATGCCGACGACATCTGCATTTGGGCGTCTGCTGTAACACGACTGCAGGTACGAGCACGGCTACAAAAGGCAGCTACCTTAACATCACTGTACTTGCGAAAACAGAACTTAGAGCTGTCTTCAGAGAAATGCTGCCTTGTTCCTTTCACTCGGAAGGCAATGAAGCGTTATTCTGTAAGTGTCAATGGACAAGCAGTTGCAAATGCACGTAACCACCGCTTTTTAGGGGTAATTATCGACCGCGACCTATCATGGAGCCCGCACGTTTCGTACCTAAAGAGGTTGCTGACAATAATACATCTCCTCAAGTTTCTCGGCGGAAAGTCATGGGGCACATCGGTGCGATCAATGCCGCAGCTTTATAACCCCTTGTTCCTCGGCTTCGCAAGATACAGCCTCCCTGTGCTTGGAAACACCTGCAAAACAAACCTGCGTGTACTCCAGGGACTACAAGCTCAAGCCCTAAGGACGTGTCTCGGCCTTCCGAGGTGTGCGTCTACAGCGGCAACGATTGTCATAGCTCGAGATCACCCGATAACAACGTACTTGGTAACCGACGCTCTCAGAGCGCATATTCGCCACGTTGCCCGACTACCTTCTCACCACCTTGCCGCTCTACCCGCAGAAAGGCCACACGCAGCTATCAGTCGTATGATTGTTGCCAATCGCACCTCATTGCCAATGAACTACATGCCTGCAGCAAGACCATCCACACCTTTATGGTGCCCGCTCAGACCTGAAGTACGCCTCACCATCCCAGGAATCACTAAAAAGGCTAACATGCCGTCGTTTGCCCTGAAGCAGGCCACATTACAACTTACACATGAGGTGCACAGCGGCCGCGTACACGTTTACATCGATGGCTCAGTCACATCTGCAAGTTCAGCTGCTGATGTGGTGATACCAACAAGATCTATCGAAATACAGCTAAAAACGTCGCATGTATCATCAACGACAGCTGCTGAACTGGTAGCCTTGCGTGCGGCTCCCCATTTCATTCAGGAGGAACCACCGCATGCATGGTCAGTCTTCGGTGATTCCAAGGCAGCCCTACAGAGTGTACTCTCAGCACTGCGCCATGGATCACATGAACAGCTCGTCGCAGAGATCAGAGAAGTACACCATCGCATAGTTGACGAAGGACACGATATCATATATCAGTGGTTGCCTAGTCGCTGTGGCATATACGGCAATGATCGAGCAGACGCAGCTGCCCGATCTGCCCATGACGGCGTCAGGTGCGTTGCCATTCCTCTTTCGAGAGCCGACGCAGCGAAAAAACTTGCCGTACTGGCAAACGACCTGACATTAGCTCAGTGGAATTCATCCGATTTCACAAGTGCACGACTTCATACCCTGGACCCTACTTTACAACTCCGTATTCCGCCCGAGCTTCCACGACGCGACTGTACCCTTCTAGTTCGTCTATGGCTTGGAGTAGCATTTTCAAATGCGTACTCCTTTCTTATCGGAATGTCCGACAACCCACTTTGTGACTTCTGCGGGTGCAATGAAACAATCGCGCACCTTCTTTGTGAGTGCTCTCGTTTCAACCCGCAAAGAGCAGTCCTCTCAGCCACCCTATACAAACTGGACAAGCGCTCACTGTCAGAAAACAAGATCCTTGGACACTGGCCTACGCGAACATCAGCGCGATCGGCTATGAAGGAGCTGCTGCGGTATTTAAAAGACACTGGACTTTCTAACAGATTGTGACTTCACTGGGTGACTCAGGATTGTACGGTGCACTGCATCACAGTAGGAACGTCTTTGCGGGCTGCGTGACAGTGCCCACAGAAACAGTTTGTGTGTACGTGCGTGTGTGTGTAGTTTCTTTTTTTTTAATCCTGCTCCCTCTCACCTATCGCTTCCCCTTTCCCCTCCCCCAGTACAGGGTAGCCAACCGGAGATAATCTCTGGTTAACCTCCCTGTCTTTCCTTTGCCTTTCTCTCTCTCTTTCTCTCTCTCTAGTCGCGTGAGAACAGTGTTCGTTTGAACTTTGCGAAGGACATGTGCTTGTTCCGTGTTGAATGAAGGATGATGTTGGGACAAAATAGTGCGGTTTTCCTTGATGTTCTTGTAGTGCTCAGCTATTTGCTTATTGTACGTGGCAGCGTCTCGCACTGTCGTTGGATTTGGCCAGGGAATCGAGGTCCCCCGGAGGTTAATTTCGCGAGCACATTGATGAAGCAACTAATTTCCCTCGATCCCAGCGTGACCAGGCACCCAACGCAGGGTGATCGTAATGTTCGGTTTGTGGTTACAGGATTCTATTAGAATGTCATGTAGGTGTGTTTCCAACAGGATTCTATTAGGAGGTCATGTAGGTGTCTTTCCAACAGTCAGTGTTGCATGTTGCGAATGACTTTGCTGAAGTCTGTATATAGGTTGACGTTACTGGACTAGTGCTTAGTGAGTAGAGAGACTTCTTGCATGGCATATATTATCGCGTGAGTTTCCACAGTAGCTATGTTTGTAAATGCAATGTTGCGCGGTAGCGGAGGGCTTTGACTAACTGGTGTCAGTCAACTGGATAGGGGCGATCCCTGCTTGTTTCAGGATGTCGCATCCTTGCGCCGTACAAGACAAGCGCGCGACTTGTCTGTCTCGGTGTTGTGTTAGTTCTGCGAAAGGGTGACAGAGGCCCGTGTGTTGAAGGCGATGATTTGTGGTGTATATCTGTAGACTCAGGGCGGTCTTGTGAAGGATGTTGAGTGAAGATTCGAGTTTTCAAGTTTGTGTTTTTGTCAATTTTAGGAATGAGGCGGTCTACAGAAGCCTACTATACACGAGTGCAGTCACGAACTGTGTTGCTTCTTCTTCTTTCAATCCGTGTTTTTGCTAATGATCCTTCGCATTAAGTGCGTGAGATTTCGGCAGCCTTTTTGATATTGTATAACTTTAGAATCAGCATTGCTGTTGTGATTTACGATAAATTCGAGTATTCGGCACGATGTAACCCTTGGTATCTGTTTGCCTAATAGGGTGAGTTGTATCAGGGCATTCGTTTTCTTTTGGTATTTTGTTCGATTCATGAGGAGAAGTTAGGACTTTTCTGCTGACAGTTGGAGTCTGGCTTCGTGTAAGTGGTCAACTATGGTGTCGACGCCTTCCTGGATGGTGGTTTCGACGTTGCCTGGAGATCCGGTTTCACACCATAGGGTAATATCGTCGGCGTAGAAAGTGTGCTGAAGGTTAGGGATTGTGGATAGCTGCCTTGATGGCGCTGTGATGGAAAGTATAATAAAGGTGCAAGATATAATAGATTCTTGAGTTGCTCCACGGGAAATATTGATGGGGAAGGAAACAAACTGCGCTACCTTGAAGCGTGCTGCCCTGCCTTTAAGGAAACTGCGTATGTAATCGTACATGTTAGCGCCGCATCCAGTGTCGTGAACCGATTTGAGTATGTGACCGTTGGTAACATTATCATATGCCTTCTCTATATTTATTGCGAGAACGGCTTGGGTCTGTGCTGTCTTTGGCTGCAGAAGCGTGTTCTGTATTATAATAAATAAGTCCTGTGTGGTAATGTTCTTGCGATAGCCTATGAGCTGGTGCGCAAAATGTTTCGTGTAATTCAAATGTTCTTATAGTCTGTCCAATGCAAGCTGCTCCATTGTTTTGCCCATACATGATGTTAAGGATATTGGTCTGAGGTTGTAAAGTGTGGCTTTTTTCCATGATTTTGGGATCATGGTAATGTATGACGTTCTCCATTCGTCAGGGAGAGCGCCCATGTTCCAATGCTCATTTATGTGCGAGAGAAGGGTTTCTTTATCTCCGTCGGGCAGATTACGCAGAAGAGTATATGTGATGCCGTCAGGACCCAGTGCCGTCGCCCTAATGTTTTGCAACAATGTTAGGTTTAGTTCTGCCATGTTGTAGATGTTGTCGTTTGGGGGGCCCGTATAGTCTCTATACAGTGACTGATGTGCCGCAGGGCTGTAAAGGGTACAAAGTTAATCAAATGTTTTGTTTATACCTTGTGTGCTGGCGTGTTTCTCTATGGTAAGGATCCCTTGTTTGTTTCTGCCGAGCAGGGCACGCAAAAGATGCCTCGTGTGTTTTTATCTAACGTATTCTGGATGTTATCGCAAATATGGTTCCATTCTGTCTGTTCGAGCGCCCGGGCAAGATTTATAGCTGGAATAGTTATGTCATCTACTTTTTCATGAAGCCTATTGTTATGCGGTTGCTGGGATAAGGCGCTCAAAAGCGTTTCGCGTTTTTTCCAGACGCGTGTGAGGTGCGGGTCGGGATGGTCTGCCGGCGCTGAAGTTGTATGCGTGTCTGTAACTGCTCTCTTAGTTTCTGTGAGCCCTTTAGCCCACGTGCCTAAGCTATGCCCTGTGTGAGTGATATTCTGCCTCACTTTCCGGAATTTGTCCCAATTTGTGAAGGCGACTGTAGCGCGGCGCTTTCTAGGTGTCATGTGTATAGTGATGTTTATTATGTCGTGGTCGCTAGTTAGGTTTTTGTGGCTGTTCTCCCAGCTCATAGCATATTCACCTTTGTGCAACGCGAGGTCTGGTGTAGTAGGAAATTTATTTTGCGTCCCTGTGCGAGTTGTTACCCCCGGAGTGTTGAGAACTCTGCACTGAAATTTGTTTAAGTTGTCTGTCAGCGACCTGCCCGTTTTCGTGAAATGATTTTTAGAGAGAAATGGAAGAGATAAGTGCAGTGCTGTAACTATCTCTCACAGGAGGATATCTCAACAGCACTGCACGAGGAAGGGGTATGGGGAGAAAAAGATGGAGATAGTGACCGGAAGTAAAAAGGAGAGAGAGGCAGGAATGGCAAAAAGAGCGACAATGTAGCTAAGTGTCTGCTGGGCCTACAGCCGCGCTCTGAGGTTTGTTGCTTCACAAAATTTCATCAATGCCGAAAATGCACGCTTCGTGACGGAACTGTGAGCATTGGGGAAGAGTAGGCACTGCAGGGTGGTGGATGGCAAGCCGCATCGGCGGTAGGAAGCCTACAGAGCCTCCCTATCGGTCCCGAAGGCCGGGCAGTGATGCAGAAGATGCTCCAGTGTATCCACGCCGTCGCAGCTACCACACACGGGGCTGTCCGTTCCCGTGAGCCTGTGTGTGCGCGCCGCTGTTTTGTAGCAGCCGATGCGCAGGCCCACACGCGGGAGCAGGCGCGGGGGCGTTCCCGCCGCGACGCGACGATCAGGCTGTTGCGCAGTGAGGCTGGGCAGAACCGCTGTCTTGGCCGCGTCGAAGCTCGTCACCAAGTGGGTGAGGGGAAAGCACTCACCGTGCGCCGCCTTGGCGAGGGAGTCAGCCTCCTCGTTGCCTGGCAATCGGATGTGTGCGGGTATCTACTGGAGCTCCCGGTTGCAGCCTTGATTCACGATGTGTCGCAGCTTGCAGCCAACTCGAACAACAAGGGGCACTCTGGCGTGGTCCCTGGAGCATCGCACGAGAGTCATGCAGAAAAGCCTGCTCCCAGGGGAGCAGGCTTTTGCATGGAAACCTAAGGCTGAACTTAAGGTGAGCGCATCGGTTGCCGGACCTACTGAAAGGGGAAGAGAGAGTAGCGATCCTTTTATCGGAGAAAGCTGATGCTTGTGTTTATCCGGTTGTTCCACGGGCATAGAAGGACGGTAGATGGAAAAGCGTTGGCTCGAGTAGGGGTGCCGCAGGGCAGCTGCGCTGTCGGCTGCATCCGCTTTCCAGCTGAAGCGGTGATTCGAACACCGGAACAGGTGACACCACGGGTTCTATAGGGAGATACTTTTTGGTTTGATGAAGGGAGAAACCGATTCCTGTACTTTTGGTGACGGTTACTGGCAGCCAGTGGCTTCAGTGCACTGGCTCGGCCCCATTGAATCCCTCTCCACTTGTGCGTGCTCCTCGCCTCTCGTCAGCCAATTAGATAAAACAAGCCGTGTTAGGCAATGTTATTACGCAAACCGGTAGGCAATCTTATTCGTTTTTAAAGCAAGAACGAGTGACCTCCTATAAGTGAGGGTAGCGTTTGATTGGTCTCTTCAGACCACCCTGCTGATCACCGCCCGATGCTTGCGTCGGTGGTTACGCAAACTTGACGTCAGGAGATTGGAATAAAAACGTATTGGATAGTTCTACGCTATAGGACTCGATGCAGCATTGCGTAAGATGGCCAGCTAAAGCTTTTCAACACTGGTTAAACATGTGGTTTTTAAGTGTTTTACCCGCCATGGTTGCTCAGTGGCTATGGTGTTGGGCTGCAGAGCACGAGGTCGCGGGATCGAATCCCGGCCACGGCGGCCGCATTTCGATGGGGGCGAAATGCGAAAACACCCGTGTGCTTAGATTTAGGTGCACGTTAAAGAACCCCAGGTGGTCAAAATTTCCGGAGTCCTCCACTACGGCGTGCCTCATAATCAAAAAGTGGTTTTGGCACGTAAAACCCCAAATATTCTTATTTTTGAGTGTTTTAAAGCGGTCTTTAAGAAAGACCGCATTTGATCAACTTTGATTACCTTGGCATATATGTTCAACATAGCGGTCCCCACATGTTTGCTAATGTTGATCTTGGTTTGATTTGTAGTTACGCCAGCGCAGCAGGATATAATATTTGCAGCCCGTGATACAGATTCCTAAGGTCTGGAGCACTTCCATACGCAATTAATTACAAAAGCCGCAATGAGGTCACACACTTTGGACTTTTCCTTCTCGTTATGCATTACGTATCTCTTCTTTTGAGTAATACCAACAAGATAAACAAGGTGCCTTGTTTATTTCACTGAGGATACCGGAGAAACCAACTAAGAACTCGTGACGATTGAAAACAGGGAGAAAACGAGGATTCAGAAATTATTAGCAAACCTTCTATTTAGGTCAGAAACACGAACTTTTTGCCCAACATTAAACCTACTGTTTTCCATATTGTCACTGAATTTTGAATTTGAAGTTAGTGTCTTGTAGAGTTGTAGTAGGACTCTGGGAAACAATGTGAATGATAGCGGTACGACACTCTGAAATGCTTGAACAAGTACTATTCTTTAAACGCTGTAATTAACAAATGATGATTAAACATACATTGTTCGTGAACCACAAGGTGCTCCCTCTTTGAAGGGATATAAATAACGTTCCTTGGATAGTACACTAAGGTGACCGTGGTAAACTAACTACATGCTTCGTATTACGCATAACATTTCCAAGACAAGTATTCTGCAATTATTATAAAAGTACATAATAAACTTCACACTTCTAGCTAGCCGTACGCGTAAGATCTTAAATGACCCATTGTGTTATAGATATGAAATATTGGCCATTTTTAATCGTCACAATAAAGTGGCGTAACTGTTTAGGCGTTTCCGATGTCGCCCTCAAAGGGACCGAGAAGAAGGGTTCAGAAGTTTTCAGTTGACCGTTTCCCAAGCCCGTTTCAAAATACTGCTACGGAGAAAGACGCCGACGAAAAGCTATATACAAGTATATTTACAAGGAAATACGGCGCACTTGGCCATGAGGCAACAGCCAGCGCTAGCCTCTAGTCGTGGTAGTCGTCTTCACACTGCTCGCCTCTTTGTCATCGCAAATACTGTTCCGTAGCACTAGCCCCGGCGGCAAAAGCGCCGTCCCGGAGCGACTAAAGACTGGACTCGGAAGCAGTGTAGTAGGCCTTGAGCGTACTGACGTGCACGACGTCACTAGATGCCAGAGTAGAGGACGAGGTTGAACTCACAGGAGCAATTTCGTACGTCACAGGAGTCACCTGGCGCAGCACGCGGTAGGGCCCTGTGTATAGCGAAAGGAGCTTCTCTGAAAGTCCGACGTGACAAGAGGGCACAGGAGCACGAGCGCACCAGGCGGAAAATGCACGTCACGGTGGCAAGCTCTGTACTGAAGCTGCTGAGCAGTTCGCGAGGCCGTCAGTCGAGTACGGGAAGCTGGCGTGCATGATCGGCGAGGGCGATGGCGTCGCGCGTATACTCGCTTGTGGAGATCGCAGCAGGAGGAAGTGCCGTGTCTAGGGGCAAGGTCGGTTTGCGACCGCACAGGAGACAAAATGGAGACAAACCGGCGGTGTATTGCCGGGAAGAATTATAAGCAAATTTGACGTAAGGAAGGGCAATGTCCCAGTCGTTGTTATCCTCGGAAACCTACTTGAACAGCATATCAGTAAGAGTACGGTTTAACCACTCTGTCAGTCCATTGGTTTGAGGATGGTATGAAGTAGTCAGCTTGTGTTGAATGGAGCAGGAACGCACAATGTCGGAGATAACTTTAGAGAGGAACTTACGACCACAGTCATTAGGCAGCTGTCGTGGGGTGCCATGACGCAAGATAATGTCACGCAAGAGAAAGTCTGCGACGTCAGTGACGCAACTGGTAGGGAGAGCCCGCGTGATAGCGTATCGGGTGGCGTAATCCGTTGCGAACGCTACCCATTTATTCCCAGAGGATGACGGGGGAAAGGGACCGAGGAGGTCTAATCCAACACGAAAGAACGGTTCCACAGGGACGGTGATCGGCTGGAGATGACCGGCAGGTAGCACCTGAGGTGTTTTCCGACGCTGGCAGGGATCACAGGCAGCAACATAGCGTCGCACGGAGCGAGCGAGACCAGGCCAGTAGAAGCGGTGGCGGACGCGGTCGTACGCGCGGGTTACCCCAAGATGTCCTGCAGTGGGTGCGTCATGCATCTCAAAGAGCACAATCTGTCGTAGATATCTTGGCACGACAAGAAGAAAATCAGAGGCGTCAGGGAGGAAGTTGCTTCGGTACAGACTGTCGCCCTGAAGGGCATATCAGCGAACGGATGTGTCGGTAGGTGTAGAGCGCAGAAGCTCGATGCGTGCTCACAGCGATAGGTCTCGGTACTGCTCATTGGCGATGTTAGTGTAGGCAGACACAGAGAAAATGCCTTTGGCGGTGCTACTGTGGGCGTCGTCAG
This sequence comes from Dermacentor albipictus, assembly GCF_038994185.2. Taxonomy (NCBI): domain Eukaryota; kingdom Metazoa; phylum Arthropoda; class Arachnida; order Ixodida; family Ixodidae; genus Dermacentor; species Dermacentor albipictus. Next base: position 28,956,512 of record NC_091825.1, on the reverse strand, counting down.
GCTCCTCTACCGGGTAACGAGACAGGCAGTCAGCGTCCTTGTGTAGTCGGCCAGATTTCTAGGTGACAGAATACGAATATTCTTGGAGGCGTAAGGCCCAGTGACCACGTCTTCCTGTAGGATCTGTCAGTGAGGGTAACCAGCAAAGCGCGTGAAAGTCTTTGACGACGGTAAAGGGTCGGCCATATAAGTATGGGCGAAACTTCGTAACCGGCCAAACTATGGCCAGACACTCGCGCTGAGTGATGGAATAGTTGCGCTCCGCGGGCGAGAGGAGCCTGCTGGCGCAAGCGATAACACGGTCGTGGCTGCGCTGGCGTTGTGTCCGTACTGCGCCAATTCCGAGACGGCTGGCATCAGTACGGACTTCGGTAGGCGCAGAAGGATCGAAATGGGCCAGAACGGGAGGCGTTGTGAGAAGGTCGATTAGATGCGAGAATGCAAAGGCCTCGTTATCACCCCACTAGAAAGGGGCATCTTTTTTCAACAGGTCGGTTAGTGGTCGTGCTATGGCCGCAAAATTTTCCACGATACGGCCAAAGTAGGAACAATGGCCGATGAAGCGCCGCACATCCTTGATACACTTCGGAACAGGGAAGTGCGTAACAGCATGGCTCTTGCCTGGGTCCGGTTGCACTCCGTTCGCGTCAACGAGATGTCCAAGAACGGTAATCTGGCGACGGCCGAATCGGCACTTTTATACGTTGAATTGCAGACGGGCTCGACAAAAAACAAAAAAAAAAACGTCCAGGATTGCTGAAGGGCGCTCGAGGTTGGGGAGAATAATACCCGTGTCACACGGGCGTTTGGAAGGCCTTCCAACCGATAGTCAGTTGACTCAAAGGTCAAGTTCGAGCTGCTACACGGGCGGTTTCGACGGCCGCGGAGTCAATAGTCTATCGAGTCAACGGAGCACCTTACAACTCTATCGAAATCTCGATGGCCTTTGAGCAACGGAAACGGAAACGGCGCGAACATGCCCTCTCGCTCACAGTGTGCTCCAAATCACGGTTAGAAAGAACAAATCAAACCAAAATGCTCTAAAAATATTATGTATGAGTGTTATCAATTATTCAATAAAGTATTTTTGCCACTTGATATGCGCGAACTACACACACTCTCGACGACAGCGACGTGTAGCGACGCAAACGTTGCCGCAGTTTCGCTACTCAACAACTTAAAAACTAAACATACATGTAAGGCAATGTATAAACAATTGTTGTAATCTATAAACAAACATAAAAGAAATTATAGTGCTTTTAAGTGGTTTTAATGTTGTTTACCTTTTTGTGACAGGAAAACGAAAATAAAGATACGCAACGCCACACAATTTGGCGAGAAACGCCGGAACCACTCAACGGCCTTTCAAAAGTGCCGTGTAGCAGCGCGACAACTCCTTTGAGTCGATAGAGTTCTGGCGTTTCGAAGGCCGTCGACTGGAAGGCCTTCCAAATGTGCCCGTGTGACACGGATATAACATAACGTTGTCCAAGTAGCACAGGCGCGTGAACCATTCGAAACAGTGAAGAACGGAGTACATCATGCGTTCAAAACTGGCAGGAGCGTTACATAGACTGAACGGCATCACTTTGAATTGATAAAGACCGTTGGGTGTTACGAAAGCAGTCTTCTCGCGGTCGAGATCATCCACGGCAATCTGCCAGTAGCCAAAGCGAAGGTGAATAGAGGAGAAATAGCGAGCACCGTGGAGGCAGTCAAGGGTGTCATCAATCCGAGGTATGGGATACACGTCCTTTTTGGTAACGCTGTTAAGGTGCCGATAATCCACGCAAAAGCTCCATAAGCCATCCTTCTTTTTTACCAGTACAACAGGTGACGCCCATGGACTACATGACGGTTCAATAATGTTCTTGGCAGTCATTTTGAGAACTTCGACGTGAATAACTTGACGCTCAGCCGGTGACACTCGACACGGGCTGCGATGAATAGGAGGGGCATTGCCGGTATTAATGCGATGTTTAGCAGCTCTAGTTTGGGCGAAAGGACGATCGTTATAGTAAAAAATATTGTGGTATCAAACAGAACGCGATGGAGCTCACGAGCGTGCTCGGACGGCATTTCAGGCGCACTCATTTTATGTAGGTCGGCGATAGTACAAGTTGCCGATTGCGATGGTAGAGGAGGATCCGCTGAATGGTCGTCTACTGCAATAGATGCTACCGAGTGATTGTCGAATGAGCAAAGCTGGGCCAGAGACATCCTACGTGGCACCACTTGTGTCGTCAAACCAAAATTGACCACTGGCAGGCAGACGCAATTCACCGTAATAGATAAAACAGTATGACGTACTGTGATCCCGTGTGTAAGGAAGACGTCTTGAATAGGAGCCGCGATGTAGTGACCGTCGGGCACTGGGGGGGGGGGGGATGACACTAAGTTAACGTAAGTCAGTGCCGAAGGTGGCAAGCGAACGAAGTCGACGGAACTTAGGCGACTGGGGTGTGGTTCAGCGGGATCCAGAACAGGCAGGTCAAGGCGGAGAGTACTGGTAGAACAATCGATGAGAGCAGAATGTGCGGAGAGGAAGTCTAAGCCGAGGATGATGTCGTGGGGACAGTGCGCGATGACTGTGAATAGCACTATAGTGGAGCGATCGGCGAAGGAGACGCGGGCAGCAGACATACCAAATACGGGGGCTGTTCCGCCATCGGCGACACGGAGAGCAGGCGTCGTGGCGGGCGTGATTATTTTCTTCAGGTGGTTGCGAAGGTCAGCGCCCATTACTGACAAATGCGCCCCAGTGTCTAAAAGAGCAGATACAGAAACACCACGGACTTGCACGTTAAGAAGGTTCAGATGAGTGGGGAATGTCAGTAGAGGATTTGGCGGCGCAGGTAGCAATGCAGCGTCACCTCGAGGCGCTGCATCGTCTAGTTTTACGGCTGGAAGCGGTGTCCGAATGGATTCGGCGAATAGGAGCGACGGGGCTGGGGAGAGCGAGATTGTCGTCGTTGGGGCGAAGGCGAGCGAGAATAGGGGCGGTTCAGCGCAGGAGAATCAGTGGCAGCATTATCGGAGCGTGCGGCATAGGCACGAGAAGTGCCACCTGGGGGCCGAGAGTAGGCAGTGTAAGTAGACCGGGTGGAGGAACTCCAGCGACTGCGACATTGCCGAGAAACGTGCCCGATTCTACGGCAGTGAGAACAAATGGGCTTGTCGTCAGCAGTGCGCCATTCAGATGGGTTGCGGAAATGTGATGGGTAATAAGCTAGATGCGGGACGGGGCGGAATCGAAGAAGCCGGGTGGGTATGATGGAGATGGGCCGAGCAGATTGTGTGAAGACCCATGTTTGCAAACTCCTCGCGGACAACTGCCTGGATCAGGGAAACCCTGACTGCAGGTGCGTTGGAGGGGCTGGAGTCGAAGGCAGTAGGATAGGCGCCCTCGATCGCACGCCGGACGATCCTGGTGTTGCGATGAGGAGCGTCGGGAGAGAAAGATGTCGCTGGGGTTTTTGGCAGAAGGGCAAACTGCTGGTCGATACGTCGGCTTTTAACGAGTTCCAGGCGGCGGCACTCTTCTATAACTGCATCCACCGTCGCCGCGGTGTTGAAAACGAGCAAGTTGAAGGCGTCATCGGCAATGCCTTTCAGGATGTGAGAAACCTGTTCTGACTCACTGATGTGTGCGTCAACTTTGCGGTACAGAGCCAAGACGTCCTGAATGTACGTGATGTAGGGCTCTGTTGACGTCTGAATACGGCCGGAAAGCGCCTTCTGCGTGGCAAATTGGTGACCATAGGGGTTGCCGAACAAGTGTCGAAGCTTTTGCTTAAGCGAATCCCAACTGGTGAGCTAATCTTCGCGCGTCCGAAACCAAACTCGTGGTGTGCCACCGAGGTAAAAGACTACGCTGTCTAGCATGATAGTAGGGTCGCACCAGTTATTGCGGCTGACGCGTTCGTACAGGCTGATCCATTCCTCGACGTCTTCCCCATCTTTGCCCGAGAATAGGCCAGGATCACGGGGTGCGGGGAGAGCGACGTAGGTCGTCGAAGTGGCAGCAGGTGCCAGAGCCGGCGGAGTCGAGTTGTCGTCACCGCGAGCCATGAAGGAAGGCTCGACGTACCATCCACTGCGAAGCTCGGTAACGAGGTACATGGAACATCCACCTCCACCAGATATGTTACGGAGAAAGACGCAGAGGAAAATATATGTACAAGTATATAAACAAGGAAATACGCCGCGCTTGGCCAAGAGGCAACAGCCCACGCTAGCCTCTAGTCGTCGTCGTCGTCTTTACGCTGCTTGCCTCTTCGTCATCGCAAACACTGTTCCGTAGCAATATATGCCTGCGTATTCTCCTGGAGGTTCTCTACGTTACCGTGAAATAAAAGTTTTGTTTGTGGTTTAGTTATCTTTTGTTCAGAAAACCGTTAAAACTGCCGCATAATGTTTTGTGCGCTTCTAGTCAAGATAACAGCTTCGCTGTGAAAAAAAAATCCATTTTTGCCTGAATTAGAGTGCTTGTGTATGCTGGCAGAATTTTTCGGAATTGACTGAATGTTTAATATTGCAGTGATATGAGCTACTTTGACCATGTTTTTACCACTGAATATGAAGATATAGGCATCCTCTATAAAAGGGATTTCCGCAATTGTTTTTTGAGTTTCCGAGGTCACGTAAACAGTTTTAATTTTTGAAAGTAAATGGAAACCATGAAGGTCCTTTTAAACTGGCAAATATTACCTGTGCCATACCGTCTCAAAATTCGCCTGCAGCAAGCGGGCCTTTGTCACTGCTTGTTAGAAAAATACGTGAGAAAATGGATGCGCTTCTACTTGAAAATCACCTAAGGGCACCAGCGACGTTGTTACCGCCATGGCAGTGAGAGCTTGTGGAGTGTGAAATATCGTTTGTCGTAGTTGCGAACCAAGCTGCGTGGGTGCAGGTGGGAATGCACTCTTCAGCTTCAATCGAAGTGTTCTTGCCCAGAATTCTCCTCGAATGCAACAAAATCGAGTGTCAGCATGTCTAATACTGCACCCGGTCCATCCTCAGTATAAGACATTCTGCACCTGATAGCTAGCATACCTATGGCATGTCCGCCTTTGCGGATTTTACATCTTGTTGGGTAAAACAATTCAGGCTGTAAAACAACTCAGGCACAAACTTACAAAAGACTATTATGTTGTGACGGGGCATCAAATAAATGAAAAAAAAATCTTACAGAACTCTCTCACGATGGAAGTCGACGTTATTGTGCTTTGCATTGAAGCGATGTAGGAATACGTCGTATGGGCCTGGCCGGCTGCCCAGGCGGCGCTACGGAAGTGCCGGTCAACAAGTATATGGCGCACTTTTAGGTTTGAGATAGTACAAAACGCGATGCCTTGGTGGTGAATGCATGGCTCCGTGGTATATCTGCTCATCTCAGCTGCGTCGCGGTGGGAACTTCAGAGAATGTTGTGCACGGGAGGCTTTGTGGCTTGCCTTCCGTCGCCAAGGAAGCAAAGCGTCGTCCCGAATGCGTGCACTGCACACGAGAAGTCGCAGACGCCGTTTCGGTGCGCTGCCGCTTTCATGCGCCTGCTGAACAAGTCGCGCGATGCCAAGCTGCAACGGCTGACTGCTGCACTATGTGTCTATATTCGCTTAAGCACGTGGGGGAACTCAGAAGCGTTGACCAATATAAATGAATTAGTTAACCAATGAAACTAATATAATTGTTGGCGTTAGCACCGTAACTCTGTTTGAGCGCTTATGGTATGTATGGACGTGAGACTGCCGGCCACATGCATGCTTATGTCGCAAAAGCGCCTTTCCAGACATGGCAATCAGTAAATTGAGTGCCTGTAGCCTTAGCGCTGACGCGCAGCAGCTCTTTTTCTTTGCGGAAGAATAACAATGCCATAGCAACAGTTTTGTTTGTTGTCATTTATTTCATTACAGTAACATATAATATTGCAACGGCTGTTTGAACAGCACTATTTATATACAGTTCCTAATGTTATTGCCGCAACTGACTGTGCCACGTCAGTCGATCATTTTTCTTTCGCTTGTTCTCTCAGCAATGCGTTCTGAAACAGTTTCAATCGCTCAAGCTGTATGAACTTTCACTTAATTAGGTGGGTCCCTTCACGAAATAAACTACTTTTAGGTCCGGTAAATTCTTTTGCGGGGCAGTTTTCTAATAAAAAAATCACCCGCATGTACCTTTACAGGCGACTGCATTTCTCATGGTTAAGCTGAAATGGGGCGCACTTTCGACGAAATGATCGAGAGGCTACCCTCAGCGAACGCAAGTGCCTTTGCCGATAGCTGAAAACCAAAATAAAACGGTGAATAAACCCTGAACGCACACACAAAGCAAGCGAGACTGGCTGTATACAGCCCGGTGACAGCGTAACTTAATGCGAAGAGCTGAGACTTGTATACTACTCAGCCAATTTTGCCGCTCGCCACCAAGTCGTCGCACTCTGCGTTGAAAATTCCACTGTGTCAGGCCCATGACCCTCATAACAATTCACCATGCATCATTAACGGCGTTCAGGATGCTTGGGGACAGCGCGCTGCTCGGCATGGTCTGGCGCGTTAGTCCAGAGTTTGCTACCAACTCGCCGCGTCCTCCCGCCTTCAGCACGGTTTGTCTGACAAAAAAGCGCCCACACTCCAAGACTTGTGCTGCATTCGGCAGCCCAATACGCTCTACGTACGCGTCGAGCACTTTTGGAGTGTGAAAACTGCGAGCAAAACTCAAAACAATGTACAAAACGAACAAGACCCAAGGTACTCAACGGGACAGCGTATTTTCCAGGTCGAACGCTGCATGGTCACCGTGGCTGAGACCAATCACAGAAACAGACTGGCGACACGAACATCAGAAATGATCTTGCACGTATGGATGCTGCTAAAAATTCGAGCGAGATGACCGCTTCCTGGCCAGATTTAACACGGCCGTGATGTACGATCAATGAATACAATGCAATCCCAGAAATGGGAAACTGCAGCTTCCATCGTGATTCAAAATAAGCAGCGGGAGCGCGGGGGATTACCGTAGGCTACCCAGGCGCATAATGCTGAGCATTATTTTGCCATCACGACAGCTAGAAACAGAGTTAGTAGTTAGTATTATTCCATATCAGGCACGTACCCAGAATTTCTTCTTTTTTGGGGGGGTGGGGGCGGGGGCGGGGCCCCATCTTAAGGTATCTTTTCTGTGCAAATGAGGGGGGAACGGTACCTTTACAAGTACAAATGTGAATAATCCCCACCATTCGCCATAAAGACGCCCAAACCAACAAAATAGAAATGAAATAAGGTGTATCTCAGAGGTACGCCCTGTGAGATACACCTCACCTTTACTTACCAAACAAGGAACCACATCAAATAGACTCGCGCACGAAAGAAGCACTGGAAGAACACTGCCAAGGACAAGTAAAGAAGCGAAAGTGTAGAATAAAGATTTCTAATAGCATTTTTTGAAATTAGCTCTCGAAAAATTATGCAGAAATATTTATTTGCGCAATAATCAGAGTTCTTTTGGATTCCTTGTTTGCTGCTCTACGGTCTTAGGTGTCAAACTCCTATAGTTATTTGGAAAGTTGCGTAACGATGCGTGGCCGCCAGTGCCGTACAACCACGTAGAGGGCAGAACGCTGCTGTTCTAGGCGTACTGCGCCCACCACGGAAAGTTATAAAAATGCCCACATAAGCACAACAGAGAAGTATCGGGCGGTTCCACTGATAAGTGTAGAAGCGTCCTTCAAGACACATGGAATTATTCTCCACTTCCGGCGGCCTTTTCTCTTCTTCCTTTTTAAAGAAGGATTTTGATCCATAAATATTTTCACAAACAACAATAAAATTTGTTAATTTTCACTTTTCCTTCTTGTTTGTGGCTGTTGCCCTGGCTCTCTCCCTTAGTAGATTGCTTAATTTCTCAACTCCTTGCGACCCTTGTTTCCAGTTGCCAATTTTGCACGAAAAGTGCTTTAAAATTAGGGGACACCAAACGATCTAACGGCTAACAGCTTTACTGCTTGTGGGCTTAAGGCTTATTGCAGGGTTTGATGATGAACACTGCTTCGCACTATTTTAATTTGCATCTGGTCTTACCCACATCGCGGGTACATGGTTCCGAGGATCTGCCAGCGTCGCGGCGAGCCATTGCTGTAGGGAATAATGACGCAAAAGGTAAAGTTAAAGCAAGTGGTGTTTTATCCAGCCACCAATCGTTCTACGAGAATGCAGATGAGCTGATTGCGAACTGAAACCTTCTCCTGGTCCCTGGATCAGTCTAAACAAAGAATGTTGAACTAACGAAGCAAAAGTGACGCGCGTGAGCGCTGAATAGATGGTGGCAACTGAACGCATCTCGATTTAGTCGCGCGGTCACCTAATCAATGAAAAAAACTGGCCTTCACACCACAGGAGATGCCGATAACTACCGCCATCCAAAAGGAGTGAAAAAGACAGCAAAGTGTTGACCACCGAATAGCTGTCATGTCTCAAGATTACTTTGGCGGCACTTTAGGTATTTAAGGAGTGGTGGCGTGGGCCGGGAGGGGGGTGGGGTATGCCGCTTAACTTCAGGGGGGGGGGAGGGGGGCACCCCGGGCCGCTCTCTGGGTACGTGCCTGGTTGAGCATTAGCATTGCCTCACATGGACCATCGCGTCGTGGCAGAAGTGTACAGAACAACGTTTCCTTTACAACGGCTAGTCAGCATAGGGACCAGTCTTGAAAGTTCGGCTGCTGAATAGGAGGGTTCGGACATTTTACATACGGACGCGGCATCCCAGCGTGCATCAGCACCATGTCTACCAGCAGAGACGACATGTCCGAGTGCTCTCTCAGGCCTAAATAAATAAAAAAATAAATGAAAAAGGCTCTTAAATAAGTTTGCACCGTTTGAGGCATATCTTGTTCGTAAGTTACGAACGGCACGCGCGTTATCAGCGTTACGTAACATTCTCGACAAGAAAGTAGCGAGCGCAGCATTTTCAAGAAAGCAAACGGAATCAAGGCAGATGACGATTACTGTTGTGGGACAAATATACACCTTAAAGGGCGGAACTGTTTCAAGAGTGTATAGAGAATTGCAATATGGTACACTATCACAACCCGGAACGGGACCTCCACAGCCCAGCACCTGCATTTCAGTCGCATAGCGAAGCAAGCGCAGTACGAGCCATATGCACAAATTGCGAAACGCTGCCGCGGCGGCGGCGGCCGGTATGCACGGAGGCAAGCGCAATCCATGTAAGGATGCGCAATTAGAAAGTGAATTGAGGATGAACAAGGTGCATGCCACGGAGCCACGTACCGCCGTTGATCGTGAGCAACGCACGAGCAGGCCGGGCCCGATGCACGTGCCCATAACGGAGAACTAGAGCTGGCGCGAGATAAAGTGGCGTTGGTGGAGAAAAATTTGTAGCCTCACCTCCGTCGCTTAGAGAAACTGGTTCGGGTAGTCGCGCAGGAGCTGCTGTCGCCATCAATCGTCCCCGACTCTGCGAATATGTCCTCGGAATTATATGCCCCTGTTCTACGAAAAATGAGAAAATGTCGATGCATATTTTAGGCGCTTCAAAGTAATGACAACAGGAGGGGACTGGCCTGAACGGAACTGGGCCACTTAACTGAGAATGATTTTAGGGCGCGAGAGTCGCAGTGTTCAGACAGTTGTCCCCCATGGAATAATTGGATTATGATAAGGCCAAGAAGCCTTCATTACAATTATTGCAGCTTATGGTCGATGGCTACTGGGAGAAATTCTGTTCGAGCAAACCAGAAGACCTTGAAACAAGTAGACAATTTGTTCGCCTTCAATTCCACCTACATCACTGGATTCAAATGTCAGATATAGCCATGGCCTTTCATGGTATGTGGGGCCTCCTTGTAGCCGAGCATTTCCAGAAGAAGTTCCATGTGAAACTTGCGTAATTTTGCAAAGAAACAAACTGCAAAGCCCTAGCGGAAATGTTGGAAGCGCGCGACCACTTCATTGACGCCCAGAGGCAACGCAATATGCTCCAGTTCTGAGAAACGCCTATGCATGGTACTACCATAGCAACGTGAAAGCAGACGAGGCAAGAATCCTTCCATATCAGTCCAAACAAAATGTTTTCTTTGTGACTGAGTGCGACATGACTCGCAATGCGTACACCGGATACCTTGTAGTCCATTAGCGCTACATCATGCTTGAAAAGGCGGGAGCGCACTCGAAGCAGGCAGATAACTAGGTGATGTCATGGAATAGATAATTTGCAGATGTACGAGGAGTTCGCTGACGCAAAGCAGGGGTAATTGCGGAAAGCTGGTGGATGCACACCCCTCAAGTGGACAAAGTACGACGTTGTTGGTGATCCGGACGACTGGCAGCAGATTCAAGAATTCACGAGATATCTTTCCTTTCTAGTTGAAATGCTTTTTGTGAATACGTGTCAGGCGTACAGGCGCTCGAACACCGATGTGATGATGTACGTAACACTAGTACCTTTATTGTATGTGCAGGGCTGGATAAACAACCTAGAGCTGAACTCGGATGACCAACACCCTTACGATGTAAGCAAGGTGTCAACCAATGTAGCTTATGGCTACTCCGGTTGGCACGAAGCCCTCACTCTGGAAGCGCACTGGGTTGTCTGGGGAAGCGCTCACAACCGGGGCAGCTCCCCCAGCAAGAGCCTAAAGGATCAATTGTTCCCCAAGAACGACGGAGGCAACGTAAGTGGCTATGTCATAATTTTAAAGCCCGTGAGCATTCTGTGCACCCAGAAGAACTGTTCTTTTAACGTGTTTCTGCATTCTATCATGTAATAAACATTCTTTAGATAAAAAGAAGCTCAGCCACCTACAAGCAGGCTGTACTCTGCTTCTAAGTGGTACCTCCACTTCGTTCGCAATGTCAGAGAGCCATATATATTAGGAAACCATAGTGAACTTTAGACCATGCCTACACTCGTATTGCAAGGGTTAGGAGGGACGAATGAGCGCGAATATCTCAACAACTTTCTGGCTCCAGATGACATTGCCCTGTTCAGCAACATTTGTCACAAATTCCAAGAAATTATTCAGAACTTTAACCGTGACAGTGCAAAAGTGGGGTTGAAGATTAATAGACCCAGGAGAGAGGTAAGTTAAATAGCCTGGCAAAGGAACGAGAATTGATGATCGCAAGAGAGCCTCCAAAGTCTGAGTATTGGGTTTATCTAGGTCAATTAACAGAGGACCCTCACCGTGAGAATAAAACTTATAAACGAATAAAAGTGGATTCCAGCGCATACCGGGCATTACCAAATAATGACTGGGAGCTTACCGCTGTCCTTGAAAGAAAAAGCACTATCACTGCATTCTACCGGCACTAACATATGGGGCAGAAACTTGGAGGTTAATGAAGAGTCTTGAGAAGAAGTCAAGGACCACATAAAGATCAAAGCAACGGAAAAAGTAAGGCCCTGACACACTTTTTCAACATGGTAAGAAACATTGCCATTGGAAAGGCTGCAGTGAACATGTCAGGCAAATATTAATGCACTGCGTGCAGCAGTCAATTTACAATTTCCTGTCATAGAGAGCGAAAGATCATTTGCTCTCGCTTCCGCAACGCCATCATGCAGCGTCATCGAAGCAGCTGTATCCACCAATGTTATTGGATTAATTCTTGATCGTGAGAGAATTCTCAGTAATACGCAATTTTAAATTTTGATTGAAATAACTTATAGATATATTGTATCTGCGACCTAAAAAATCATGCGGATCCCGCACACTGAAGGATTCGGTGTACGAGAAGCTTTCTATGCTGTTGCTTTTGATTCACGGTAATTAATGGTGTTGTTGACAGTGAATGTTTAATTTCTTCATCATTTAGTGTAGTACGAGTACGAGAGCGATGAGTTGATGTTAAAAGTTACCTTTCGTGTACCACTGCTGTTTGATTGAGTAGTTGATCAAACACACAAGGAGACGTGCTTGCTTGAAGTGTTGTGCACCATTGCTCATAACCGCCGTGAAAGTTAGCATTGTCATTGCCTCGCACAGTACATCGCATCCTGGAAGAAGGTATAAACTTTAATTGAATTATGGGGCTTTACGTACCAAAACAGCAAACGTATTAGGACGCACGCCGATAAGGACGCAGGCCTAAATGTAAGTATGAGGGTGTTTTTGTATTACTGCCCATCTAAGTGCATCTGCCGTAGTCGGGATTGAATCCTACACCTTGAGCAACGCCATAGCATCCAAGCTACTGCTTAGGGCACACAAGTGATTATCGGACGTGTGGCCGCTTCCCTAGCGCCGTCTAAACGCTATTGTGCTTTACTGGGGCTCTGCGTCTGCACGCCCTGTGTCAGTTGCCTGCCTGAAAAATTTGTAGGGCTTCGCCTATTTTACAGAAACAGCAGAAACGTACCGTAGCTTGAACATACAAGTTTACTCTATTTATGCAATACCACGCTCATATCTAGTAGTGCCGTTATTTTGCCTTTTTACCTTGCCTTTTTTTCTTCCCACCTTCCTTCCACGAATTCAAGCAGTGGGCCAAGAGTTAAAAGGCTGTTGTTCATTTGCTTCGTGACTGCGTAGGTTTTACCCAAACTCTGCCTCCTCTTCCTATACCTCCTCTTTAACATTCTACCACCATCCCCTGTGGAATATTGCACATTAGTACAAAGGCAAGCACGGTAGCTTCTGCAATGCTTTCGCGAGGGTTCACGAATAATTACAGCCGTCAAGTACTGTGGTGATGCCCAAGGAGCTTCAGAAGGCATTGTGGTGGCGCCACGGAAATGGCCAAACGAGTTTTTCGCGTCGCCTTTCTTCTCTGCCACGCCGCTGCGATGTATATGCGCGCTCTGAACCATCTGCCGACGCGTCTTGCAAAGCAGCAATGGCAGCAGCAGCAGCAGGGGAAAGGTCGAAGGATGATGCCAAAGAAAGATTCGCTTTAAAAAACAGAAATCAACTGATATTTGCACGGCGCGTAGCCTCGGAGATACCAGCGACATGCTGTGTAGCGTAGACTTCTACCGCGGCCGCCGGAGTTGCCGCGACGGCCCTTTCCGCGGCCGCGACACTCAACTTTTGGCAGGGGCTTTGACCTCTTGGTTCTCCGCATGTGTAGCTTGAAGCGCGCAAGTAGAGACGAGAAGAGAGAGAAAGAAGGTTATCGATCCGAAAGCCCCATTCATATTTGAAGGATACGAAACAAATTTGGTGGCGTAAGATTTATGAGACGACGCTCCTTATAGTAAGGGCATTTTATGATTACTTGGAAAAGTATTTCAATGAATCAATGAATTTTATTATTATTAGACAATAAAATTGCAAAGAAAATGTGATACAGAAGGAGATCCCAAAGTAAAAACTGTCAGGGGGACCTCCTGTACAACATGTACAAAATATGTAATATAGGATTAGCAACAAGGGTAAGAACAGCGTGAAAGTACAATCAACATATTAGAAGTAATCACTGAAACATCGGGTAGTTGAAGATTAAACAAAAATTAGCAAGAATATTTCCATATTGAAATACACTTGAAGGTACTATCATCACAGTATTTGAATAGAAGTATAATGATTATGAACAAAAGTGCGCAATCCAACAGTGCAACAAAATTAACTTACAAACGGCTGATAATCTATCAACATAAATCGAGAAAAATAATTAAACATGGCTACACAGTAATAAATGTATACACACACGCATACATAGATACACACCTATATATATATCATAAGAAGCCAGCAAACACTGACACCAAGGACAACATAGGGGAAATTACTTGTGCTTAATAAATGAAATAAAGAAACGATAAAGCAATGGAAATTAAAGTGGATGAAAAAACAACTTGCTGCAGGTGGGAACGCAACCCACAACCTTCGCATTTCGCGTGCTGCTCTACCAATTGAGCTACCACGGCGTCGTTTCCCCATCCACTTTCTTGGGTATTTGTGTGTCCTAGTAGAACCCTGGGAGTGTTAGCCAGCGCCACCACTCACAGACCTTGGCGGCGGACGTGGAACGTCTTTTTTGCCGCAGGCGTCACGAGAACGTGATCTTTTAGGGTGAAGGTAACTGGTCAATAAACCCACATATGCTACCTGAAGGCATCAATGTTGCCGAAGTTGGCTTCTTATGATATGACTAATAAAAATCGGGCCCCTCGGTTAATCCCCTTTCTTCTCGTTCATTACACCTATATATAGACACACATATAAACGTATGTACACTTGTCGAATAATCAGGTAAGGTATGTTGTTAATAAGAACTGTTTTAGAAGCCGCCGGAAACAGTGTAATGAAGAGCATGATTTAATATTTGATGGCAGAGAATTCCAAAATGAAATTGCGGAAAAGAACGCTGCCATTTTACCGCAGTTAGTGTTGACTTTAGGAAGCAAGAGATTATTATTTTCAGAAAACCGCGTGTTATTTGTATTGAAAAGTTGCGTTGAGGGAAGTAACTCAGTTGGAATGTCACTGTTTCTACTTCTATACAATATAAGACATAGTTTCAGTTGAAATGTGCAAGTTAAGGGTAGAATTTCAAGAGTGCGAAATATGGGCGCTGCTGATGTGATGTATGAACTGTGGGTAATTATTCGGACCGCCCGGTTCTGAAGGTTCTGAAGGTTCTGGGCCGCTTTAGGCGACAAGAAGAGAGTGCTGTGGTTATGAGAGCAAACGTTCAGAATGTAATTAAGCAGACGCGCCTTGTGCTTAAAGCGGCAGCTCGAAGACGACGACGATGACCCGTGCGGTGATTGTGAGAGCGCTCGTGCTTTTCGTTGCTGCTAGGCTACTGCTACACTTATTATCACTTTTGTGTATAAATCTCATCACATTTGGTGGACGTTGCTGGAATACCTCAAGTCACCCTGGGGCTCCGCACTCGTACGTTGCCTAAGGACACCATCACTGACGGAAATAACACAGCGACTGAACCCCTGGCTGCCCCTGTCACCTGTGCAGCCGTTCCCCGCCAGCGCGGCCCGGCCGTCTTCAGCGGGACCGGAGAGCATGATGTCGAAGACTGGCAGTCCTCCTACGAATATGCAAGCGCTAACAATAAGTAGCACGACTAGACGGTACTGAGCAGCGTCACATTTTATCCTGCTGACGTCGCAAACCTGTGGTTTAAGGATCACGAATCTGACCTCTCCGATTTGGTCTGCTTCAAGACACATTGCACCGAAGTGTTTGGCCGCCCCGCTGTTCGCAAACTACACGCCGAACAGCGTCTATGACAGCGAGCACAGCAACCGGGCGAGACTTTTCCCAGCTATAGTTGAAGATTTATTGGACCTATGCAGTTGTGTTAATCCAACCATGTCGAAGTATGTTCTGAAAGGCATTGAAGACGACATGTTTCAAATGCTGCTTGCCAAGAGTCCAACCAGTGTCCCCGTTCTCCTCAACATGTGTCAGAGTTTCGACGAATTGCGCCGCCATCGTAACAATGTCCGCCGTCTGCTTTCGTACTTCAGCTGAAGGATTTTATTCTTGAGCAAGTGGACCGACAGCTAGTGCTGCTCCTTCATAGGCAGGAATTTGCCCCAACACTGATTCTGGCCGTGCAATAAGCCATTTCTAGCGAGATATTTGACGCACGCATCTACACTCTTAGCGTGGTACAGTTTTAGTTTACCTTTAGTTGCAAGTAACCTATAAGATAAAACTTACTAGGTTACTAAACCAACTTAAGGTGTGTGTTCTTGTTAATTTACGTCGCAGCTTGAGGTTACATTTGTTGAAGTAGCTATTTTAAACGTTACTGCAATGCCAAATGTCTCGTAAACTTTAGAATGTAACCTTAAAAGGAAGTAATTCGTGGCTCTAGGGATCTATAGTATGTATGGGAGGTTTGCTGGTTATTGGGTCACATTACGATCCTGATACACCATTCTCAGCCAGGACTAATGTGTAAAATGTGGTGTGCCGCCGCGGCATGGAAGCAGGTTGGACTAAATTGTTATGTTATTGGTGCCAGACAGAATGTTGATTTCCGTAATATAAAAAAAGTTATCTTGCATGAGCACATGCTCAAGTCCACCAGCAGCAATTCCGTGGTCAATTATATATACTCCATACGCGACATTATAGAGTAAAAGCAAACCGCAGTAACATTAAACATACACCAGAGCATATTATGGTGAGCGATGCTGTGGCATAAACTATAACTACGATTCAGTGCGGTGGAAAGCCCCCGCTACCACTGCAGATATCTTGTGCTGTGGTATTAAACCTACCTGCACAAAAACTAAACGCAGAGGCATTATGGTGATTGAATGTACATTTGTACCCAATGATGTTTTTTTGTTTCTGTGTGCATCAATGCTTCCTTTAGTCGCGTTTGTATATCTTCTCCGGAAACACGACACCCTTTGACAGCAGGACACACAGTGAAGGGGGCACGTGGGGGCACGCTGGAACACTGTAAAAGCTCGACGACCGACACAATAAAGAGTCGAGCAAGTCCAAAAATGCTTTGTGCACTGCAACAGAGTGTAATATGCCGCTGTGCTGTTCCTTTGTTTGCTTTTCTAATGCATAAGAGGGGGTGGTCCCTAAACTACAGCAGATGTGGAGTTCCGTAGAGAACCCAAGACACGCACCACTTTTGCCCTCTCACTAACGCGCGAGAAAGACGCCGCTACATTCACATGTAAGCAGGCGACAACCACTCCAGTAAGGCCTCGTAGAGAGATGAACGGGTGCTCACGTTATGAGGCCACAATGGCGGCCGGCCAAATGAGCAGAGAGAAAATATACAAATACAAGAGAACAGCAACATTCTTAAACTATACAATATTAGAATCTTGCTATACGGTTATGTGACGCTTTGACGGAACTGTAGCTTGAGTATTCTTTTTATTTGCGCTCTATAAATGGATGCCAGAATCAAACGCGCTTATGCTTTAGCCAAGCACGAGCGCACTCATATATCCTCTGCGTTGCGTAGCCCTCAAGAAGCATACCGGGAAGAGTATCACCGATGCGGACTTTTTGTAACGGCTGTGTCGCGCCTTGTTTGACCGCTTTCACCACATTGAAACGCTCTCCGATTTGGTGGCGTGCGCTTACCAAGCGTGTTGTGTGTCTGAATCGTTCGTGACGCGTTGCACAGTTACGAAAAAGACTCAACAAGGTGCGCGAGCCGCTGAAAAGACACTGCACTCCGCTGCCGCCGTGGAGCAGCGACATGTTTGGCGCACTGCGTGGCCGCTGCAAGGAGCCGCATTGCCGACGGACAATGGTAAAAGTTCTTCGCTCACGCGAGAGTGGTGAGCATCGCTTATGTTGTGACTGCTGTAACAAATACTGAAGACAGCAATAAATGGGATCCAGGTAAGCAATGCCTTCTGCTTCATTATTTATTTGCTGGTGTGCATGTGTATCGTATATTTCACGGTCAATTCATGCTCATGCTTACGCTACTCAGTTATATTAAAGCGCACTACTTGCTCGCTTCATAAGCCCCGTTTTTTTTCTTTTTAGTCTCTATGAGTCATCGTGTTGGTTATTCTTAAAGCTCGAATATATATGTGGCACATTGGTGCGTACGCACAGCATTAGACCTCATGCACGGAACTGGTGTTTTGTGCTGATATGGTCATATGTTTACAAATGAATTGTAAGCTATCCTTAATTAAAGAACAATAATTGCAGTAATTCCATTTGTAATCACCTGAATAGCGCTTCTACTGTTAAACAGTCACATTCCTGCAGTGTGCTTTTTTTGTAATGGAGTGGAGTGTGAAGTGACTTGGGAATTATACTGCCTTATTAGTTAAAGTTGAGTAATAATTTTATATATATATCACCTTGAATTTTTATTGTTACCGAAATTTCCTTGATAGAGCATATTTATATTCTGCGTGTTTAATTACATTTTCGGTGTCTATATTTTATGTGTTTGTAGTTAATTTATGCCTCTTTCATTACATGTTAATAGCTGTTTGCAGTGCCACTTAAACAAGTAAATATGAGATTCTAAGATTGCTATTCTGTCCTTGTAGGCTCCACTGCCCAACAAGGAGATAGGAGAATTAACAACTGTTATCCTGGCCGCAAAGACTTGATTGTGCTGTCAACAGGGCTGAGATTGTCTTCCTTATCATAATCTAACACTTATATGTATTTGTATTTAGGCATATTGTACACGAATCTTCAATATTGTTACGGGAAAGAAGAAGCGTTCGTCTATTTACAAGTGGCTTTTAATGGCTGAGCCAAGAAGCATAGGGCATCGATACTGTTATACACTTTTTCGTCGTCTCTAAGACCGCCATCAGCGTCGTCTTCTTTTTACATTACCCACTGTCACAATATTAATGTTTATGTGCATCATTCCTGGTGCTGTTCTAGCAGTAGATGGGTGCTGCCACGCAGCACTGTGCTCGATGGTTTTTTCATTATTGCTGCATGGCCGTGAAAAAAAAACAAGAGGGCAACCTTGAGCTCCCAAACTTTCCGCGTACGAACGAATGTAGCATTTATAGATGCTATACGTGTCCTGTTAGTGTCACATAAATTCTGTGATCCTGATACATTATCTCAGTAAAACACAGTGATGACCTTCCCTCATGCTTAGTCGACAGCTTGTTTAACAAGATCAACGTGCTTTAAAGTAAACTCGGAGAGTTAATACTTGTGGTGCCAGCAATAGAAATGTATATAAAAGCGTGATCTAACTCAGCAGCCTTTATTTTCTGTTTGCAATATGAGCATTTAATTTATATACCTAAAAATGATAACTAGTGAGCTGTAAATTATTTAAGGCGATACTTGCTATTTGTGGTGTAGTGTGTGTGTTCATACAAGTGCTACAATTGAATTCCGGTTACCTTACTATATTGCGTTACTACACATAGGTCAGTATGTCTGAAATATTGGTCTGGTATGTTTGCTAAGATTTTAGTAATTAGCTCACATGTATGCAAACATTGCATCTACTACTTGCATAAACATGTACATACGTACGTATGTACATGTTTATTATGTTTATTATGGTTAAATTAGGAACAGAAGTTCAAATTACACGTGTAATTTGAACATCTGTTCTTAATTTTATTCTTGCTCAGTTACAGCCTGAAAGGGCTGCATTTTTTCTCTCCCTGCCTATTTCCCTATAATACTGAGTTGGAAGCGCTGCACATCGTTCTATGGTAGTCTTCTTTTTTTCTGAGATGTTACCCATAATCAAACATTTATGACCTTGCATTTTTGCATTTGCCATATTGCATTTGGAGTCTCTTTGAAGCCATATTCTTAATGCACACCAGAGTGTGAAACAACAAGTGGGCATGGAAAAACAGCAGCAATGCAGGCCCCTGACACGCCTTTTCGATTCTTGGTGCAGATACTGATTGTCATTGCCGCACGGAATGAACCATCCGGTGCTGCCTCTGTACAGCCGTTGCAATCCGCCTTTTGCGACGTATTGCGGCGTCATCGTATGGTGGCCACGAGAAACTATTTGGCAGGACGCCACTGCACGCCGCCCAAGCCGAGACTCGCGAACAAACATGCAGCGCGTGAGACAAGACCGAAACAACGTGTACGCTCCGTCATAGTTTGTCATCGTCAGCTAGCCATCGAGCTGCTGGTGGATCCTTTGTACCCGGACACATGTACAAAAACTCATGACTTGAATACGGTATGAGGCAGGGCAAATATCATGTTTTACCACGGCATGCGTTGCTTTGTGGTGTGCCATAGTGCTAGGCGTACATACATACACAGGTAGTGGGGAGGTCAACAGAATGCCAAGTTGCATACGTTATTTACCCACATAGAGTGTGTGTTCATCTACAAAAATGCGAAAAAATGGTCCGAATCACCAAAATCGGTGAAATCGGTGTTTGTGGGGCGCCTGCCTTCATCTTAGAACGCGCCGTGGTGCGGACATAGCGGTCTACCGCGTCCTTCTTTTTTTAACTGGTACGTGTACAGAAACAGCGTCGGAATTGTCACGTAGTAGTGACGGCAAAGAACACAGTACCAATAGTGTAAATGACGAAACTAACTTTTATTGCCCGAACCTGTGCCCACAAAAACAAAACAAAAATATGGCGTTTCGTGCCAAAACCACTTTCTGATTATGAGGCAAGCCGTAGTGGAGGACTGCGGAAATTTCGACCACCTGGGGATCCTTAACGTACACCTAAATCTAAGTACCACGGGTGTTTTCGCATTTCGCCCCCATCTAAATGCAGCTGCCGTGGCCGGAAGTCGATCCCGTGACCTTGTGCTCAGTAGCCTAACACCATAGCCACTGAGCAGCCACGACGGGTCCACAAAAACAGGCTACACTAACAGGACAATAGCGGCGAACACAATTTGCGATCGTCGACATCTGCTCAGTGGGTCAAGCGCGTCAGCATTTATACATGAGCCAGCGAACGAACGTTCGAGAGTAATCGCTGGTGCCCGCGTGTCTTCTAGAAAGTTCTACACCATTTGCGTCGCGCATGCATGCAATCAGATTACACAGAGTTCGGCGACAACAGGCAGCGGATAGAACGGTCAATAACATTAGAGAAACTTCCGGCAGATATGGGCGCGTCACGCGCTGCGCGATAACATTTGTTTGGCGGTGAAAAGTGGTCACCCGAAAAAGATAAACAGGTACAGGTGTCAGTATGAAATCCTGACGTCTGGGCAACAGCGAAAGTGCCCCTGAAATGTGTAGGTTATACAATAAGACATGCCAATCGACTCCAGAAGACACCCCACAGGAAATTGAGCCTTAGTACATAACCGTGCTACATGCTGATTCGCTTAACGAGCATACCCGCCATGGTTGCTCAGTGGCTGTGGTGTCGCGGTGGTGTGGTGTCACGAGGTCGCGGGATCGTATCCCGGCTATGGCTGCCGCATTTCGATGGGGGCGAACTGCAAAACACCCGTGTACTTAGATTTAGGTGCACGGTAAAGAATCCCGGGTGGTCGAAATTTCCGAAGTCCACTACGGCGTGCCTCATATTCAGGAAGTGGTTTCGGCACGTAAAACCCCCTAATTTAATTTTTTTTGAACGATCATAAAAGCCTTCTGCAAGGAAATATTGCTTTATTTGGTGCTGACAAGAATGACGAAATGACAACTAGCAATGATTGCTAACTAGCACTATCAGCTACTTCCACAGTGCACGCGGTTTCCCACGTCAGCCTGGCAGTGCACGCGAGCTTGGCTCCGACAGATAACTACGCCGACATCACAAGCATTCGCTGAGTGTTTACAAAGCTGCAAGTGTGCATGGTGTGAAGCTGCGCAATGACGGCGTTCTAGCAACGTACGCACAGATACGATAGAAAAAAAGCACTTCGCGTTTCACTCAACCAAGTCGCGCGAGCTCAGAGATCATTTGTTTCGCTAGCTCAAACATACATTTGCCTCCTCGTCGGGATTTTTCGTATGAGTCAGTAATGAAAAAACAGAGAGGTAAACTGCATATGCCTATACATACCTGTCACAAAGCGCAGCCATAATCCAGGCTTCACGGCCCTGTCGATCGCATTTTGCCGACGGCAATTGGAAAATTCGCCTTACCCTGCTGTGATGGCCACGGAAGGTGCAGCCGTAAACGAGACACGCATTGTCATCGCGCAAATTTTGATGGCAATAGTGTTCGAAAGGCTGACAAATGAGTGAAAGAACTTTATTGCAGTACCCGAAAGGACGCAAACTCGTCGCGCACCCAGCTAGTCCCAGGACAGGTTTGGAGGATCTATCCCACCGGCCAAGTCATCGGCACGCTGGACTGCCAGGATTTGCTTGTCTAGAGCGCGGCCACGCAAACGCGAGTCCCACTCCTCCTTGCTGAACTTGGGGCATCTTGACCTGCACTCCCAGAGCATGTATGCTAGAGTGGAGGTCAGCCCGCTCGATGGGCAGGCGTCGTCACGGTGTACGTCGGAGTAAATCGTGTAGAACGGCAAGGCACGGATATGTGCCGATCTGTAAGAGTCGCAAAGAAAGCGCTGGCGCCCTGTTCCACGGACAAGTGCAGCGCCTGCCACGGCCGTACTCCACTCACTTGGAGGAGAGAGTCAAGTCCTGCCGTGCGCCTGCCCAATTGCTTCAGTCATCAGCTACTACGGTGCTGCGCATGCGCAGTTCGGCGTCGAAAAAGGCGGATTCGCACCGGCGGAGACCGCCAGCGCAATTTGCCAGGCGTCACTACCGGAGGGCCAACATCAGTTCCACGCATCGCACCGTTTCCTGGAACCCCACCTCGAGCTCACTTGGACATGGCCATCGGCATCGACAGATGCATCTCCGCGCGCTTCATAAGCAGCCGGCAGTGCTCGCGTTCGTTCAGTGGGAATGGAAAAACATCAACGATGCAGGTTCCTGACACGCCTTTTCGATTCTTAGTGCAGGTGGTTTCAGCTACTCAACTTTCCTGTAAAAATAACCATTATTATCCTTACCAGCCTATTTACGTCCTCTGCAGACCGAAAGCCTCTTCCTGCGATCTCCAATTACCCCTGTCCTGCGCCAACCGATTCCAACTAGCACCGGAAATTTCCTAATTTCGTAGCACCACCTCTGCTATACTCTACTGCGCTTCCCTTCTCTTGGTACCCATTCTGTCACTCTAATGGTGCAACGGTTATCTAATCTGTGCAGTACGTGACCTGCCCAGCGCTATTTTTTTTCTTGGTGTCTATTAGAATATTGTCTATACCCGTTTTCCCTCTGGTCCAAATCATTCTCTTTCTGCCTCTCAAAGTTATGCCTAGCATTCTTTGTTCAATCACTCTTTGTGCGGTCCTTAACTTGTTCACAAGTTTCTTTGTAAGTCTCCAAGTCTCTGCCACATATGCCAGCACCAGTAAAATGCACTGATTACACATTCCTTTTCAATGAGAACGGTAAGCTCCCAGTCAAGAACTCACGATGTCTACCGTATGCGATGCAACCCATTTTTATTCTGTGAATTTCTTTCTCATGATCAGGGTTTCCTGTGATTAGTTGGCCTAGGTAAACATACTCCTTCGCAGATTCTAGAGGCTGACTTGCGATCTTGAACTCTTGTTACCTCGCCTGGTTATTTATCATTATCTATGTCTTCTGTATAGGTGTCTTGAACACCACTCTTGCACTCTCTCTGTTAGCATTGGAGAGATTGCGTCTTCTTGTCTGACCACTTTCTCTATAGGTATCTTCCTACTTGTGTGGAATTAAGGTGGTTGTGGAATTTCTGTAGACATTTTCCAGGGTATTTAGGTAAGCGGTCTGTGCTACTTGATTACGCAATGCCTCTACGATTGCTGGTATCTCTACTGAATGAAATTTCTTTTCATAATCTGTTAAAGCCATATAGAGAGGCTCATTATAATCTGTAAATTTCTCGATCACCTGATTAATGGCATGGATGTGATCCATTGTAGAGTATCCCTTCTTCAAGCGAGCCTGTTCCTTTGGTTGACTAAAGTACAGTGTTGCCCTTATTCTGTTGGAGATTATTTTGGCAAATATTATATATAGTACTGGGAATAGGCTGATGGGCCCATAATTTTTCAATTATTTAACGTCTCCCTTTTTGTGGATTGGTATAATGTTTGCAATATTCAAGTTTTCTGGGACCCTTGCGGTCGATAGACACTTCGTATAAAGAGTTGACAGTTTTCCATGCATTATATCTCCTGCATCTTTGATTAAATCTATTGTTATTCTATCTTCTCCTGCCACTCCTACTCGTTTCATGTCTTCCAAGGCCTTTCTAGCCTCATCGCTAGTTATAGGAGGAGTTTCCGTATCCTGTTCATTGTTGTTTCTATTTGACGTATCCAGACTCCTCTGGGTACTGTACAGGTTAGTATAGAATTCTTCCCCAGCTTTTAGTATATATTCGAGATTGCTGATGATATTACCCTGCGTATCTTTCAGTTCATACTTCTTGGTTTGTCGTATGCCAAGTTTCTTTCTCACTGATTTCAGGCTGCGTCCATTTTTACGGCTTCTTTAGTCTTTCTCACGTTCTAATATCTAATATGACTTATTTTCGCTTTGTTGATCAGTTTTAACAGTTCCGCGAATTCTATCTTATCTCTTGAGGTGGACACTTTCATTCTTTGTAGTTTCCTTATTAGGTCATTTGGTACTTGGGAGAGCTTGCCTACTGGTTGCCTTGGTGCCTTGCCTTCCACTTCATTTGCTGCCTCTGAAGCCAGCCGCGTTACGGTTTCATTCATTACCTCTATGTAATCATCATCATCTCTCTGTTCTAAGGCAGCACATTTGTTTACAAGTACCAGCCTAAATTTGTCTGCTTTTACCCTTATTGCCTCTAAGTTGACCTGTTTTTTCTTGACCAATTTTACTCTTTCTCTGTTCATATTGAGGTGAATCCTAGGCCTCACTAACCTATGATCACTGCACTTTACCCTATCTATCACTTCTACATCCTGCCCTATACTGGGATCGGCGGAAAATATGAAATCAATTTCACGTCTTGTTTCACCATTAGGGCTTTTCCAGGTCCACTTTCTGTTGCTACGTTTCCTGAAAAAGGTGTTCATAATTCTCAGCTTATTCCTTTCAGCGAATTCTACCAGCATCTCTCCTCTAGCGTTTCTAGAATCGACGCCGTAGTTTCCAAATGCCTGTTCACCCACCTGCTTTTGCCCCACTTTTGCAATAAGTTCACCCATTACTACTGTACACCGAGTTTGCACTTTTCTCGTTGCTAATTCTACATCTTCATAAAACTGTTCTACTTCCTCATCTTCCGGACTGGACTTTGGAGCGTAGGTTTATACCACCTTTAATGTATACCTCTTATTGAGTTTGATTACAACTACTGCTAACCTCTCGTTGATGATGTAGAATTCGCCAATGTTGCCGGTTATGTCCTTATGGATTAGGAACTCCTACCCCGTATTGCTTGTTATTTGGGAGATCTCTATAGCAGAGGCCATGGCCGTTATTTATCAATGTGTAAGCCTCACCAGTTCTAATTTCACTAAGGCCGAAAATATCAAAAAGCATGTCTGATATTTCCTCAGAGTCCAGCTAAGCTAGCCTCACTCGAGATGGTTTGAGTGTTGAACGTTGCAAGGGTCAGTTTCCATTGGTGGCCTGTCAGGAACCAGAGATTCTTAGCACCCTCTGTTGCGTCACAGGTCTGACCGTCGCCTTGGTCAGGTGCTCCGCAGCTACTAGGGACTGAGGGCCATTGGTTCATCGTAGATATCATCAGGGAGGTTGTGGCCGAATACTGCACCAGGGAGGCCAATTCCTGTTCTGGTGAGGGAGTGCCGTCGTTCAAGCTTAGTGGGCATTCCTAATTTGGTTGTACTTGAATACGCATAGCCCCACTCGCTCTCGGCATCTTTCGCCGGTGTTTTTTGCTGTTACTTCCATGCCCACAAGTGTTACTGTGCCTTGCTCGCGAGTGTATTTATGTGTCTAAAATGTTGCTACTATGTTATGATGTAGAGCTAAATCCAGGCCCTAATCCCGCTAAAGATGACACTGGGAAACAATATAACGAGCTGTTGTTACTCTAAAGGGACTGCATGCCAGGGGACTGTTCATGACACACATGAGCAAGTCATGACTTTCCTTAACGAGGTCAGGGATGCCCAAACTGCGCTCTAGCAACTAATTGCTGAACTTGACAATAGTCTACCACAGTTGAAAACACTATTAGGCCGTCTCAATGCAAAATGTACGAAAGCTTCGTCCCTCAGGTTACTACTCTGAACCTTTGTCTAGAGAACATTAAAGAGCGATCACTTTCACGGTATCGCTGACAGCCCTTCAGAAACATGGGCGCAATCTGAGCAGAAAATATGTGCAGCCCTTAACAATGCACTAACCTTAATATGAGCAGTAGCGATGACCACATACCTCGCGCGCATTCATTGGGAAAGTTTAATTGTTCCTGGAAAATGTCGGCCAGGTATTGTCAAGTTTCTATCTTCTACATTTAGAGATAGTATACTTTCATCACGCAGCAAACTGAAAACTTCTTGACTATTCGTCAATCAAGATGTCTTCTGGAGCATCACAAACTTGCGCAAAAAGCTTTTTGATTACGGTAAAGCCAGTGGTCAGGAGTTCTCCGTGCGATACCATAAACTGTACGATAATAAGAAATGCTACGTTTACCCTCCGTCTACTGACAGTGTCTGTGAACTTGGTCAGAACCATGACCAGAGTACAGACTAGAGTGCGTCAAGCTATCCGCTTGCCGGTAGTGTGATACATTTGTATCCTAACAATGCACAGCACAATGCACCCTGCACAGGTTTGTCTGTTATTCATTAA
The DNA here is from genome assembly GCF_038994185.2 of Dermacentor albipictus. NCBI lineage: Eukaryota > Metazoa > Arthropoda > Arachnida > Ixodida > Ixodidae > Dermacentor > Dermacentor albipictus. The sequence goes on along the minus strand of NC_091825.1, from coordinate 28,930,262 downwards.
CATTAGGAGTATGCTAACTAAGCGCGACGCTTTGTCTTCTGTTGTTGACACATGCTTGGTTGACGTCGTTGTGCTCATGGAAACCTGGCTGTCCGCAAAAATTGCTGATGATGAATTGGGTAACTGCGACAAAAGACACGCCATTTACTGTCATAATCGAGATGTCGGATCTGGTGGCGGCGTACTGATTGCTCTGGGGAACAATCTTATATTCAGTTTGGTTCTGCTTAGGACATGACTGGAGCTCGTTTTTGTTAGTATCCGGGTGAATTATCAGAATATGATACTTTGTGCTTGTTACCACCCCCCAAGTGCAACTTCAGATTTGTGTGAACATTTGCGCGACGTACTAAACAACCTACAATTACGTTTTCTCTGTGCTTCCTTATTACTCTTAGGTGATTTCAACTTCCCTAAATTAAATTGGCTCAATTCTTACCCCGTTGTTACTGAATCATCATCCGAAAGTGCAGCCTGCTTGAGGTTATGTCTAGATTTAAATCTCACGCAGCTCGTTTCACAACTGCGGTAACCCATGAACATGACAAGCAAGCTATTTCCTTCAGTGCGCATGTGCGCACTCTTTCTGTCACACCTTCCCTCTCCCCTTATCTTTTCTTTATATTTCCGAGCGTGAATAAACCTGGCATTCTTCGGCTGGAACGACTGTCTCGTTCACTATGGGAGGGGCGTTGCCTCCACCCGTCAACCATCGCAACAGTGGTGACGAGAACCCCCACGGATACGCAACAGCGACCGGGCACCAGCCACGACACGAAGACGCCCATCAGCCCAGCCGCGACCATGGCCCTCAAGCTTCCGGATTTCATTGAGGACACAGATAAGTGGAACGCATACCTCGTAAAAGTCGACGCTTACTTTGAAGCAAACGAGGTTACAGACGACGCCAAGAAGAGAGCCTTGTTGGTTGCGGCGTTAGGATCTAGGACCGTGGAAATTCTTTGCGGTAGAGTAGCACCTAGAAACCGAGCTCGCTAAGCTATGAAGAAGTCGTTTCAACCTAGAATGAGCGCTATGATCCATCTCCTAACGAGATATCGGAAAGTTTCAAGTTCTTTCATCGAAGCCAACAAGGAGAGTCTATGCAGGCGTTTATCGTAGCAATTCGTCGAATAGCCCATAACTGCAATTTCTCTTCGATGTTGTAGCGAATGCTGAGGGATCGCATCGTTTGCGGAGTGTGGTCGAAAAACTTGCAGAAACAGCTACTAGCGAAGCAGGATTTGACTCTCGCGGAAGCCGAAGCACTTGCTCTAGCAGTAGAAAGCGCAGAGCTAGGTTCGCAACAGAGAAGCAGTCAAGGTGACGCCATCGATGCGCTCAGCTTTCAGCGGAAAGGGGAACCCGCAATATCAAGGAATGAACCGAGTATGACAGTGCAACAATGTAGATGCTGTGGCAGACAAGGGCATCAAGCCATTGCGTGCTCGCTGCGAAGGCGCCGTTGTTACAAATGGGGGCGACAAGGTCACTTGGCGAGAGTATGCTCGCGAACAGTTCCCGCCCAACGAACCTTGGCGATAACGGAATGTTCAGCTGAAACTGAAGACAGCGGCAGCAATGCATTGCAAATATGGTCAGTAAAAAGTAATGAATGTCTGGTTGCGCCCATACAAAAACTTGTTACGTGGAATGGAATTCCACTGAAAATGATAATTGACACCGGTTCGCCTGTCTGCGTGGTGCCTAAAGCAATATACGAAGCTCATCGTCATAAGTGGCCACCGTTTTGTGAGGCTGCGCTAACCCTTTCATGTTACTTTGGAAAGCTACCAGTGCTGGGCGTTCTGCAAATGCAAGCTTCCTATCAGTCTGCGACAGTTGAGTGCAATCTCGTAGTCTTGAACTGCGAAGGTCCTAGCCTTTGTGGCTGTGACTTACTGCAGAAACTCGAAATAAAAGGGGTGCCGCTTCTTCAGATTACGTCGCAGTTAACCGAAGTGAAGCTGGAGAGCCAAGGAGCAGCACCCGTGATGGAGCAGTACGCTGACCTCTTCACGGAGGGCTTGGGACTCATCAAGGGGCCACCCGCACGGCTGCATATAAAAGACGGAGCAACACCAAGGTTCTACAAGGCAAGAAATGTTATTATCTCTCCTGTTTCCTATGCAGAATGGGCCACCCCGGTGGTTCTCGTATTGAAAGGCGATGGGACAGTTCACATCTGTGGAGATCTTAAAGTAACACTGAACCCAGTTTGTGAAATGGAAAGGTATCCTCTACCCGTAGTAGACGACATTTTCGCTACGCTTCGCGGGGGACAGCAGTTCAGCATCTTGGATTTACGCGTTGCCTACAACCAAATTCTTCTGGACGAAGATTCGCGTAAATTAGCTGTTATAAATACACACAAGGGCCTCTTCTGCAAGAATCGACTGCCATTTGGAATCGCGTCTGCACCTGGGATTTTTCAAAGAACGATTGAGTACGTTCTGCAAGGTCTTCCAGGGGTTCGAGCGTACATAGATGATGTCTTAATAGCAGATGCGAAGGATCAGCCAAATAAGTATCTGCAAGCAGTTCTGTAGCGTTTCAGGGAATACGGCATCAAGCTCCGGGCGGACAAGTGCCGACTAGGCGAATCGTCCGTTACGTACCTAGGACATAGAATTGATGCCGCAGGGCTGCACCCGTCAGAAAAGAACATCGAGGCAATTAAGCTGGCTCCGACTCCTCGAAACGTTACGAAGCTTCGGTCATTTTTGGGCATGCTCACTTTTTATAACAAATTCTTGCCTAATCTGTCCGCGCTCCTCAGCCCCTTATACCGACTTCTAGAAAAGAAAACGAGATGGTCTTGGGAAGGGCCTGAGGATGAGGCATTCCGGAAGGCTAAAGCCGTTTTGTGCTCCGCTCCGGTGCTGACTCACTTCGACTCCGCAAAAGAGCCATTTTTGGAGGCTGATGCGTCACCCTACGGCGTGGGAGCGGCTTTATTCCAGCGCATTGCAGGGCAGTATCAGCCCCTATGATTCCGATCTCCGACGATCACTGCCGCAGAAAAGAATTACTCGCAGATCGAGCGTGAGACATTAGCTCTCGTCTGCGCTGTCACGAGGTTCCGAGATTATCTGCTGGACAGGCAATTCACACTAATAACTGACCACAAACCATTCTTGGGTCTCCTAAGAGCGGACAGGCAACGCCGGTTATGGCCGCTGCCCGCATTCAGCGATGGGCAATCATACTCGGGGCCTATCAATATCGATTGCAACATAAGCTTGGAAAATTCATGTGCGATGCCGATGCTCTGAGCCGCCTGCCTCAACCGTCACAGGACGAAGCGGACCAGGAGGATGAGGCCCAAATTGTACTGACCCTGGACCAGTGGGATCAGCCTGCCGTGCCGTTAAAGGAACTCGAAGCACTCGCCGTCGCTGACGAGGTACTCTCACAGGTACGCAAGTACACACGGGAAGGTTGGCCGCGCAGTTTTGACATGGAAACGAAAGAGATGGCAGAGTTCTACAAAAAACGGCATGAGCTGTCTGTTACTGAAGAAGTGCTCTACTGGGGTCATCGTCTTGTAGTGCCGACAAATGCGCGAGGGAAACTGCTAAAGCTACTACATGCAGCCCACCGAGGCGTGTCCGCTATGAAGGCAAAAGCCTGGTCTTTATTTTGGTTGCCCGGCTTAGACCAAGACATCGAGCGCATTGCAGCGACCTGCCACAACTGCGTGCAAACGTTACCGATGCCTCAGGCTAAAGAACCAGTAAGTTGGCCCGATACGCGCGAAAGGTGGTCGCGCTTGCATATCGACTATGCGGGACCAATCAAAGGGAAAATGATTCTGGTAGTCGTCGACTCGCACACAAAGTGGATTGAGGTGGTTTCCATGTCACAGGCTAATGCTCACAGCACCATTATAGCCCTCAGGACAATATTTAGCCGTTCCGGTATACCGCGAACGGTCGTGTCAGACAACGGGATGCCATTCAAAGCATGGGAGTTCGAGCAGTTTATAAAGCGAAATGGAATAGTACATACTCGGGCACCCCCCCATCACCCCCAGAGTAATGGCCTAGCCGAGCGAGCCGTGCGCACCGTCAAAGAAGGCTTGAAGAAGATAGGAGGCAGTTGCATCATAACGTCGTTGGCCCGGCTGTTGTGCAATTATCGAAACGCACCACACCACGGAGGCCCTTCTCTTTCAGAGATGCTATTAGGTTACCGGTTGCGCACATGACTGGACATGTCTTTTCCTCCTAGAGCCTGCCCTGCTAAAGCTGTGAATGACTCAAGCTGGAACTTTGCACCGGGAGACTATGTGTACGCGCGAAATTATGGCGTCGACGATAAATGGGCCTCAGGCACTGTGGAAGCTACTTCCGGCGCTCGCCTCCTGGATGTTAAGACTGCGGACGGGTTTGTCCGCCGCCACTTGGATCAAGTTCGTAAGCGGACCACAGATGAGACCCCAGCAGCCGTCGACCTGTCGAGGTTTCCTACAACAGGTTCCCCGGTATTAAAGGAACCAAGGACCTTTGAAACACCTGAGAGAATACCAGAAGCGCAACCTCAGGAGCTACGTCGCTCCACACGATCAAAAAAACCTGTCGTGCGTTTTGGTTACTAAGGGTGAAGAAATGCGGTAACCCATGAACATGACAAGCAAGCTATTTCCTTCAGTGCGCATGTGCGCACTCTTTCAGTCACACCTTCCCTCTCCCCTTATCTTTTCTTTATACTTCCGAGCGTGAATAAACCCGGCGTTCTTCGGCTGGAACGACTGTCTCGTTCACTACGGGAGGGGCGTTGCCTCCGCCCGTCAACCATCGCAACAACAACAAACTATAATTGGCCCTACATTAGCAAACACACGCGATTTAGTCCTTACAACTGTTCTAGATAATGCTGAGTTAGTCAGTCTGTTTCTTGACTTAAGCTACCACACTTTCATTCATTTTTTATAGCAGCCCCGGTTTCATAGAAAAGAAGTGCCCCTGAAACACTACGCGACTACACGAAAGCAGATTATACGTCAAATAATAGAGCACTTGACTCGTTTTAGGACGATTGTATGTCTGGTTTTTTTATTGGTACTACTTATTATAACTAGAACCTTTTCAAAAGGTAATAAATATGTACCTACACGCATATTTTCCGAAAAACAGCGCTCGCCTTGGTTTACCACAACTTGGTTTACCACAACTACAGTGATAGCCTCAAAACTTATCGCGCCGCTATTAGAGAGGCCAGACAGGTTTTCTTTGATAACACCCTCCACTTCCTCTTCGCCACCAACCCATCAAGCTTTCAGAATAGCGTTAAACCCAGTAAAATGAACGTGATATCTCCTACAAATTTCTATGACGAAGCCATACGCTGAGAACAGTGCTGCCACGCATTGAATGAAGTGTTCGCGAAATGATTTTCAGAGCGGCCTGCTTTTGTACAACCAGCGCTTCACGATTACGAATTTGTTCCCATGGATCCTGTAATCATTGATTTTTGGGCACTGCCAATATAATTCGCGGATTGAAATTGCGACCCAGCTGTGGAGTTGATGAAATCAACTCAAAAGCTTTTAAAAATACTGAAGCCTACTCCTCCATCCTTCAATCACAGCATTTCAGACGGTCGCTACAGTGGTCTGAAATTTCAGACGGTTGGAAAATGGGGAAGGTGGCTCCTGTTTTTAAATCTGGTAAACCCAGTCAACTCTCAATTACAGACCTGTTTCTTTAACAAGCATCCCCCGTAAGCTTCTCGAACACGTCATCTATTCTGATCTTCCGTCATTTTTGGAAAATAACTTTTTTTAGCGAATCTGAGCACGGCCTTCGTAAGTACTATTCCTGCGATACGCAGCTTTTATCGATTACCAATAGCATAGCATCAGTTCTAGACACAGGCTCAGTTATTGACAGCGTCTTTCTAGACTTTGCCAAAGCGTTTGATAAAGTAACCGACCAATTACTTGTTCACAAATTAGCATTCTAAATATTGACCCTAGCATGTCAAAATGGATGGACTGTTTTTTGAGTACTCGCTTACAATACGCAAGCACCAACGGCTGTGACTCGGATTTTCTTACGTTCAGGCGTTCCGCAAGGGTCCGCTGTGCGCCCACTACATTTACTCATATTGATGACCTTCCTGACACAGTTACTTTTAATATAAAATTGTTTGCTGACGACTGTGTTGTTTACCGTGAAATAACTAACAAATCTTACTACTCTGTCCTCCAGTCTGTCTTAGTAATTCTAACTGGTGTAGCAAATCGTTCATGATTCTCAATACTAATAAATGTAGGAGTATGACATTTTGTCGCCAATCTAACCCCGCTGAAGTCAATAATTATAAAATTCATGGCACATTACTAGAGCGCGTAACCTCCTATAAATGTGTTGGTGTGAACATAACGAGTGACATCTCATGGCATACTCAGGATAGTTATATCATTAACAATGTTAATTGTGGACTAGGATAGCTACGCTGCAATTTTTCTGTAGCACCAAGCCATTTCATATTATTAATATTGGCACGTGTACTTACCTTTATCGGGCGACCACGTTTCGCCGCCGAACAACTGTAATCGCACAGCGAGGGACGCGCCTACATGTATCCGACGTTTCTGGAAAGTTATCGATGCTTCTACCCGGCTGTCTGTTGTCGCCGAACTTTGTGTTACCTGATTTCATCGCGTAACGCGAATGGTGTAGAACTTTGTGGAAGGCACACGGGTCTGAACAATTAGTCTGGAACATTCGACGACTGCTCTATAAAAGCCGACGTGCTTGACCCGCTGATCAGATTTTCGACGATCGCCGACCGTGTTCGCCGCTATCGTTGTGCTATAAGTGTAGCCTCTTTTGTGGGCACAGGTTCACCCAATAAAAGAGGCTACACTTATAGCACAAAGATAGCGGCGAATGGCTGGCGCGGTGAAGCTTCAGACTACAAGAATATGACGTCGCGGTAATATACAAGTCCGGAAGAAAACACTCCGACGCTGACTGCTTATCGCGCGCCCCCATCGATCCCCCGCCGCAAGACGACGAGGACGACGACGCCTTCCTTGGGATAATCAGCGCGGAAGACTACACTAAACAGCAACGAGCCGACCCGGAGCTAAAAAGCCTCGTCGAGTATTTGGAAGGGAACACCGACGTTGTCCCTAGGGCATTTAAGCGCGCGTTGTCTTCGTTCACGCTACAAAACAACCTGCTCGTGAAGAAGTTCTCACCAGTCCGCGCCAGCTACCTTCTTGTTGTACCGTCAGCGCTGCGTCCAGAAATACTGCACGCCCTACACGATGATCCAACCGCTGGGCACCTCGGATCCTCCCGGACGCTGTCGAGAATACAGGAAAGGTATTACTGGCCCCGTCTGACCACCGACGTCACCCGTTACGTCAAGACATGCCGAGGCTGTCAACGACGCAAGACACCACTGACAAGGCCAGCAGGATCGCTACAGCCGATCGAACCTCCTCGCCGCGCATTCCAGCAGATTGAGATGGATTTGTTGGGGCCGTTTCCGATATCAACATCCGGGAAGAAGTGGATCGTCGTGGCGACGGACTATCTCACCCGTTTTGCTGAAACTAAAGCTCTACCAAAAGGCAGCACAGCCGAAGTGGCGAAATTTTTCGTGGAGAACACCCTGCTGCGACATGGTGCCCCAGAAGTCGTCATCACCGACAGAGGAACGCCTTTTACAGCAGAGCTCACCCAAGCCATTCTGCAGTACAGCCAGACAAGCCACAGGAGGACAACTGCCTACCATCCGCAGACGAATGGTCTCACGGAGCGCCTGAACAAGACCCTCGCCGACATGCTAGCAATGTACGTCGAAGTCGAACACAAGACGTGGGACGCCGTCCTGCCCTACGTAACCTTTGCGTACAATACGGCGGTGAAAGAAACAACACAGATCACGCCATTTAAGCTGGTTTACGGCAGGAACCCGACGACGACGCTCGACGCCATGCTGCCGCACGTCACGGACGAGGAAAATCTTGACATCGCTACCTATCTCCAGTACGCCGAAGAAGCCTGACAGCTCGCCCGCCTGCGGACCAAGAACCAGCAGAGAACCGACAGCCGACACTACAACCTCCGACGACGCTTCGTCGAGTATCAGCCCGGCGACTGTGTTTGTGTATGGATCCCGATACGCCGACGAGGATTCAGTGAGAAACTACTCCGACGCTATTTCGGACCCTACAAGGTCATCCGACGTATTGGCGCTCTGGACTATGAGGTTGTGCCAGACGGCATTTCGCGTTCACAGCGGCGCCGCGCACGATCTGAAGTGGTCCACGTGGTGCGCCTTAAACCCTTTTACGGACGCTGACGACAATACTTATTTTTGTTGTTTTCTTTACTACGGGTGTTTTTATTTCGTTTGTATGTAGCATCGGGTCGATGCTTTTTAAGAGGGGGGGGGGGTATTGACATGTGTACTTACCTTTATCGCGCGACCATGTTTCGCCGCCGAACAACTGTAATCGCACAGCGAGGGATGCGCCTACATGTATCCGACGTTTCTGGAAAGTTATCGATGCTTCTACCCGGCTGTCTGTTGTCGCCGAACTTTGTGTTATGTGATTTCATCGCGTAACGCGAATGGTGTAGAGCTTTCTGGAAGGCACACGGGTCCGAACGATTAGTCTGGAACATTCGACGACTGCTCTATAAAAGCCGACGCGCTTGACCCGCTGATCAGATTTTCGACGATCGCCGACCGTGTTCGCCGCTATCGTTGTGCTATAGGTGTAGCCTCTTTTGTGGGCACAGGTTCGCCCAATAAAAGTTAGTTTTGTGTTCCACAGTATTGCTACTGTGTTCTTTGACGTCACGACCACGTGACAATATATTGTCACGTTTTCAAGGTTTTCCTTTATTCCACATGCAATTGGACTTTAGAATGGCCTTGAGGGGTCCTTGCGCGAGTTATGAAGTGATGAATTTGCCAACCTATAACCTAATTATGCTCTTTAATCAAATAGCTCTTCCTGATATTGTCGTTATATTGTTTGTTTTTCTGTTTGCCAATCAAATGTATTCTTCAATTGATGGACATATGTATGCACTCACTCCTGTAAAATCTTGCTATGCAAAATGGCAGTATATGTAAATGAATAAATAAAAGTAGTGACAGTGAAGAAACAAGCAAAACTGGGAATGGCAAACGAGCGTTTTATTGGGCGAACTTGTGCCCACAAAAACAGGCTACACTCAAAAAACGGCGACAGCGGCAAACACAGTCAGCCATCGGCGAAAATCTGATCAGCGGGTGAAGTGCGTCGGCTCTTATACATCAGTCGTCGAAAGTTCCAGAGAAATCCCTGGGATCCGCGTGTCTTCCACAAAGCTCTAAATTATTCGCGTCGCGCATACATGGAATCAGATTACGCAAGGTTCAGTCACCGACAGCCGATGGAACCATTGATAACATTCCACAAACTTCCCATAGATGCAGGCACATCCTACGCTTCGCGATAACATTTTTTAAGCGGTGAAACGTGGTCGCCCGAAAATGATAAACAAGTACATGTGCCAATACCCCCTCTTGAAAGCATGGACCCGATGCTGCAAACAAATGAAAGCAATAAACAAAAACATCCGTAGCAAAGACACAGCAAAATAATAAAGTTCGTAAGCGTGCGTGAAGTGGCTTGACACACACCACGTGGACCAATTCAGATCGTTCGCGGCGCCGCTCTGAATGCGAAATGCCGTCTCGCACGACCTCATAGTTCAGTTCGCCAATAGGTCAGATGATTTTGTAGGGTCCAAAATAGCGTCGCAATAGTTTCTCACTGACTCCTCGTCGGCGTATCGGGGTCGAAATTCAAACACGGTCGTCGGGCTGATACTCGACGTAGCGTCGTCGGAGGTTCTTGTGTCGGCGGTCGGTACGCTGCTTGTTCTTAATCCGTAGGCGGGCTAGCGGTCGGGCTTCTTCGGAGCGCTGGAGATATGTAGCGACGTCAAGATTATCCTCGTCAGTGAGGTGCAGCAGCATGGCGTCCAGAGTCGTGGGCGGATTCCTGCCGTAAACCAGCTTCAACGGGGTGGTCTGTGTTGTTTCTTGCTCCGCCGTGTTGTAAGCGAAGGTTACGTGCGGCAGGATGACATCCCAGGTCTTGTATTCAACATCAAGGTACATTGCTAGCATGTCGGCGAGGGTCTTATTCAGGCGCTCCATGAGACCATTCGTCGGTGGATGGTAGGCAGCTGCTCGCCTGTGCCTCGTCTGACTGTACTGAAGAATGGCTTGGGTGAGCTCCGCTGTAAGGCCATTCCTCTGACAGTGATGAGGACTTCTGGGGCGCTATGTCACAGTAGCATGTTCCCGACGGAGAATTTCGCCACTTAGACTGCGCTACCTTTCACCAGAGCTTTCGTTTCAGCGAAGCGGGTGAGGTAGTCCGTCGCCACGACGATTCACTTATTTCCTGATGTTGACGTCGAAAACGGACCCAACAAGTCCATCTGTGCTGCTGAAAAGATCGGCAAGGAGGCTTGATCGGCTGTAGTAATCCCGCTGGCCGCGGTGACCAGGCGCGGTCATTAATACCTTTGCTGTATCCTGGATAGCGTCCGGAAAAATCCGAGGTACCCAGCGGTCGCATCGTCATGCAGGGCGTGCAGTACTTCAGGACGCAACGCTGAGGGAACAACAAGAAGGTAATTGGCGTGGCCTCGTGAGTTCTTTACTTGTAGGTTGTTGTGAAGCGAGAACGAAGGCAATCCTCGCTTAAATGCCATAGGGACAACATCGGTGTGCCCTTTGCGAAACAGTAGCAAGCGGCCCCGGGTCTGCTTGCTACAGTTCCGCGAAGTATTCTGCGTGTATTATTCCATCCTCGTCATCTTGTGGCGGCGGGTCAAGGGGGGGCGGGGGGGAGGCGCGTGATAGGCCATCGGCATCAGAGTGTTTTTGTACGGACTTCTAGGTTGCTGTGATGTCGTATTCTTGTAGTCTGAGGCTCCACCGCGCCAGCCGTCCTGAAGGATCATTTAAGTTCGTTGGCCCGTACAACGCGTGATGGTCGCTGACGACTTTCAAGGGCTCACCATATGGGTAAGGGCGAAATTTTGCCGTAGCCCATACGATGGCGAGGCATTCTTTTTCGGTCGTGGAATATTTGACTTCCGCTTTTGACAGCGGCCGTCTAGCGAAAGCTATCACCCGTTCAAGTCCATTTTCCTCTGGACTAAATCGGCACCCTGGTCTAGGCAACTGGCGTCAGTGTAGATTTTTGTTTCGCCGAACTCGTCGAAGTGGTCAAGTACCGCTGGCGACTGCATGCGTCGTTTGAATTCATCAAATGAGTAGGCCTGCGGCATCTCCCACTTGAACTCGACGTCACATTTAGTTAGCTGTGTCAGCGGCTCAGCGATGCGTGAAAAGTCCTTGACAAATCACCTGTAGTAGGCACACATGCCAAGAAATCTACGCACTGCCTTGTTGTCGATGGGCTGCGGGAACTTTGCGATGGCAGCTGCCTTCTGCGGGTCGGGGCGGACTCCAGACTTGCTGACGACGTGGCCTAGGAACAGAAGCTCATCGTAAGCGAAGCGGCACTTTTCCGGCTTCAGAGTGAGCCCTGATGACTTAATGGCCTCTAGTACTGTGGCAAGCCGAGTGAGGTGATAGTCGAAATTTCTGGCGAAGACAACGACGTCAGCCAAGCAAACTAGACAGGCCTGCCACTTTAACCCTGCTAACACCGTGTCCATGACGCGCTGGAACATTGCAGGCGTCGAGCTCAGTCCGAATGGCATGAGCTTAAACGGGTAGACGGCGTCTGGCGCGATGAAGGCGGTCTTTTCTCGATCTCTCTCGTCGACTTGTATTTGCCAGTAGCCAGACTTGAGATCCATCGACGAGAAATATTTAGCATTGCAAAGCCGATCCAATGCATCGTCTATCCTTAGGAGGGGGTATACGTCCTTCTTTATCTTATCAAGTCGACGATAATCGACGCAGAAACCTGGGGTTCCGTCCTTTTTCTTCACCAAGCCTACAGATGTCCACCGGCTTTTCGATGGCTGGATGATGTCGTCGCGCAACATTTCGTCGAGTTGTTGCCTAATAACCTCACGTTCTCTCATCCAAACTAGGTAAGGGCTCTGACGAAGTGGTCGAGCGCACTCTTCAGTAATTCTGCGATGCTTTGCGACTGGTGTTTGTCCAATTCTCTATGATGTCGAAAAGCAGTCTTTCTATCGTCGAAGCATACTTCTGAGCTCTTGCTGTTTAGTCAGGGAGAGACTTATATTTATGTCGAAGTGTGGTTCAGGAACTACGGTCGTTGGGGTAGGTGCGGCACCATCCAAGAGGACAAACGCATTGCTGGTTTCCGGAATTTCCTCGATGAAGGCGATCGTCGTGCCCTTGTCGAGGTGCTTGAACTCCTGGCTGAAGTTCGTGAGCAACATTTTCGTGTTTCCTCCACGCAGTTGAGCGATCCCTCTTGCGACACAAATTTCACGGTCGAATAGTTGACGTTTGTCACCCTCGATGGCGCCTTCTACGTCAGCGATTCTTTCCGCGTCTACGGAAATAATGCTGGAGCGTGGGGGGATGCTTACTTTATCTTTGAGCACACTGAAGGCGTGGTGACTACGAGAGCTTTCAGGTGGTATCACTTTATCTTCCGACAGCGTTATCGATTTTGACTTCAGGTCGATCACTGCACCGTGTTGGTTCATGAAGTCCGTGCCGAGAATGACGTCTCGTGAGGACTGTTGGAGCATGACGAAGATGGTAGGGTAAGTCCGGTCAAGAACGGTAATTCTTTCCGTGCATATTCCAGTCGGCGTAATGATGTGTCCTCCAGCGTCCCGAATTTGAGGGTCTTCCCATGCAGTCTTAGGTATCTTTAACTGGGCGGTGATGTGTTCACTCATGACGGAGTAACCGGCCCCTGTGTCCACTAAGGCAGTGACTGCGTGACCGTCGAGACGCACGTCGAGGTCGGTGGTTCTTTGTTTTGCTTTACAGTTAGCTCTTGGCCTCGGATCCCGGCTGCGTTGCGTTAACCTGTGGCTGGTACGTGGTGTCGTCAGCTCGTCTTTCGTCGGCTTATTCTTTGCTTCGAGACTTTGTCGGGACGGCGGCGTGTCATTGTTATGTCGTCGAGATAGCCTCTTCGGCTTTTCGTCGGCGGCGGAAGGTCTTCATCAGTTCTACGAACAGCAACTGCACCTCCATCGGTTGCTGTTTTTAGCTTTCCGGATATGGGCTCGCAGAGTGGCCCCGGGCGGGGCCAGTGTATGGAGGGCGCTGCGGCGACAGGTAGCGGCCTGGTGATGGCGAAAAAGACTGTCGTCGAGAGTTACACTGAGTAGCGGTTAGGTAGTCGACGATAGCGCGAGGTCGTTCGCCAAGTTGTGGTTGATGTGCGTTAACGGCGAACCCTCGCTGTCCCATCTCCCGGTATAGGCATCGTGGGTAGATGTGACCCGCTACTACGCGGTCGTAGTAGAACGGGGGCGGTCGTCAGTAATGCGCCAGACGTTTGTCTTCCTCAGGTAGTTTCGCTGGACGACGGGTGAGCGTGCTGGCGGCGGCGGACATCGGAACTGCGTCGTTACAAGGCCGTGACGCGGTCGCAGAGGGAGACCTTGACGACAGGCTATGGCAGCGTAGGTCATCGCTTCCGGCACGGGAAGCGGCGATTCGGACTGCACTTCGGTAACGCCCAGTGATCGTCCAAGTTCGTCCTTAACGATGTCACTGACTGAGGAAACCTGAGGTTGCGGTGCAGGAAACATCTTGCCCAGTTGTTCGCGCACGGTGGCCCTGATGGTCTCTCGGAGGTCATCGGAGCCCAGTACTTTGATGGCGCACTGCGGCGTGAGCACTTGGTGATTGTACTGCCTAGTGCCCATTGCTAGAGTTTTTTCAATCGTCGTTGCCTCTGTCAAGAACTTAGCTACGGACTTCGGTGAGTTGCGGATCAGTCCGGCGAAAAGTTCTTGCTTTACGCCTCGCATCAAGAAGCGCACTTTTTTCTCTTCGGACATGTCCAGGTTGGCATGCCGGCAAAGACGGGTAATCTCTTCCCTGAAAATGGCCGATGGTGTCATTCGGTTGTCACCCTCGGGTTTCTAGCAGAACTTCGGCCTTTACTTTTCGGACAACGCTCGTCAACGTCGTCAGGAAGTTACTGCAGAGCAGCTCCCACGTTGTAAGGGTGGACTCCCGGTTCTCGAACCAAGTCCTCGCGGCATCTTCCAAGGGGAAGTACATATGTCGTAGCTTATTCTCATACGTCCAGTTGTTGATGGTCAAGATCGTTTCAAAGGTTGCGAGCCCGGTTTCCGAATCCTCTGACGGAGCTCTACGGAAGGTGGGAGGCTCTCTGGGTTGCTAAGCATGAAGAGTGACGCTTGAGCTGCCATTGTGGTTGCTGAGCTGGCCACGGTCTTCCTGGTCATATCAAGCAGAAGTCCGTGTGCTGGGGGCAGTCCTTGCAGTCTGCTGCTAGCTCGCTGGTCTTGGCCAATGTTGGTCTTGTCCTCGGGCTTCGGGCTTAGATCGCGGCTCTGTGGGGGCGTTCGGTACATGAACGCACCAGCACCTCCACCAGATGTCATGTAGTAGGGATGGTGAAGGAAGCAGCAAAACTGGGAATGACAAAACTAGCGTTTAATTGGGCGAACGAGCGCCCTCACTCACTCGCTCACTTTTTTCTCCGTTCCCTTTCATCACCCCTTCCACCTTCCTTTTTACTCTTTCTGAGCTGCACTACAAGCCTACAAAAATTTTGCCCTCAAATACAGGCTACACTGAAAGGATGGCGACAGCGGCGAACACAGTCGGCGATCGTCGAAAATCTGATCAGCGGGTGAAGTGCATCGCCTTTTATACATCAGTCGTGGAATGTTCCAGAGTAATCGCTGGAATCTGCATGTCTTCCACAAAGTTCTACATTATTCGCGTCGCGCATACATGCAACCAGATTACACAAGGTTCAGTCATAGACTCCCGATAACTTGAATAACCTGCTCAGGTAATTATTAGTTTTCTTATTTCATATATAACAATGTTATTTCTGTTATGACAATTGTATAAACACAGTGTACCCACCCCCTCTTTCCGCCTTCTGGGCCCTGAGGGTATTCCAATAAATAAATAAATAAATAAATACTAATAGTAATTGTCCCATTCCTGTTGTAGTTCCTCTAACGTCATGGTGCAGTTCAAATTTTTCTGGTTCAGTTGTTTATATAAACCTATAAGACACTTATAAACTTATATAGTCAGTTAACAGGATTTCACCGTTGTCATGTGTCGCTCATAGCGTGATATGATACAAATGTTACTACTTTGCAGAGATACTTATTGCTCACATGCACAGAGAAAGTGCTTCCTCGAAAGAGCTTTCATTTGAAAATTTGTTTTTAATCTTATTTTTGTTCAGTCGTAGGCTGAAAACGTTCCTCTTAGTCTTGATGCCAATTTACATTTATATTAGCTTGGAAGCATGCAAGGCTTTATGTTCCCCTCTTCTTTATTAGGTGTCACCTATAGGCGAAACTTTGTATATTTTTTGCATTTGCTACATTGCATTGGGAGCATCTGTATTGTCCTGTTCTAAAGCTGCACAGGACGTGTAAAGCTTTCTTTCTTCTTGTAGTGTCTAAGGTGGATCTGAACACAAGTGTCCAAGTCGTGCTTTAGCGCCGGCAATCTCACATACTTAACCTATGCCTTGTTTTGTTGGTTTCTGACTGCAGTACAAGTTTATACATGGAGAGTTAACACAGAATAAAGATGACATGCATGACTCAAACCATGTATTACGATACAAGTGATTTCCTGTGACATCATGCAAGTGGTACTATTCTTTTGAAGTTTCAAATCTAGTCATGTGCCAGCAAGGCCTGCTGTATTTGTGGTGTATCCTATGTGTATATTCAAATGAAAATATTGGATTCTAAAGAACCTTCTGCTAGCTGTGGAACTGTCAGTTTGTACTAGAATTATTTATACGAGCTAACTGTGCCTTCTCCTCAGGCATTCATATTGTGTTTTGAACTGTATTGCTGGGAACATTAGCATGACATATTTGCTCAAATGATAAGTAATAAGCCATCTCACGGGGAGTTTCATTTCATCAGAAATCCGAAGGGATACTGGTAGTAGCCCTTTGCATTGTATGTTGTTGTATAACCCTTGTATGTCAGTCATCAAAGGGCTACTACTAGTGCCCTTTCGGATTTCTCACGAAATGAAACTCCCCGTGAGATTTGAGTAAATATGTAACGTAAAATGTAATATGTAATATGTAACATTTGAGCAAACATGTAACGGTAATGTTTCCAACACTTCAGTTCAAAACACAATATAACGGCCTGAGGAGAAGACACAGTTAGCTTGTATAAATAATTCGAGTATAAACTGACAGTTCCATAGATAGTAGAAGGTTCTTTAGAATCCAGTAGTTTCATTTGAATATACACATAGGATACACCACAAATACAGCAGGCCCTGCTGGCCACGTGACTAGATTGCAAGCTTCAAAGGAATTATATCAATTGCATACTATCACAGGAAATCACTTGTAACATATCACGGAGTTTGAGCCGTGCATGTCATCATTAAATCCGTGTTGACTGTCCATGTAAAAGTTTGCACTGCAGTCAGGAAGCAAGAAAACAAGGCAAAGGTTAAGCATATGAGATTGCCGGCACTAAAGCACGAATTGGAGTCTTGTGTTCAGATCCACCTTGGACACTACCAGAAGAAAAAAGCTTTACACATCCTGTGCAGCTTTAGAGCAGGACAATAAAGACGCTCCCAATGCAATGTAGCAAATGCAAAACATATACAGAGTTTCGGCTATGGCGACACCTAAAAAAGAAGACGGGGCCGTAAGGCCATGCATGCTTCCAAGTCAACATAAAAGTAAATTGGCATCAAGACCAAAAAACAAGTCTTTCAGCTTACGTCTCAACAAAGGTAAGAATAAAAACAAATATTGAAATTAAAGCTCTATACATGTCCATGTAAGCACTGGAGGAAGCTTTTTCTCTGGGCATGTGAGCCTAAGTATCTCTCAAAAGTAGTGACATTTGCATCATATTACTATGAGCAATTCTTTGAGCTCGCACATCATCACTTGAAGCCAAACATTTCGACAGAATTGCCTGTCCGGTTGGGAAATTGATTAGAACTTGAGACTGACTCCAACCAAATAACTGAATTTTATTAGCCCGACGCTTCGGAGCCCATTCGGCTCCTTCTTCAGGGGGTTGTTCTTCGGGGGGTGGCGGTGTGCCTCTTTTAAAGCGTCTTTTTTGAAGAAAGGAGGGGGGGACACGGGAGGTAGGGAGACACTTCACAGACGGAAAGGTGGGGTGTTGTTGACGGCTTTCATGGTGCTGGGATGACCGGTGCTGGGGGGAGTGCTCGCGAGGGTGCCCTTGGTGGGAGGCGATGGGGGGGGAGGTTATAGGGTCGCGCGGACGTTCTGTGTTGGTGAAACAAGCGGGAGTCTATCTGGCTGTGCGTCCTTTTCTTCTTTTCATCATGTCGCCAAGGCCATGGACATACACCAAGGGTAGGTTGCCCATCACGCGGTTTATGTTATTCCCCGTATTCTGAATGTGCCATGACTCCAGTAGTAGTCTCTTTCGCCAGTTCGTTTCTGTTTGAAGGATTTCAGTTTCCTGGAAGGCAATTTTGTGGTCGGCGTCTTCAGAGTGTTCAGCGACGGCGCTGCGAATACGGTTGAATGTCCTGACGTCGTTCTCGTGTTGTCTGATCCTTTCTTTTAGATTTTTGGTTTCCCCGATGTACGACGCCGGACAGTCGGCACAACTGATTTTGTAGACGACGCCTTGAGCTTTTTCTTAAGGTGTACGATCTTTTGGTTTAGGGAGGAGGATATTGAAAGTGTTTATTCGTTTGTGCGCCACTCTGAGGCCTTCTTTTTTAATTATTCGGCTGAGCGCTTCGCTGGTACCTCTGATGTACGGGATGGACACTCGCTTCTGGAGTTGGGGAGAAGTCAATGGCTGAAGGTCCCGCATTTTGCTTCTTCTTTTTTGTTGTCTGGTTGTTTTTCGAATGAAGTCTTCTGTGTATCCATTCCTCTTAAGTTCGTTCAGAACCGTTCTCTTTTCTTTCTTTAGATCTGATTCCGATGAGGAATGGGTTTCGGCTCGTTTGAATAGAGAATTTACAACAGACGCCTTGTGGTTTGCCGGATGGTCGGATTGGAAATGAAGATAGCGGCCTATGTGGGTTGGTTTTCTGTACACTGAAAATTTTAGAATGCCGTCTTTTCGTGTAACTTGTACATCTAAGAATGGGAGTGATCCGTTCATCATCACAGAGTGATGATGAACACAGTGATCCGACATCATCACTGCATCATCGCCATGAGCTATACATGATATCAGTGAAATGCTGTAAACTGTCTATATAAGTTTGCACTGCGGTAAGCAAACAAGAAAACCAGAAAGATTTGAACTGCACCATGACGTTACAGGCACAACAACAGGAATGGGACAATTGTTATTATATCACATTTGAAGACCACACAAGCATTGTTGCAAGCCCTGGTGTACATTAAAAATATGGTTCCAAGAACACTCCAAATGCAGTGTAGCAAATATAAAAATGCAAGATTATGAATCTTTGACTATGGGTCACATCTGAAACAAGAACACTACTATAGAGCCATGTACAGCGCTTCCAAGTCAATATTATTAGGAAAGCGGGAGGGAGAGAAAAAAGCAGCCTTTCATGCTGTAATTGAGCATGCTCATATACATGCATATACATGTTCATGCAAGTAGTACAAGCAGTGCTTGCATACATGTGAGCTAATACTAAAATCTTAGCTAATATACCCGACGGATATTTCAAACATGCTGCCTAATGTGTAGCAATGAAAAATAGTAATATCCTCACAATTCAATCATGACACTTGTATGAACACACACACCACCACGAATATCAAGTATCACCTTAAATAAAGTAAATCTCACTTGTTAATATTTGTGGGTATTTAAATTAAATGCTTATTTTGCGAATAGAAAATCAAGGCTACTAGTTTTGATGATGCTGTTATATATATATATATATATATATATATATATATATATATATATATATATATATATATATATATATATATATATATATTGTAAGGAAGATGACGAACGTGCGCGCAGTCAGCAGCATCGGCAGCATCAAGCGCGCAGCAGAAGCTCGAGCTCGGGGACTGTGCTCGGTGCATCGTAGAACCGGCGATCGCTGCGAACCCGAATAAACCTCCTTTATAAGTGGTGGAGCCGTGCGGGGTAACGTTCCACTCTACCATCCTGAAACTCCCTTCTCGGACGCTACGCTCCGCCATGCCGGACGCCGACCAGCAGACTCTTCCATCACCACCCATCCCTTGCACTGGCGCCGTTCGCCACGGGAGCCTCCCATCTTCAGCGGAACCGACGACAACGACGTTGAAGAGTGGCTGTTGTCCTACGAACGGGTGAGTGTTCACAACAAATGAAATGACTCGGACAAGCTGGCTTACGTCTCATTCTACCTCGCGGGCGTGGCCAGTCTCTGGTTCAGAAATCATGAAAGGGATATCCGAACGTGGTCGGCGCTCAAGACGTCCATTACAGAAGAATTTGACCTACCCGTCGTCAGGAAACTTCGAGCCGTGCAGCGTTTGCGTACACGCGCACAGGGCACGGGTGAGACATTCACCAGGTACATAGAAGATGTTCTCGATTTGTGCAGGCGCGTGAACGCTGCCATGACGTAAGCGGAAAAAATTAAGCGCGTCATGAAGGGAATCGACGATGACGCGTTCCGAATGCTTCTGGCCAAGGACCCGCGCACTGTTGGCGACGTCATCAGGTTGTGCCAGAGCTATGATGAATTGCGTAAGCAGCGAGCGCTCACATGGCGACATCCCACACCAAATGCGGCATCCCTCTGCAGCCTTACCTCCGGCCCAGAACAAGCCTCCCTGATAACGCAAATCAAGGATTTCGTCCGCGAAGAATTCGCACGACAGCTATCTCTGGTGTCCGTCACTCCGGAGTCTGCCAGCACTTTGCCGTCTCATATCCGTAACGTGATCCATGAAGAGGTCGCGGAAGTGCTGCCGGCTGTTCACCAGAAGGATGTTGTGACTACACTAGTCACTTATGCTACGGTTGCTGCAATGGCCCCTCGCAGTGTGCCCGTGCGTCGCTTCCAGCAGCCTGTGCACCGCCCTCCCCCACCCGTCCCCTGGACCACCACTGCCATCGCTAACCCATGGCGTACGCCGGACAATCGTCCTATATGCTTCTCATGTAGGTGTCCCGGTCATGTCGCAAGGTTCTGCCGCCGCCGATGGCAGGCGTTCGACGACCATCACCGAGCGCCTTATGTGCCGCCTGATGCAAATGCGCCTTACGAACCGTTCGGCCCATCACCAGCTCGCTTCCCGACTGATCACCGTCCTCGCTTCGAACGCCTCCGGTCACCCTCCCCACGTCGTCGATCGCTTTCCCCTATGCGTCGACGACCAGTCTCTAACGAAGAGGGAAACTAGACGACGCAGTTCCTGAGGCAAGAACTGCGCAAGTGTCGACATGCCGAAGTCCTCCTCCTTTACCTGCCAATGTCATTGATGTGTTTATCGATGTCGCTACAGTCACCTTAGTCGATACCGGTGCCCGCTATTTCAGTTATGGATGCCAGGTTTTGTCGTTCGCTTTGTAAAGTGACGACGTCTCTGTCTGGATTGTCACTCCTCACGGCGAGTGCTCAACCCATTCGCCCTACCGCTGCTTGTACTGCCCGTGTGATCATACAGGGCGTTTTGTACACGATTGAATTCATAGTTCTTTCATCGTGCTCCCATGCCGTTATTCTAGGATGGGATTTTCTCTCACGCCACAAGGCCATCATCAATTGCGCTCGGGCTGAGATTGAACTTTTCGACCTTGGTGACCTGGCCTCGGTCGATGCTCATCCTGCCGCTAAAATTGTCGTGACAGAAGACACCTGTATCCCCCCGTGCTCGTCAGCATTCGTACCAGTCTTCTGTAGTACCATATCCGATGGGACGGCCTTCTTCATGCCATCTCATCACTTTGTTACCCGAAAAGCGCTTCCTTTGCCCTTTGCAGCTCTTGACCTTGCCGCCGGTGTGAGCACGATGCCCATTTACAATCATCTTTCATCGCCGCTATCACTGCTCCGCCGCGAATGCCTTGGTTACGTCGAGTCGGTCGATTCCACACGAATTGTCTCCGTCCTCGACGAAGTGTCTTCTACTGCCACCCATGACCTGAGTGCCCTCTCCGTACCAGACTCAACATCGACTGGTGTGTTCAGCCCATTCGTCGCCGAAGATCTGACGGCTTCGCAGCGATCTCAACTTGTCGCAATCCTTCAGCACTTCCGCCTTTCTTTCGACGTTGCGCAAACCTCCCTTGGCCGTGCATCGACAGTCAAACATTACATCGACACTGGCACTCTCTCACCCCTGCGACAAAGACCATATCGCGTGTCCGCTACGGAACGTCGCGTCATTGCAGACCTGGTCGATGACATGCTCCGTCGAGGCGTCATTCAACCTTCCCAAAGCCCATGGGTCTCTCCCGTGGTCCTCGTCACAAAGAAAGACGGTTCCATCCGCTTCTCTGTTGACATTCGAAGGTTGAACAAGATCACGCTGAAGGACGTCTATCCATTACCACGCATCGATGATGCTCTGGACTGTTTGCAGGGAGCCGAGTTCTTTTCTTCGCTGTATTTGTGGTCAGGCTACTGGCAGGTTCCCATGGGAGAGCCCGATCGCCTGAAAACTGCCGTTGTTACACCAGACGGATTGTATGAATTCACCATCATGCCTTTCGGACTTTGGAACGCACCTGCTACGTTCGAAAGGATGATGGATAATGTGCTGCGTGGCCTCAAATGGAAAATATGCCTTTAGTATCTTGACGACATTGTAGTGTTCGCCCCTGATTTCCGTCCCCACCTGCTCCGCCTCCAGCACGTATTCACTTGCTTGACCAACGCCGGGTTGCGACTTAACTTGAAGAAGTGTCGATTTGCTGTTCGTCAGCTAACAACTTTAGGCCATGTCGTGTCAAAGGAGGGCATTCGCCCGGATCCCGAGAAGCTACGTGCTGTTACTGCGTTTCCAAAACCTGCTACCATGACAGAGCTACGCAGTTTTATCGGCCTCTGCTCTTACTTCCGGTGATTCGTTCGAAACTTTGCGTCAATTATATCGCCTCTCACGCAGCTCATTGGTGGCGCCCGAGATATCTCATCATGGTCTCCAGAGTGTGACGACGCCTTCACAACCTTGCGCCTCCTCACGACGCCACCCATTCTTCGCCATTTTGACCCACAAGCGCCAACCGAAATCCATACCGATGCAAGCGGTGTAGGCCTTGGCGCTGTGTTGGCACAGCGTCAACCTGGCCACCCAGAATACATCGTCGCATACGTGAGTCGCACGTTAACCAAGGCGGAGACCAATTACAGCATTACCGAAAAGGAGTGTTTGGCCATTGTGTGGGTGCTTGGCAAGTTTCGCGCATATTTACACGGCCGATCTTTTGGCGTAGTGACCGACCACCACGCACTATGTTGGCTGTCGACGCTTAAAGATCCAACGGGCCGCCTTGCCCGCTGGGCATTGCGAATCCAAGAATACGACATCCGCGTGGTGTACCGTTCCGGGCGAAAGCACTCCGACGCTGATGCGCTATCCCGATCATCGCTTCCCCCGAAGGCCAGTCATGACTCCCCCTGCGAGTGCACATTATTCTCTCTGGATGTTGACACTGTCGCTGCTGCACAGCGTAGTGATCCCTGGACTGCATCTCTGCTCGACCTTCTCTCGGATACGTTGAAAGTTCCAGCGTCACGCACGCTTCGGCGCCAAGTGCCTCATTTTGCGATTCGTGACCAGCTACTATATTGTCACGTGGTAGTGACGGTGAATAACACAGTAGCAATACTGTGAGCGACAAAACTAGCTTTTATTGGGCGAACCTGTGCCCACAAAAACAGGCTACACTTATAGCACAACGATAGCGGCGAACACGGTCGGCGATCGTCGGAAATCTGATCAGCGGCTCAAGCGCGTCGGCTTTTATACACAATCGTCGAATGTTCCAGACTAATCGTTGGGACCCGCGTGCCTTCCATAAAGTTCTACATCATTCGCGTCAGGCGAATAAATTAGATAACACAAGGTTCGGCAACAACAGACTGCGGATAGAAGCATCGATAACTTTCCAGAAACTTCGAATACATGCAAGCGCGTCCCGCGCTGTGCGATAAGATTTGTTAGGCGGTGAAACCTGGTCGCCCGATAAATATAAATACACGTGTCAATACCCCCCTCTTAAAAAGCATCGTCCCGATGCTACAAAGTGAGCGAAACACAAAGGGACACTTATTAAACATAAGTAACCAAAAAGAAATAAAGTCCAAAGGTCAGTTACGCGAAGTCCCAAAGTTCGTCAACGCTGGTGGTACGGCTTGAGCCGCACAACGTGGACAATTTCAGGTCGTGAGCGGCGCCGCTGTGACAGCGAAATGCCGTCTGGCACGACGTCGTAGTCCAGTGCACCAATACGTCGGATGATCTTGTAGGGTCCGAAATAGCGTCGGAGTAGTTTCTCACTCAGTCCTCGTCGGCGTATCGGGGTCCATACCCAAACACGGTCGCCGGGCTGGTACTCGACGAAGCGTCGTCGAAGGTTGTAGTGTCGGCTGTCAGTCCTCTGCTGGTTCTTGATCCGCAGGCGGGCGAGTTGTCGGGCTTCTTCGGCGCGCTGGAGGTAGGTAGCGACGTCAAGGTTCTCCTCGTCAGTGACGTGCGGCAGCATGGCGTCAAGCGTCGTCGTCGGGTTCCTGCCGTATACCAGCTTGAACGGCGTGATCTGTGTTGTTTCTTGCACCGCCGTGTTGTAAGCGAATGTTACGTACGGCAGGACGGCATCCCAGGTCTTGTGTTCGACGTCGACGTACATCGCTAGCATGTCGGCGAGGGTCTTATTCAGCCGCTCCGTAAGACCATTCGTCTGCGGGTGGTAGGCCGTGGTCCTCCTGTGCCTTGTCTGACTGTATTTCAGAATGGCCTGGGTGAGCTCCGCTGTAAAGGCCGTTCCTCTGTCGGTGATGAGGACTTCTGGGGCGCCATGTCGAAGCAGGATGTTTTCGACAAAAAATTTCGCCACTTCGGCTGCGCTACCTTTCGGCAGTGCTTTAGTTTCAGCGAAGCGGGTGAGGTAGTCTGTCGCCACGACGATCCACTTATTTCCGGCTGTTGACGTCGGAAAGGGTCCCAGCAAGTCCATCCCGATCTGCTGGAATGGTCGGCAAGGAGGCTCGATTGGCTGTACTAATCCGGCTGGCCTTGTCGGCGGTGTCTTACGTCGCTGACAGTCTCGGCATGTTCTGACATAATGGGCGACGTCGGCGGTCAGGCGCGGCCAATAATACTTTTGTTGTATCCTCGAGAGTGTCCGGGAAAAACCGAGGTGTCCAGCGGTCGGATCGTCATGTAGGGCGTGCAATACTTCTGGACGAAGTCCTGATGGGACAACAAGAAGGTAGTTGGCGCGGACTGGTGAAAAGTTCTTCTTCAAGAGGAGATTGTTTTGAAGCGTGAAGGAAGACAATCCGCGCTTAAATGCCCTGGGGACAACGTCGGTGTGCCCTTCCAAATATTCCACCAGGCCTTTTAACTCCGGGTCTGCCCGTTGCTGGTCAGCGAAGTCTTCCGCGCTTATCATGCCAAGGAAGGCGTCGTCATCTTCGTCATCTTGCGGCGGCGGGTCAATGGGGGCGCGTGATAGGCAATCGGCATCGGAGTGTTTTCGTCCGGACTTGTAGGTTACAGTGATGTCGTATTCTTGTAGTCTGAGGCTCCACCGCGCCAGCCGTCCTGAAGGGTCCTTTATACTCGCTAGCCAACACAACGCGTGATGGTCACTGACGACTTTGAATGGCCTGCCATAAAGATAAGGGCGAAATTTAGTTGTAGCCCAAACGATGGCGAGGCATTCCTTTTCGGTCGTAGAATAGTTGCCTTCCGCTTTTGACAGCGACCGGCTAGCGTAAGATATCACCTGTTCAACTCCATTTTTCCTCTGGACTAGAACGGCACCGAGGCCTAGGCTACTGGCGTCAGTATGGATTTCTGTATCGGCGTACTCGTCGAAGTGCGCAAGTACCGGCGGCGACTGCATGCGTCGTTTGAGTTCTTCAAATGCGTCGGCCTGCGGCGTTTCCCACTTGAACTCAACATCACATTTAGTTAGACGTGTCAACGGCTCGGCGATGCGTGAAAAGTCCTCGACAAAGCTCCTGTAGTAGGCACACATGCCAAGGAATCTACGCACTGCCTTCTTGTCGGTGGGCTGCGGGAACTTTGCGATGGCAGCTGTTTTCTGAGGGTCGGGGCGTACTCCGGATTTACTGATGACGTGGCCTAGGAACAGAAGCTCGTCCTAAGCGAAGCGGCATTTTTCTGGCTTCAGAGTGAGCCCTGATGACTTGATGGCCTCTAGTACTGTGGCAAGCCGCCTAAGGTGATCGTCGAAATTTCCGGCGAATACAACGACGTCATCCAAGTAAACGAGACAGGTCTGCCATTTCAATCCCGCTAAAACCGTGTCCATCACGCGCTGGAACGTCGCAGGCGCCGAGCACAGTCTAAATGGCATAACCTTGAACTCATAGAGGCCGTCTGGGGTGATGAAGGCGGTCTTTTCGCGATCTCTTTCGTCGACTTCTATTTGCCAATAGCCAGACTTGAGGTCCACCGAGGAGAAGTACTTAGCGTTGCAGAGCCGATCCAATGCGTCGTCTATCCGTGGAATGGGGTATACGTCTTTCTTTGTGATTTTGTTCAATCGACGATAATCGACGCAGAAACGTAGGGTTCCGTCATTTTTCTTCACCACGACAACAGGGGATGCCCACGGGCTTTTCGACGGCTGGATGATGTCGTCGCGCAGCATTTCGTCGACTTGTTCTCTTATAGCTTCGCGTTCTCGCGGCGAAACTCGGTAAGGGCTTTGGCGGAGTGGTCGAGCGTACTCCTCGGTGATTATGCGATGCTTGGCGACTGGTGTTTGTCGAATCCTCGATGTCGTCGAAAAGCAGCCTTTGTATCGTCGGAGCAGACTTCTGAGCTGCTGTTGCTTAATCACTGGGAGTCTTGGATTAATGTCGTAGTCTTGTTCGGGAACCATGGTCGTCGGGGTAGATGCGGCGGAATCCGAGAGGACAAACGCATTACTGGTTTCCACAATTTCCTCGATGTACGCGATCGTCGTGCCCTTGTTGATGTGCTTGAACTCCGGGCTGAAGTTTGTCAGCAACACTGCAGTTTTCCCTCCATGCAGTCGAGCGATCCCTCTTGCGACGCAAATTTCACGGTCTAGCAGGAGACGTTGGTCGCCTTCGATGACACCTTCTACGTCAGCGGGTATTTCGGTGCCGACCAAAATAACAATGCTGGAGCGGGGCGGGATGCTCACTTGGTCTTCGAGCACACTCAAGGCGTGGTGACTACGAGGGCTCTCCGGCGGTATCGCTTTATCTCCCGACAGCGTTATTGACTTCGACATCAGGTCGATGACTGCGCCGTGTTGGTTCAGGAAGTCCATACCGAGAATGACGTCTCGAGAACACTGTTGGAGGATAACGAAGGTGGCAGGGTAAGTCCGGTCATGAATGGTTATCCTTGCCGTGCAGATTCCAGTCGGCGTAATCAGGTGTCCTCCAGCGGTGCGAATTTGAGGGCCTTCGCATGCAGTCTTAACCTTCTTCAACTGGGCGGCGATGTGCCCACTCATGACGGAGTAATCAGCCCCTGTGTCCACTAAGGCGGTAACCGCGTGGCCGTCGAGAAGCACATCGAGGTCGGTGGTTCTTTTCCTGGCGTTGCAGTTAGGTCTTGGCGTCGGATCACGGATGCGTCGTGTTGAACTGAAGCTCGAACGTCGCGTCGTCGTTCGTCGGTGTAGTCTTGCCTTCCTGACTTCGTCGGGACGGCGGCGTGTCCTTGTTATGTCGTCGAGATCGTTTCGTCGTCGTCTTCGTCGGCGGCGGAGGATATTCGTCAGTTCGACGAACAGCAACCGCACCTCCATCGGTTGCTGCTTTTAGTTTTCCGGATGTGGGCTCGCTGACCGGCCCCGGGCTGGGCCAGTGTATGGTCGGCGCTGCGGCGACAGGTAGCGGCCTGGTGATGGCGAACGGGACGGCCGTCGAGGGCTCCACTGAGTAGCGGCGAGGTAATCGGCGATGTCACGTGGGCGCTCGCCAAGCTGTGGACGCGGCGCGTTGACGGCGAAACCTCGCAGTCCCATCTCCCGGTACGGACATCGTCGGTAGACGTGACCCGCTTCTCCGCAGTGGTAGCAGAGCGGGCGGTGGTCAGGAGCGCGCCAAACGTCGGTCTTCCTCGGGTAGCTCCGCTGGGCGACGGGTGGGCGCGCTATCGGCGGCGGCGGCGGTGGTCGACGGAATTGCGGCGTTACAGGGCCCTGGCGCGGTCGCTGAGGTGGGCCTTGACGGCGTACGACGGCGGCGTAGGTCATCGCTTCGGGTTGGGGTTGCGGTAATTGAGGTTGCACCTCCGGAACTCCAAGCGACTGCTGAACCTCATCTTTGACGATGTCAGCGATCGAGGCCACTTGAGGCTGCGACGACGGGAAGATCTTCAGAAGCTCCTCTCGTACGACTGCCCTGATAGCCTCACGCAGGTCTTCGGAGGCCAGTGATTGAACTCCGGCATAGTTTGTAGCGTTGGTGCGGCGGTCGAATTGCCGGTTTCGCATCTCGAGCCTCTTCTCGATGCTAGTGTCCTCGCGAAGAAACTCGTCGACAGTCTTCGGTGGGTTTCGTACCATACCGGCGAAAAGTTCCTCCTTAACACCACGCATTAGTAGACGGACTTTCTTTTCCTCGGACATTTCCGGGTCGGCGTGGCGGAATAGGCGGCTCATTTCTTCTGTAAAAATCGCGGTGGTCTCGTTGGGCAGCTGCACTCGGGTTTCCAGTAGTGCTTGGGCTCGTTCTCGGCGTACGACGCTTGTGAATGTCTTCAGGAAGGCGCTTCGGAAAAGGTCCCAGGTCGTTAACGTGGCTTCTCTGTTCTCGAACCATGTCCTGGCAGCGTCTTCCAATGCGAAGAAGACATGTCGCAGTTTGTCGTCGCTGTTCCAGCTGTTAAATGCAGCGACCCTCTCGTACGTCTCGAGCCAGGTTTCCGGGTCCTCAAATGTTGAACCGCGGAACGTGGGGGGCTCCCTGGGCTGCTGCAGCACGACGGGGGATGCTGGGGCTGCCATTGGGGAGGACTTGGTGGCAATCTTCCTGCTCGTCTCAAGTAGGAGTCCGTGCTCTGGGGGCAGTCCTTGCAGCCGGCGGCTAGCTCGCTGGTATTGGGCGACGTTGGTTTTGTCCTCGGGCTTCGGACTTGGATCGCGGCTTTGCGGGGGCATTCGGTACATGAACGCACAAGCACCTCCACCAGATGTCACGTGGTAGTGACGGTGAATAACACAGTAGCAATACTGTGAACGACAAAACTAGCTTTTATTGGGCGAACCTGTGCCCACAAAAACAGGCTACACTTATAGCACAACGATAGTGGCGAACACGGTCGGCGATCGTCGGAAATCTGATCAGCGGTTCAAGCGCGTCGGCTTTTATACACAATCGTCGAATGTTCCAGACTAATCGTTGTGACCCGCGTGCCTTCCATAAAGTTTTACATCATTCGCGTCAGGCGAATAAATTAGATAACACAAGGTTCGGCAACAACAGACTGCGGATAGAAGCATCGATAACTTTCCAGAAACTTCGAATACATGCAAGCGCGTCCCGCGCTGTGCGATAAGATTTGTTAGGCGGTGAAACCTGGTCGCCCGATAAATATAAATGCACGTGTCAATATCGACGCAACTATGCCCCAGAGGGACGCACCTGGTTACTCGTCATTCCGCGAATCTTGCGATCAGAGCTCTGCTCCTCGTTCCACGTCGACCCTCAGTCTGGTCATGCGAGAGTCTTCAAGACCTACGAAAGACTTCGACACCGCTATTACTGGCGCGGAATGTATAATTTCGTTCGAAAGTTCATCCGCTCTTGTCATGAGTGCCAACGCCGGAAAGCGCCACCGCACAACTCGGCCGATGAACTCCAGCCTTTACAATGCCCATCCCGACCCTTTGATCGCGTGGGCATAGATCTCTACGGGCCACTTCCGTTGACTCCTGCCGGCAACTGGTGGATAATCGTTGCGGTAGACCACTTAACCCGTTATTCAGGGACTGCTGCTCTACCAAATGCTACAGCGCAGGAGGTAGCCAATTTCCTACTTCGCCGATTTCTCCTTCGTCATGGAGGTCCACGTGAACTTTTAAGCGATAGAGGCCGCGCCTTCTTATCTGAAGTCATCGAACAACTGCTTGCTGAATGCGCTATTGTTCATCGTAAATGCACTGCTTATCACCCACAGACTAACGGTACCACGGAACGCTTTAATCGACCTCTTGGCGACATGCTCGCCATGTATGTCTCACGTGATCACTCTAATTGGGACCTAGTTCTTCCGTTTGTCACCTACGCCGACAACACCGCGACTCAGGCCACTACCGGATTCTCACCCTTTTGCCTTTTTTACGGCCGTCATTCTTCGCACACCATCGACACCATTCTGCACTACCGGCCGGACCCATCCGAATGCCTGCCGATCTCGGAAGCCGCAAGACAAGCAGAGGAATGTCGCCAGCTTGCCCGCCGATTCACCTCGGACGACCAGCACCGCCGAAAAGCCGTTCACGATGCCCAGAACTCGACTCCCACTTTTCTCCTGGGCGCTCTCGTCTGGTTGTTAGTGCCACACCGCACGCCTGGGCTCGCTTCAAAGCTCCTTCCGAAGTACGACGGTCCATACCGCGTTCTCGAGATTACATCAACCGTTAATTACATGGCTCCTTTATTTCCGCGGGGCCATTGTAAGGAAGATGACGAGCGTGCGCGCAGTCAGCAACATCGGCAGCATCAAGCGCGCAGCAGAAGCTCGAGCTCGGGGACTGTGCTCGGTGCATCGTAGAACCGGCGGTCGCTGCGAACCAGAATAAGCCTCCTTTATAATCTGTCTATTGCTGGCACCACAAGTATTCACTCTCAAAGTCTAATTTAAAGCACGCTGATCTTATTAAACAGGCTATCGTCTAAGCATGATAGATGCTTTTCGCTGTCTTTCACTGCGATAATGTATAAGGATCACAGAAGGCCATGTGACACTAACAGGACACCTGTAGCATCTATATATGCTATGCTCGTTTGTACGCGGACAGTTGCGAGCGCAAGGTTGCTCTCTTTTTTTTTCTTCACGGCCATGATGCAATAATGAAAAAAATTTTTGATCACAGCGCTGCGTGGCAGCACACATTTATAGCTACAACAGCACCAGGAATGAGGCAAATATACAAAAATGTGGAAGGCTCGTCTACAATATGTCTAAATAGAAATACCTGTGAGTTTTATACTATCACAAGGAAGACGATCTCAGGCCTGTTGAGAGAACAATTATGTCTGTTTGCGGCCAGTATGTCAGCTGCTAATTCTCCTGTCACCAGTGGAGCCTACAAGAACAGAATAGTAGTCTTAAAATCTTATATTTACTTGTTTAAGTCACAGTGCAAATAGCTATCAACATGTAATGAAAGAGGCATAAATTAACCACAAACAGATAAAGTATTACCACAGAACAATAATTAAACAGGCAACATTTAAGTATGTTCTAACCAGGGCATTTAGGTAACAATAAAAATGAAAGGGTAAATATTAAAATATAGATTAATCAAATCAAACTAATCATGCAATTTTATTTCCAAGTCAGTTCTTATTTCGCTTCAGTAGAAAAAACAACACCGGAAGAATGTGACAGTTTAACAGTAAAAACGCGATATCAAGTGACTACAAACTGAATTACTTCAATTATTGATATTTAATTAAGGATAGTTTACAATTCATTTGTAAACATATGACCATATCAGCACAAAACAGCAGTTCCGCGCATGAGGTCCAATGCTGTGCGTATGAACTCGAATATATGTATATGCCCCTTCCATGCGCGTCTTGCTGTCGAAGGGTGTCGTGCCTCAAGAGAAGGTATAGAAGCGCGACTAAGGGAAGTGTTGATGTTCGAAGAAATAAAAAAAAACATTCGGTACAAATGTGTATTCAATCACAATAATGCATCTGCGTTTAGTTTCTCTGCAGGGATGTTTTATACCACAGGATAAAATGCCTGCACTGGTGGCGATAGGCTTTCCAACGCACTGAGCTGTAGTTATAATTTATGCCCCATAATCGTTCGCAACAATATTCTCCGATGTATGTTTAATGTTTCTATGGCTTGTTTTTACATTATAATGGCACGTATGCAGTATATAAAATTGATCACTGAATCACTGCTGGTTTGCGGATCACTTGAGCGTGCACTCGTTTAGGATTTAAGCTTTTTTATATTGCGAGAACAAACATTCCGACTGGCACCAAAAAACATTAATTTAGCCCAACCTGCCTTCCTCCCGCAGCGGTACACCATATTTTACGCGTTAGACCTAGATCGCCAATGTGACACAATATTCAGCAAACTTCCAATCCTTACAATATGTACCCTGAACCACGAATTTGAACTTCCTTTATATAAGTTACAATCTAAAGATTACGAGACATTTGTCGCTGAAGTAACATTTAAAATAGTATACTTCGACACATGTAACTTCTAGCCGCCACTGAAATTAACAAAACACAAATATTAAGTTGGTTTAGTAGTAACTTCGGAACATTTATGTTGTAGGTCACTTGCAAATGAAGGTAGACCTAAACGTTACCGTGCTAAGAGTGTATTCTCCTACCATCTTTTGTGACTGCACCGATCTTTTCAGCCGACTACCAGTGATTATTCGCATCTCCGACGGCACCGCTCTCTCATGCCGATTACCCGTCCCGCGTCACACCTCCACCTTTCAACTACGCTGCCGCGATAGCAAGGCTAACCCCGTCATAGATAGATGGATGGATAAATTTTATTAAAAGAATACAGAGAAAAATCACTAATGGTCGGGGCCCCCAGTCCAGGGCTCCGCTGGCTCTTGCTATCTTCTCAGCTCTGTGTATCAGCTCCAGCTGGTCGTCGAGGGCCAAGCTGAACAGCAGTGCCTCCCGTTCTTCCCTTGTGGTGTTCGTGTCGTGGTGTTCTGTGTTGTGTAGTGTGCATTCCCACGTAATGCGGTATATGGTTGGTGTGGCCCCGTGCCACGGGCATTCGTCACTGTAGGCTGTGGGGTGTATACGATGTGATATGTATAGATTCGTGCAAATGCCTGTCTGGAGCCTACGCCAGTCAGCGGCATCCTCTGTCTTCAGATTTCTGTGGGTGGTGGACCTCGCAATTGACGCCCTCTGTGATAGTTCACGATGGCTGAATAGTCGAGGAAGACAGGGTCAGGGCATTGTGCAGCCGGCGTGATGAGTGCTCGGTTACGTACCAATCCTCGAGCTGCTCTTTCGGCCTGCAGGTTGCCCATGATGCCACTGTGGCCCGGTATCCAGATGATGGTTTGTGTGGTGAAGTCTTCAGGCTCCTCCTTGAGTATTTGGGCTAGGACTTGTGCAGCAAGTCTTCCAATTCTTCCCTGTAGGAAAATGCGCCAGGCCTGCTGGGAATCCGTGAGGATCGTCAGTGGTTATTTGCGTGTTAGCCTTCGCGCATGGCTAACACGATGGCCAGCTCTTCGGCTTCCGTAATCGTGCAAGGGCAGGTCGATGCAGCAGAGGTAACGTGGCCTCGGTGGTCGCATTCCACTGCCACTGCGCCCTTGTTGTTCGTCCCATACGTGGCAGCGTCAGTGAAACGGGCCATAGTATTGAACCTGAATGCTTTCTCCATGTACTGGGTCCTGGCTCTTCTCCTGCTGGAGTATAGGTTAGGATCCATGTACCTTGGTATCGGGGCAAAGTGATACCTGTCAATGCCGCCTTTACTAGATGCCCGCCGCGTCGCTCGCTTTTCCATTGCAGTGGCGGTTCCTATCGTTCAGTACAAATACTGTGAAGCGGCGCTCTTTGCCTTTTCAATTCCGGTGGCGGCGCCAGCGGCGGCCGAATGCTTCCGCCGGCACACTCGTAGAGCCGATATGCGCGGGTGTCTGTTAGCGAGCATTCTCGCTAGCCTGCGAGACGGTGATACATGTCATGGTAATCTCAGAGGCTGCAGCACGTGATCTGAGTTGCAAGCGTTCGCCATGAGAGGCGCTCGTTGTCTTTTCGCGGAGATGAGAAAAGGGAGAGGGCACGGAAGCTAGCTTACCGGACAACGTGGCAGGCACCCTAGTAAAGCAAGCATTGTACCTGTCCTGGACATGACGAGGTATCGAGGAGGTTTTTTGGGTTCATGTTGCTATAGATGGGAATCAAAAGTTTGTAGGACCTGGAGACCCGTGCGAGTTCACGCAAGTCTCTGTTTTTGCGAGACGTAAAGGGCTTCTGTAAGTTCGCTGAGGGTGTTGTGCAACCCTAGCGCCAATAATTTTTCAATCGATGCCCATCGGGCAGGCGGAGGGCGGTCTTCAAAGCCACCCTCAAAGGATGTGTGCCTGCTTCGTCGCGGACTGTATGAGATGGTAGTAGGGCAGGCTGTATACGATTCTGCTCACCACCTGGCTTCTAAACAGTCGGAGGGTGTTTTTTCCTTCATGCCCTGTTATTGGATGTCGCGCGGGAGGTCATGCATGATATCGCCCTGACACTGGTTTTTAGGAGTGTAAAGGTGTGTGGCCCGCTGGTTGGACTACAACCACATGCCCAGCACCCTGAGCAATGGTTTCTCTGGTATGAGGTCCCTGTTGAGGTGTACCTCGAGTTTTCTTGTTGGGCCTGTGAAGACTGTGTGGTTAGCCCGGCCTCGCCAGACTCATAGGAGCTCGGATTTTTCGGGGAAGACCCCGTTGGCTGACGTATTCTTGGATGAGATTTGCTGCGGTCTGCAGCCGTTCTTCTTTTTCAACAAGGAACACTGTTGTGGTCCAGAGTGTTATGTCGCCTGCGTAGATTGCGTGCCGAAGACCTGCTAGGTCCTGCAGTTTGCTTTCGAGGCCAATCATGGCAACTTTGAACACCGTGGGTGAGGTGACGGCACCTTGTAGTGTGCCCTTGTTGGGAGGCTGGTACACTGGAGTCTGGATCTCTCCCATCTTCGGCTCCTCCGTGTGGTGGCTCGGGAAACTCTGAACATATTTGTACGTTCACTTGCCGCAGTTGGTGCTGGCCAGCCCTTCTAGGATTGCTCGGTCGCTGACGTTGTCGAAAGCCCCTTTGATCTCGATTGCTAGGAGGATGTGCTCGCCAATGCGGGGAACGTTGCTGAAGATTTCTTCCTTGATTTCGAGTGGCACATCTTGTGGAGGCAGGCCTTCGCGGAAACCGAACATGGTGTCCGGCAGATGTTTCTTATTTTGTAAGTGTCTCTTTAGTCTAGTGTTTGTAATATTCCCGTACTCCTTGCCGAGGCAGGACGTGGGCGAGATCGGTCTGAGGATTTCAATTGCCAATTTCTTGCCCAATTTGCAGATAACGATTATTCGTGCGTCTTTCCACATCGCCGGCAACGTACCTTGTTCCCAGTGTTTGTTGAGAAAGCTGTGAGCGCGGAGATAGACCAGTCGCTCAGGTTTCTGATCATGGAGTTCGTGATGTCGTCCGTGCCCGCCACTCTGTTGTGGGCGGTGGCTGCGATGACCCCTCATTACGTTTTCTGTGATAGGTTCGTCTATTAGTGGGTTGGGTTGTCCTGTTTAGGGTATTCTGCATGGTTGCATGGGAGCAGGATCTTCATAGCACTTGGTCTTGGTGGCGCCGATGAGGTCTTGTTGGCTAGTAGGTGTGTAGTAACTGCTCCAGAGCCCTGTGTCCTTCTCCTTTGGTTTTGATGTGGTCCAGGATAGCTTTCAGGATATGCCACGTCTTGGCCATATCCAGGGTGCTACCGAAGCAGTCGCAGAATCTATACCAGTTCGCCGAGGCGAGTTGCATGGTACACTCTTCTGCTTCTGCTGTTATTTGTGCTATGCGCGTCTTCAGTTTCCTGTTGTTTCTCTGTTTTTTCCAGCGGCGTGTGAGGCCCCGTTTGGCATCCCACAGGTGTAGTAAGTGGCGATACATCTCTGGGGTGTCTTCAATTCTGGCAATTCCCTTTTTGTGGTGTTGTTTATGTCGATAGAGGTTGACGCACCAGTCTTCCAGGTTAGTGATTGTGTCGTCGTCCTGTTCTTGGGCTGCCGTGATTTTCGCCAGTCAGTGAGTTTAGTTGTGCCGATCTGCCTGCGTAGGCTCCAGTCTGTAATGTTATGACTAATATGTAGTGATCGCTGCCCACGTTTTCGAGTGTGTTGAGCCATTCAGCTCGCGTGGTTTGAGTGATGAAGGTAAGGTCGGGAGTGGTGTCGCATGTTACGCTGTTCCCTTCCCTCGTGGGTATATTAGGGTCTGTGATGAGTGTGAGATGACACTGCTCAATTAGTGTTTCTAGCTGGAGGCCCTTCCAATCGTGCCTTTGGTACCCCCACAGCGTGGTCTGAGCGTTGAAATCGCCAATGATTACCAGGGCACTTTCTTTAGCGAGGAGGAGGGTGTCCCTAAAGAGTTTTGCTATCTTCGCCCGCCTTTGGTTGGGGGCAGTAAATGTTATGGATGAAGGCGCTCTGTTGATGGTTGCCTTTGTATACTATTTCGAGAAGCACGTGTAGTACTTCCATGCCGTCTAGGAGTTTGTGTTGTATAGTTGTGATGTTTCTGTCTACTTGTATAGCTACCTTCCACTTGTCTTGACTTGTGTGGTATTCTTCGTAGTCATGTAGTGTTGGTGGGCTACCGGGTTCTTTTAAGGCTACGACCCCCGGTGGTGTTGACGAATGAGCGATCAATTGTGTCAGCAGCCCTTTCTTCCTTTGGTACCCATGGCTTTCTTGCAAGTCAAAGTTTTCTTTGACTTGCCTGTTTGGCCTACGCATTGTTGGATGTTGTGGCCGGTGATGTCACGATTTCATTCGGCACTGATACAGATGTAGCCTTCTAAAGGTTCTGTCATAGTGTCTTTCGTAGTTTTATGGAGTGAAGCTGGTTAAGCTTGCTGTCTAAAAGGGCTTCCATGTGTTTTATTGCTGCCTCTGTGTGTTCTAATCCAGTCTATGTTATTTGTTCCAACTGAGCGCGTGTAGCGTCCATAAAGGCTTGCATCTGGGTGCGGATGGCATCGACATGGGTTTCTACGTCATAGATGGCCTTGTGTGGAGCAGTCTCTTGTGGTATTTGCGTGAACTGTACCACTTGTTGTTTGAGTTGTCTGTTTTCTTGTGTGCTTAGTTCTGTCTGTGCGCGCCTGGTTGCGAATTCCTGTTCAAATTTCATAGATGGTGGCGTCTGTGGTTTTTTTATACGAGGGGGAGGCTACTGCTGACCAGCTTACCGCGTGTTCTTTGGTGGTAGTCCTCTCGACTGATGCTTCCTTGGTCTTTCGTTGGTGCTGCTGACCCCCTTGTCTTTGAGTGCTGCGGTCATCGGTGCTGCCTACTATTCTTGCTTGGGCGTCGACCGACATCGCCGTCTGAGTGACTGAAAGTGAGACCGGGGTCAAGAGCATGAGCAGGACCTGGTCCTCGGGTTGGAACCGGACCGGGATCCGTAGATGCTCGAATACATCGAGTAGTAGAAGTCGGAGTCTTCCCGCTTGGAGCTGAACCAGCGCGCACAAAGGTCAGCCGCCTTGGTCGACTGAGTGACCGGGCGGGGCTGTTGTTGGGTTTTGGGTGTGGTGGTGGAGGCAGGCTTCAATCTGGGGGAAATGCGCTTGAGCTTGTTGTTGCGCTCTTTTGCGGCCATGAGATGAGCCCCTCCGCACAAGGTGCATGCATTTCGGAACACAAGTGCGCCCGGCGTCTGGGTCAAAGTCGTCGCAAATGTTGGACGCACGAACCGTTGGGTTGGGGCG
Source organism: Dermacentor albipictus (assembly GCF_038994185.2). Classification (NCBI taxonomy): domain Eukaryota; kingdom Metazoa; phylum Arthropoda; class Arachnida; order Ixodida; family Ixodidae; genus Dermacentor; species Dermacentor albipictus. The sequence goes on along the minus strand of NC_091825.1, from coordinate 28,893,208 downwards.
GACGTCTGGTCGGTGTCCGGTGGTTCTACAGATGCAGCAGAAATGCTTTGTCGGCTGGTAGTCTTGGTAAGGCATCTGCCCTCCGTAGAAGTACACAAATCTAGGCACCTGGGGTCCGTCGTAGTGGAGTAGGGCTGTCTGGGATTGACCGAGCATACGGATGCGCACGATGCGTACTCCATGTGTGCGGACCCGAAAGTTTGCTTTTAGCTCTTCTTCGCCGGTGCCTGCGTTGATGCCGTGTACGACACCTTTAAGCAGGCCCTCGGGTATTGATAGATACACCTTCACAGGGTGTGATCGTCCGGAAAGGTGAGGCTCATAATTTTTATGAGGGTGGCCGCCGTGGCCTCGTGAGGGGTGCTCACGATGATGATGTTCGGGCCGTGTCGCAGGCGGACGATGAAGTCGTCCCCCTTACAGGTCGGCGCGCCTCCAGTGGCTTGCACGATCACCTTGGCCATTTGGTGGATCTGTAGTTTTCGAACGATGAGACACGGGCTCGGGCGGATAATGATTTTCATGTCAGTGCGCGCAAAGCGGAAATGGAGGCGCGCGTCGGTGAGGCCTGCTCCTTGAAGCCGCGTCTTCAGAAATAGGTGTCCCGGCTTTGCGCTCTTCGCAGGCAGCTTGAAACGTGGCTTTCGCGGCGGCGGCTGGCACCTGGGTTAGAGCTAGCCCCAATAGCGTGGTTTTTGATGCCGCGGTTTCCCGGCTGGGTCTTGCTCAACAGTGGATTTTTGTCCTATGAAGGGAAACGACCGTTTGCCATTGGGATTCCTGATTGTTGAGCTGCATCGAGAGGACGGGAGACGGCCCCAGCAAGGCCTCGTCAGGTAGGGGTCTCGGGTGACTCTCAGATACAACTTCCATGGTTTCGGTGTCGGTGGGTTGATAGGCAATTCTGCCTGGTTTTCCCGCGATCGTAGCGTTCCGGGCTTGGTCGCCCCCACAGCTCACCGCGTCGATCCCCGTCCTATTCCGCCCCACCACCAAGGCACCGGGTTGCCCTTGCTCCCATTCCATGGCAGTCACCCCAGCTTTTCGTCGAGCCGACAGGTGCCGCACGCCAAACAACAGGACTGTTTACTTCGGCCGTGTGAATTGCAGGTCACGTTGCGCGTGTCTGTCGTAGCAACATGCCTTTAACCACGACTCCTTCAACCAGCGTCGCTAGGCGCCTCAACATGTCGCCGAGATTCGTTGCAGAGATGCCGCTGACTCGTCGTCATAGCCCTTTGATCTCGTCCGCCGTTCCGAGAGTCGCCGTTCTCGATCTCCACGTCGACGGCCGCTGTCATCTATGCGTTTTCGACTACCTTCTCGCGAGGCAAACTCATTAGCGCCGTTCCAGGGGCAACAACTACAAGCTAATTCACCCCATATGTTCACCACAGATTGTCATTCACGTCTGCGCTGAGGGAGCACTAACACAAGCGCTCCTCGATGCCGGGGCCGCCGTTCCCGTCATGCATGAAAATATTCGTCGTATGCTTAATAAAATCTCTACATCTCTCTCGGCACTCAGCACTGTGAGTGCGCAGGGCATTCCTCCTACAACTCTATGCACAGTCCGTGCTTTCATCCAAGTCGTTTTGTACGTCATCGAGGGTTTTTGTGTTGCCATCCTGTTTCCGTGATCTCAACCAAGTGTAACCGCTTAGGTCGACGGACAATGCCGCCTCCCCACCCGGCACTCAGCCGGGTGGAGGCCGTAATCCTAAGCCACATACAGACCGTCACTCCTGTCACTGCGTCCCTTCACTCCTCGCCCGCGCAACGCTTCACGTGCTTCAGCCAAGCTCTATCCGAGTGGGCTGTGCGGTGTTTGTGCAGCGGGTCCGGCGGACCAACTGCACATCATGTGGGTCTGTGCCAGGTTCCCGACGGCAGCTACCTCAAGGACTTACCCGCCCGAGCTTCAAGGTGCACTGAAGTCTGCAGAAAAGGACACACAACTATGGGCCGCTCAACAGGCCCGGGGTGCGCTCGAAAAGCACAAACCTCATGACCCACTACAAACCGGTTAAACTGTGGTAGTGCAGAGTAGGATAAAACCCCGGGCCGACGCTTGGCCAGCGTCACGACGTGCTAAACCGTCGTTTGCCGGCACTTTATTAATGTTATCCCTATTCTATCCTACCCTATCCTATCCTCGGTTGGTACTACTTGTAACGTCATAGTTCATTTTTGTCGATTCTTTACGCGCTGAACTGCCCCTTTCGCCGGTAGGCGACTCGCCATCGCTGGGCGCCGACCTCGGTGTTCGCCGTCTTCGTTGATACTGTCACGCGGAGTTACGTATGAAGAACACAGTAGCAATACTGTGAAAGACGAAAGTAACTTTTATTGCGCGAACCTGTGCCCACAAGAACAGGTTACACTTAAAGAACGGCGACAACGGCGAACAAAGTCGGCGATTGTCAAAATCTGATCAGCGGGTCAAGCGCGCCGGCCTTGATAGATCAGTCGTCGAATGTTCCAGAGTAACCGCTGGGACCCGTGTGCCTTCCACAAAGTTCTACATCATTCGTGTCGCGCATACATGCAATCAGATTACACAAGGTTCCGCGACAACAGACAACGGATAGAAGCATCGATAACATTCTAGAAACTTCCGATACATGTAGACTCGTCCAGCGCTAAGCGATAACATTTTTAGACGTTAAAAGCGCTCACCCGTGAAAGATAAACGAGTTCACGTGTCAATACTGATACTGAGTTGTCTCCGCAGGCGTCCGCGCTAGCGACCCTGTTGTGTATTGCCGTGTCAGACTCCATTGTGCCGTTTACGCTGTAGGTTTATGCCTCCGGTGCGAATGAAGGAGGCAGCTGACCCGAATCCATCCTGGGATAGAACTTCGAGCCTTGGCTTCACGTGCCACGGCCAGGCGAATTTTTATTTTTTTCTCATACAGGCGCACGCTACCCGGATTCTAGGCGCCGCCCAAAGGAGGGCGCTACAACGACTAAGGTCGAAAGTCCCTTGATAATGTGAAAGTACCGCCACTCTTTGAACTCTGCCTCTCCCGCGTGGCGTCCTCGTCTCCTCCTCGCCCCTTGCGCCCCCTCCCCCGGGACAACCCGTTTGGCCCCCGTTTTTCTGCACGACGATTGGTCTTCCTGCGTTGCCCTTGGAAAAGCGCGGATATTTCGTTTTGCTTGTGTTTTTCTTTTTTGGTCGAGTCATTTTTCTCCACTGCTCGGCTGGCTCGGCGCAGCGAACGTTGTACGCTGTGTTTCCTGTTCTATGTGCTAGCGCTATGCAGCGCTGTTGAGCATATAACTGCAGCAAGAAGCCTGGCGGTGGTTATGTCGTTTTTATGATACCACAAGGAAAGTGTGATGGCTTGCGCAGGAAGCAGTGGCTGCATAACATTGGCCGAAGTAACTTCGCTTCGACAAAGAACAGGGCCGGTACTTTGTAAGATGCCTATTCCGATTTTATGCTTTTTCAGACATTTCGCGCTTGGCCACTGGTCAGAGCGACGGTCTGCCAACATTATCAATGCCATCAGGCGGCCGTGCGGGGCGGATGATAAGAATATCACAGAATAAGGCATAAGGCATAGCTACAAAATAGCGGCCAAGCGTTGTTTGCAAGGCGAGGGGTCCCTCTTATTTCTTGTAGCAAATCATCCCGTAATGCTGCATTTCTTTTCATTCTTCCAGCCTGCTCACCAGCGTTTTAGTTGCGGCAATATGTACGTTGCATAAAAATGCGGTTGTCCTCAGTATGGCTAATATTAGGTGGCAGCTCCATCACCTCGCACATCGCCAGCTGTTGTTATTCAGTCGGAAACGCAACACTATAGATTCTGCTTTCCACTGGGAACAATTATGTGCGAACGTGCAGCCTCTCGGTCGCACTTTTCGCGATTGTTAGGATCCGTTTCTTGTTTTACTGAAAATTGAAATAGCGGCTTGCAGAGGAGATATCATTTCTAGCTTACGTCAATCTGTGCGTCAGTTAGATACAATCTATGCAAGCCCTGAAAATAGTGGTAAGCGTACCCGTGGTATTGCAGGTGATGACCGTTAGCTAGTCCGCATTGCGTTGTTTTCAGTTTTAAGGCGAAGGCCTTTAGATCTCGATGTTTCAAGGTCGCTAAGTTAATGCAAGTTCAAGCCATTTAATTATTGATTCATTACTGATTGAATTAGGGTGAAAACGGAGGATAAAGGTGGATTAGAGTGCTACAAGATGTACAAGATGGATTAATGTGCATGAACAAGGATTAAGGTGTATGAAAGAGGATTAAGGTGGATACAGGGAGATTAAGGTGAATTATGGTAGATTAAGGTGAGTTAGCATTGATAAAGCGGTAAGACTGATTAGGGTGGATTAAGGTGGGTTAGACTGCATGAACAACGATCAGGGAAGATTAGGGTCGATTAGGCTAGATTAAAGTGAATTCGGGTTGATAAAGGAGGATTAAGACTGGTTACGATGGATTAGCACATATTAAGGCGCATAAGGCGTAATAAATGGATTAGGCTGCGTTGAGCAGAAATAAGGTGGATTAAGATGCATGAATAAGGATTAAAGTATGACTGATGATTGAGGGTATGAAGGAGAATTAAGATATATTAGGGTGGATTAAGGTGACTTAGGGATGATGAAGGAGTATTAAGACCGCTTATGGCGGATTAGGGTATTAGGAAGGATTAAGGTGCATGAATAAGGACTAAGGAGGATTAGGGTGGATTAAGGTGGGTGAAGGAGGATTAAGGTTGTAAAGCGCTTTACTTTATTGACTGTGAGCTATATATTATTATCTATATTATCTGTATTAGTAAACAAACTGTAACCTAAAAATATATGTTATTTCTGTTCTCAGTTTGTGTAAACTCATCCATAATGTGTTAAAATATGTAACGTTGTGTGTGTCCGCTCACTGCCAATGAACTACCACTAAATAATGTATAATAAAAGCTTATATTGGGGGTACAGGGGCCCCTGTCAGGCGCTGTGCGCTTTTTGCCCCTGCGCCTTTTTGAAAGTGTATTCAAGACGAAAATAAACATGCATTCATTCATTCATTAAAACCCACTTTAGCGAATCTTAATTCATACTAATCCTTCGTCAACGTAATTCGGCCTTAATGTTCCTTAATGTACCCTAATACATATTAATTCATCATAGTCCACCATACTACTTCTTCATCGACCTTAATCCACCCTAATCCTCCTTACTGCAACGTATTCCTCCTTAAGGCTCCCTAATCCTCATTCATTAACTTCATTCCACCCTACTTCACTATTATCCTCCTTAACGCACCCTAACCATCCATAATCCACCTTAACCCTCCTTCATTTGCTTTAATCTACCATAATCCTACCTAATTGACCTTAATCCGCCTTCATTCATCCTAGTCCTCCTTATTACACCTTAATTCTTAATCCAGTTACTAATCAATCACTGCTTTGCTAACCAGTAATCATCTCTTACACATGGCTGTGCATGATTTGGTTCGGTTCCAGCCTTCTTTCGGTCGCGTGATATTTTCTTTAGCTCACAACGCGACCTTCAAACATAGGTCTAATGCCCCAACCACTGGCACGCGCTGGAAAGCTTCGGCGCGCGCAGAAGGGTCAAATGAGTCAACGCGTCGGTCGCAAACGCGGTGAAGCGGAACGTCGCGCAGCGATTATGTCTACTGCCGATGCTAGACGTTTGCCGACGCGCGGCGAAGCTGCGCCGGCGTGCACCAATGAGAGGCCGCGACGCCTCGCAGGCGTCAACCAATCGGAGGCTGCGAAGTCTCCGGCCTGCTAGGCCTACGATGGCGGCCCGTACGAGTTCGAGTTCGTCCGAGATCGTCCGAGTTCCTTGGGCGTACGACGCGCGCGACAGTGTTCCTGAAAGACAGTGTTGTAATAATATGCCGACGGTGACACGACCGACGACCGTGGGTTGTGGCAGTGCGACGTGGATCCGAAGCGACTTCGAACGACGCCGAATAATCCAACCTGCCCACTGGGTTCCGCCGGGCTCAGTGCGATCGTCTGCTAAAACAGCCAACCGAATCACGATTACCGCAACGTCTGTGATGGTTGTTTGTGTATTTTGTTGTGCTCAAAACGAATGGAAACATGTTTACGAGTTCCGAAGTCTGGATAATCAGCACTCGCCTATCGCCGATGTTGTTTACGTTACGCGTAGACCTAGCTGGTCTATCGAGTTCGTAACTGGCGAGTGAACGAGGCCAGCTAAGAAAATCTGTCGAAGGAAGTGAATTTTCAGGTCCGTTTGGTGCTGCAGTGATTTAAAATATGGCACTCCTGATTTCGTGTGATGTGTGATGTGGTGAATGAACCGTGTGGAAGTTGGGTTGGTTAACCGCGGCGTGTTTCGTGTGGTGTCGGTTGACTCAAGTTTCACGGGCAAGCTCAGCGCTGTTTCCAGTGGTAAAGATAACTTCCGAAAGCGAAATACACTAGTAGCCGAACTATTGGAAGTATTTACATAATAAGCCGTGCCGCCTGTTTCAGCTGACACTGCGTTCTTCTATTCGGCATGTGAATCCAGTTCAGTACAAGTTCACTGTACTCATTCACTCACTTCTTTCAAGTGCGCCCGACTTTTGGACTAGTTGGGGATAATACGCTCGTGCAGCAACCAACACTGACGCACTGAAGCATACGTGACAACGCAGTCATGTTTGAGTCAGTGTGTCCGAATAGTTGAGCACTGCAAAAAGAAATTATCTGTTTGCAACGTGTGCCCTGTGTGCAGTGCATAGCAGGACCTGCATCATGCAAGACCTATGCATGTAGCAGTGTATACCACGATTGCTTCGATGCCCGCTTCAGAAGCAGCAAGTACTAAGTCAATGAAACTGTAATTGATTTTTATCTCACTTTTGGCTTATGGAAAGTGTAGATGGTGTGAGGGCATTGTGAGGAAGGTGAAAAGGTGTCATCAGTGTTTTGTGCAGTCAGTATGCTTAGACTGCTGGAATCCCTTCAGCTTCTACTAAAATGTTTATTGCTGCGATACTATAAATTGTAGTCAGGACAAAGATGTACTCAAAACCAAGTTACTAATGCATCTGCGCAGAATGTGTTTAACAAGTCAACGCTCCAAAACAACAATATGCCGATGCACAGCAGATGTGCTTACAATAAATACATTTCGTAAAGGTGAACGACTGGGCCTACAATATCTAACTTTGTAGTAGCACCGTAAAAAGTGCTGCCATGCGTATCAGCCACAACGAAACTGCTGCACGTCAAACCTTCTTCCTTGGAGGCACTTCTATAAAGACTGTTCGGGCCCTTCCCATTCCGGGTGTAGCATTTAGCTGTTCTCTCAACTTTTCCGCATATGTCACCAGCACTATATGTGAGCACCGGCCCTTTTTTGGGTTTGTGTCCTTTGTCTCCCTTCCCTGATGACCTAAGGTTTTCCGAGCACTCTACACTTCTATCATTCTGTCACGACTTGAGTACTGCTCATCAGTATAGTTCCCGTGCCAAACTCGCGACGCTAACAAACTTAAGCTTGTTCAGCGCCGGACAATACGTACCCTTTACTCCCGTCTTTTCGGTTGTCACAAGCTCGTGCCAGCCTTCGAGGATTGCCTCAAACCCCTCATGTAGCACACCCTGCAATACCGATGCAACATTGCACTAGTCTATACTGCAAGGTGTTTGACGTCTCCATGGACAGCACTAATCTTTCTTCATTTCGTCTGAACAAGTGGTCAGCACAGCATTAGCCCTCATCACGCCTCTATGGCCCGACACCAGAACTCCATGATTATATCTGGCATGCAGAGCTTTCTCTCCACCCCCCTGGCGATTTGAATTCTCCTTCCTTGGAACCAGACTTCATTGGCACTCTTGTGTGTTGTGGACCTGTGAAATGTGTGTGTGTGTGCTGTGCTGTGTTATTGAGCAAGTGTGTGTGCACGTGGAGGGGAAGGAAGTGTCTTCTGCATCCTGCAAATTCCTGCTTTAGATGGCTGGTTATCGGATGCTCTAACATACAGACATCAGCCTTCTTTTTAGTCTAGTGTGCCAAGTTATCACTAAGATTATTATTATTATTATTAGAATCATCACTTTGACCACATTGATTGTGTTGAAGCCAGCGTGACACATAATTCAAAATATTTCTGGAGCTTTGTGGGCTCTCTCTTCTAAAAGGAGTGCCAAAGATGTACGTCTTCTTCAGGAAAATAGTGGTGTTGTCTCGAACACTGCTGATGCCTTTGCAGAACATTTCTGTTTCCTATATGGTGTGAAATATGCTTCAAGTAACCTTCTTTCTCAGTCTGGCGCAGTGTATGCTAACAGTCAATGAAAACCTCGTTTCGAAGTATATGAAGTGCCTTAAGCTTTGCCTTAAACTTTCCCTTTCTTGTGGTGCTGATGGTATTTCCTCCACAGAGCTTAACCCCTTGAGAAGCTGTCTACAAAATTGGGCACAGCAGGAGCATGCATCAATAGCAAAAGCACTGATGAAAGTAATGGTATTTAAAATGTGTTTCATACATTTTGAAACACTTATTATTGGAAATGTGCTGCAATCTTGAATAACGTGCAGAATGTGTTAACAAAATGAGTGGGAAGGTAGACGGCTGGGTGTTGTTACTCTGTGTCAGTATGTTGTATGTAGCGGGTTCACTTCTTTCATTGCTTTTTACAGTGTCGTGCACCAGGCATAATTGTCAAGTGGCTGGATAAGTGCTTTTCAAGCATTTCAAAACACGAAATAGTACATGTTTTCATATCTTGTGTTCATGTAGTGAGTTTTTGCATGGAGTCGAAATTTTGTAAACTTGACGAAACTCGCTAAACAAGTGAAAATTCTTAATATTTGCTGCAGCTGTGCGCTTTCTACGATTCTGAGGATGCAAAAGATGTGGTGAAAGCAACTTTTCAATTAACGGGTTAAAGTTGTGTCTGAAAAGGTTAAGACGTATGGAAGCATACTTGTTCCTCGGTCTTACAAGCATCTTCAATAGTTCCCTAAAGTCTAGTACCTTTTCTAGCACTCGGAAGGTAGCATGAACATTGCCCATGCACAAATCAGGTGCTAGATGTGCAGTTACTAACTGCCGACATATATCTATCCTCTTCAGAGCGTCAGGTGTTTGAATCGATATCGGATTCCTCGCTTTTCTGTTAGAGCTAAGAGCATTTTAATAAATGAACTGCATGACTTTGTGTGCCGACATTTCAGACTATTTCAGACGGTCAACAGTATTCACCACTGCATCGACTTCCAAAAAGACATTTTTTCACTCTCAAACTGGTGCAGAAGCAATAAGTACTCTTAAATGCTTCCAACACTATGGCATTAAGTTATATGCACAAAACGCACCATGTGAAATTTTGATACACCCTACGTGATGCTCCACTCCTTAAGGTCGATGAAATGAAAGATCTTGGTGTGTACTTTGACAAAATGCTTAGCTTCTCCTCACATAGATAATTACACAAGATGCCCTTCACGCTCTTGGAATTGCATGCCGTATATTGCATGATTTCCACTCACCAGTTGTGTTTCTGAAATTCTGCTGTGTGCCTCCAACTACTAGAGTATGCCTCTGTAGGAGGGGGGTGCAATGAGCAAATCTAATTCTGACCTCATTGAACGCATCCAGAATAAATTGATGTCTATCTTCAAGCGCCACTTTTGCCATTCTGGCGATCACAGTTGAGCCTTCTCAAATATACTTCAACTCGCACCTCTAGATTCAAGTCTTAATGAATCGCACCTTTTGTTCCTGTATAAGGTGGTCCAAGACATTATACATTCCTTAAAGCTTCTTGATCATATGCATTTGTTTGTGCCAACAGTACACCAGGTAGCATTCCACATTCGTTGCCTGGGCTTGTTACAAGATTGTGCTAATAAGACTCGACTCCAAAACATACTTCAGAGTTCAGTTCCTGTGTTTTGTGTATCTGTAGATAATCACATAGGATTAACTCCCTTTTACTTTTCGGCGTTTCCTTTTTTCCCTATTTGTTTCTATATTGCTACGGCACAATATGTGCGATCACGAAAGGCCAGCGGTGTGAAGACGACGACGACGATGAGAAGCTAGCGCGGGCTGTTGCCTCTTGGCCAAGCGCAGCGTATTTTCCTTGTAAATATATTTGTACATAGCTTTTTGTCTGCGTCTTCCTACGTAACATATCTGGTGGAGGTGGACGTTCCCCGTACCTCGTCACGGAGCTTCGCAGTGGACGGTACGTCGAGCCTTCCTTCATGGCTCCCGGCGACGACAACCCGACTCCGCCGGCTCCGACACCTGCTGCCACTTCGACGACCTACATCACTCTCCCCGCTCCCCGTGATCCTGGCGTATTCTCGGGCCAAGATGGGGAAGACGACGATGACTGGATCCGCCTGCATGAACACGTCAGCCGCAATAACCGATGGGACCTTACTATTATGCTCGCCAACGTAGTCTTTTACCTCGGTGGCACACCTCGAGTTTGGTATCGCACGCACGAAGATGAGCTCACCAGTTGGTATTCACTTAAGACACAGCTTCGAGACTTGTTCGGCAACCCCTACGGTCAACAACTTGCCGCGCAGAAGGCGCTTTCCGACCGTGTGCAGACGTCAACAGAGCCCTATGTCACGTACATTCATGACGTCTTGGCTCTGTGCCGCAAAGTTGTCACCCACATGACTGAGTCAGACAAGGTTTCCCACATCCTCAAATGCATTGCCGATGACGCCTTCAACTTGCTCGTTTGCAACAACGTAGCCACGGTGGATGCTGTTATAAAAGAGTGCCGCCGCCTGGAACTCGCCAAAAGCCGACGTATTGACCAGCAGTTTGCCCGTCTGCCCAACACCCCAGCGACATCTTCCTGTGCCGACGCTCCTCGTCCCAACAACACTACCGATGTTACCAGGATCGTCCGGCGTGAGATCGAGGCCGCCTATCCGGCTGCCTTCGACTCCAGTCCTACCAACACATCTGCAGTCACGGTCTCGCTGATCCAGGCAGTTGTCCGCCAGGAGTTTGAAAACATGGGTCTTCACACCATCTGCTCGGCCCATCGCCCTGATACCCGCCCAGCTTCTTCGATTTCGCCCCGTCCCGCATCTTCTTACCCACCACGTTTCCGCAACCCATCTGAATGGCGCACTGCTGACGACAAGCCTATTTGTTTCCACTGCCATCGAATCGGGCCCATTTCTCGGCACTGTCGTAGTCGCTGGAGTTCCCCGATCCGGTCTACTTATACTGCCTACTCTCGCCCCTCAGGTGGCCCTTCTCATCCCTATGTCGCACGCTACGATAATGCCGCCACTGATTCTCCTGCAACGAACCACCCCTATTCTTGTTCGCCTTCGCCCCAACGACGACAATCGCGCTCTCCCCAGCCCCGTCACTCATATTCGCCGACTCCCTTCGGACGCCGCTCCAAGCCCGAAAACTAGACGATGCAGCGCCTCGAGGTGACGCTGCATTGCTCCCTACGCCGCCAAATCCTCTACTGACTTTGCCCACTCATCTGAACCTTCTTGACGTGCAAGTCGACGGTGTTTCTGTGTCTGCTCTCATAGACACTGGGGCGCATTTGTCCGTAATGAGCGCTGACCTTCGTCACCGGCTCAAGAAAATTATCACGCCCGCCACGAGCCCTGTTGTCCGTGTCGCCGATGGCGGAACAGCCCCCGTAATTGGTATGTGTACCACCCGCGTCTCCTTCGCCGATCGCTCAACAATCGTGCTATTCACAGTCATCGCCCACTGTCCCCACGACATCATCCTCGGCTTAGACTTCCTCTCCGCACATTCTGCTCTCATCGATTGTTCCGCCAGTACTCTCCGCCTTGACCTGCCTGTTCTGGATCCTGCAGAACCACACCCCAGTCGCCTCAGTTACGCCGACTTCGTTCGCTTGCCACCTTCGGCACTGACCTACGTTGACCTAGTGTCATCCCCACCAGTCCCCGACGGTCACTACATCGCGGCTCCTATGCAAGACGTCCTCCTTACACACGGGATCACAGTACCCCATGCAGTTTTATCTATTACGTCGAATTTCGTCTGCCTGCCAGTGGTCAACTTTGGCTTGACGACACAAGTGCTGCCACGTGGGATGTCTTTGGCCCAGCTTTGTTCATTCGAGGATCACTCAGTAGCATCCATTGCAGTAGACGACACTTCATTCGATACTCCTCTACCATCGCAGTCGACAAATTGTACCATCGCTGACTTACGGAAAATGATTGCCCCCGACTTGCCCTCCGAGCACGCTCGTGAACTCTACCGCGTTCTGTTTTCCTACCATGATATTTTTGACTTTAACGATCGTCCTTTAGCCCAAACTACAGCTGTCAAACATCGCATTAATACCGGCGATGCCCCTCCTATTCATCGCCGCCCGTATCGAGTGTCACCAGCTGAGCGTCAAGTTATTCACGCAGAAGTTCGCAAAATGCTTGCCAAGAACATCATTTAACCGTCATGTAGTCCTTGGGCGTCACCGGTTGCGCTGGTAAAAAAGAAGGATGGCTCATGGCGTTTTTGCGTGGATTATCGGCACCTTAACAGGGTTACCAAAAAGGACGTGTATCCCCTACCTCGGATTTATGACGCCCTTGACTGCCTCAACGGTGCTCGCTATTTCTCCTCTATTGACCTTCGCTCCGGCTATTGGCAGATTGCCGTGGACGATCTCCGCCGCGAGAAGACTGCCTTTGTAACACCCGACGGTCTTTATCAATTCAAGGTGATGCCGTTCGGCCTATGTAACGCTCCTGCCACTTTTGAACGCATGATGGACTCCCTTCTTCACGGTTTCAAATGGTCCACGTGCTTGTGCTACTTGGACGACGTTATCGTATTCTCCCCAACGTTCGCTACGCACCTCGAGCGCCTCTCAGCAGTCCTGGACGTTTTTCGGCGAGCCGGTCTGCAACTCAACGCATCGAAGTGCCAATTCGGCCGTCGCCAGATTACCGTCCTTGGACATCTCGTTGACGCGAACGGAGTGCAACCGGACCCAGGCAAGATCCATGCTGTTACGCACTTCCCTGTTCCGAAGTGTGTCAAGGATGTGCGCAGCTTCATCGGCCTTTGTTCGTACTTCCGCCGTTTCGTGAGGAATGTCGGCGCCATAGCACGACCACTAACCGACCTTTTGAAAAAAGACGCTCCTTTCCAGTGGGGCGATAACGAGGCATCTGCATTCACTCATGTAATCGACATTCTCACAACGCCTCCAGTTCTGGCCCATTTCGATCCTTCTGCGCCTACCGAAGTCCGTACTGATGCCAGCGGTCACGGAATTGGAGCAGTACTGGCACAACGCCAGCGTGGCCACGACCGTGTTATCACTTACGCCAGCAGGCTCCTCTCACCCGTGGAGCGCAACTATTCCATCACTGAGCGTGAGTGTCTGGCCCTAGTTTGGGCGGTTGCGAAATTCCGCCCATACTTATATGGCCGATCCTTTTCCGTTGTCACAGACCATCACGCGCTTTGTTGGTTATGCTCATTGAAAGACCCTTCAGGAAGACTTGGTCGCTGGGCCTTACGCCTCCAAGAATATTCGTTCTCTGTCACCTACAAATCTGGCCGACTACACAAGGACGCTGACTGCCTGTCTCGCTACCCGGTAGACGAGCCTGACGACGCCGACAGTAGTACCGCCGACGGCATTTTCTCTTTGTCTGCCATCGCGAACATCGCCGATGAGCAGTACCGAGACCTATCGCTGCGAGTACTCATCGAGCGTCGGCGCTCTACACCTACCGACGCATCCGTTCGCCGATATGTCCTCCAGGGCGGCATTCTGTACCGAAGGAGCTTCCTCCCTGATGGCACTGATCTTCTTCTTGTCGTGCCAAAACATCTACGACAGACTGTGCTCTTTGAGATGCATGACGCACCCACTGCAGGACATCTTGGGGTAACCCGCACGTACGACCGCGTCCGCCGCCGCTTCTATTGGTCTGGTCTCGCTCGCTCCATTCGACGCTATGTTGCTGCCTGTGATCCCTGCCAGCGTCGGAAGACACCTCAGGTGCTACCTGCCGGTCATCTCCAGCCGATCACCGTCCCTCTGGAACCGTTCTTCCGTGTTGGATTAGACCTGTTCGGTCCCTTTTCCACGTCATCCTCTGGGAACAAATGGGTAGCCGTCGCGATTGATTACGCCACCCGATACGCTATCACTCGGGCTCTCCCTACCAGCTGCGCCAGGTGACGCCTGTGACTTACGAAATTCCTCCTGTGGGCTCAACCTCGTCCTCTCCTGTTACATCTAGTGATGTCGTACACGTCAGTAGGCTCAAGGCCTACTACACTGCTTCCGAGTCCGATCTTTAGTCGCTCCGGGACGGCGCTTTTGCAGCCGGGGGTAGTGCTGCGGCACAATATGTGCGATCACGAAAGGCCAGCAGTGTGAAGACGACGACGACGATGAGAAGCTAGCGCGGGCTGTTGCCTCTTGGCCAAGCGCAGCGTATTTTCTTTGTAAATATATTTGTACATAGCTTTTCGTCTGCGTCTTCCTACGTAAACAATATCTTTCATTTTTTTGTCTACTGCATTCATGTTTTCTCTACATTTTCTCTCACATAGTGCTCGTTAAGTGCACCAGTACAAAGGCTCTCTAGCTGTTCCTGGGCACTACAATAAAAATTTGAATGATTGACTATTATCGTAGTATAAAATTGTGCTTTTTAAATACGTAATAGTATACTATTTTAGTGCAGTAGCGTTCGTGCAATTAAAAAAAGGGCATGAATTAAGTAGAGAGAGAGAAAATGATAAATGAGATGTAGGGAGGTTAACCAGGACTGAGCCCGGTTGGCTACCCTACACTGGGGAAAGGGAAATGGGGACGGAAAGATTGAAAGAAGAGAAAGTCCACTGGGGATATCAGTCGGTCACTCAGTCTGGATCACAGACGCTGACTCAATCCGGTATCTTTCAAATATCGCAGCAGCGCTTTTGTGGCCTTTTGTAGCTGCGATATGCGAGGCCATGGTCCCAAGATCTTGTTCAAGGTGGACGGCTTTCCATCTAGCTGATTGAAAGCTCTGCAGAGGTCTTGCCTTTCATCTTCAAAAGATGGGCAGTAGCACATTAGGTGTTCTATAGTTTCCTCGACACTGCAGGCATTGCACTCGGCACTATCAGCCATTCCAGTCAAAAATGCATATGCACTGGTGAATGCGACGCCCAAACGTAAGCGGCACAGCACTATTTCCTCATTTCGCAGAAGACCTGGTAGCAGCCGCAGTTGCATAGAGGGATCGAGGGAATGCAATCGATGTTGAGTGTATTCAGGTGTCTGCCACTTTTCCAATGTCAAAAGAGTGCGCTAGCTTGCCTAAGTGCTGGGCTGCGTCGGTCCGCGATAAAGGTACAGAAACAAGGGTTGCTCCTTCGTGGCCTTTCCTAGCAGCTTCGTCGGCGAGGTCGTTGCCGGAGATACCACAATGACCAGGCAGCCACTGAAACATGACGTCGTGTCCTTTCATGATCATGTGATGGTGCATTTCTCGTATCTCCGACACGAGTTGTTCACATGACCCACGACGAAGAGATGACGGAAGACATTGTGAGGCCGCCTTTGAATCGCAGAATATTGCCCACCGATTAGCCGGTTGGTTATTAATATAATCAACAGCACCTTGGAGGGCAGCAAGCTCCGAACCGGTCGATGTTGTCAAGTGATAATAATAATAATACTTGGGGTTTTACGTGCCAAAACCACTTTCTGATTATGAGGCACGCCGTTGTGGAGGACTCCGGAAATTTTGACCACCTGGGGTTCTTTAACGTGCACCTAAATCTAAGCACACGGGTGTTTTCGCATTTCGCCCCCATCGATATGCGGCCGCCGTGGCCGGGATTCGATCCCGCGACCTCGTGCTCAGCAGCCCAACACCATATAGCCACTGAGCAACCACGGCGGGTCGATGTTGTTAAGTGAGAAATCTTGTATTGGATGCTTAGTGATCGTGATGGTATAACCACTGCGCTGGTGGAGCTGGTCTGAGTGGAAGAACCATCCGTATATATGTGGACTCTATCAAAGTAGAAAGTGTGCAAACAATCCAGAGCTGCTTGCTTCAAGGCCAAGGTAGGCAGGACGGTCTTCTTTCTTATCCCTGGAACCGTAAGACGCACTTGAGGTTGTTTTAAACACCACAAAGCTGAGATTGAACGTGCTGAGGGTGTGAAGCCCGATGGTAAGGAGGCACGATGGATGCTGACCTTGTTGGAGAACGACGCCTGTGGTCGTCGTTCTGGCATGAATTAAGAAAGTGCAATATTATGCTATGTGCCTGATCATATGCATTGTGCTATTAATTTCTTCTGAGTTTTAATAATGGCTGGCTACAGTATGCAGTGTCGTGCAATAAAATAATATGCCACAGCAATTATTGCGTGCCTCGCAGAACAAATTGAATATATCTTTTTCAGTCAAAACATCATAGCAGGCTGAAAACAATAAACTGCAATTTTCTTTTTGTGGTGACGAAGTGTATAAATTGTGAAAATAACCTGTTTATATATTTCTTATACTATGCAAATGAGCTGCTCCCATACATTCGAATAAGTGCTTCAATAGTACGACTTGGCAAAGGGCAACGAAAGACTCCTATTAAAACCCTCTAATTCTCAAGCTTGTATTATCTGACGGTATGTAATTTCATTAATGTAAAGAAAGGCAAACTTGATATGTGGAAACCAGTTACAATAGAACATGGCCCTTACACTGTGAAAATGTTTTGTAGCAATACACTCAATGTGAAGGCCTCCGGATGCGGTGTTGCTGCATCAAAACAACCTAGAATAATAGAGGTGCTCCATGGGCGAGATTTGGCAGAATCAAGAATTACGGGGCGACAAAATGCGAATTACATTTTAGCTATTCTAGTTTTTTTTTTGTGAGTGCTACAGGCGTTTCAATTCTGTTTTGCTGATTTTCTCAGAACCCACTTTTTCACGTTTCTCTCATGCACCAACAAGCATAATTATATTGACACGGATGCTTTATCTGTATCCGGTTACCGTATTTCGCCGGCTAAAAAATGTTAAACGTTATCGCTCGGTGCAGGATGCGCCTGAACGTATCGGAAGTTTCGCGAATGTTATCGATGGTTCTGTCTGTTGTCGACGAACCTTGCTAATCTGATTGCATACGCGACACAAATTGTGTTGTAGTTTCTGTAAGGCGTGGGGGCACCAGCGAATAGGCTGTAACTTTCGACGACTGACGTATGCAAACCGACGCGCTTGACCCGCAGATGAGATTTTCGACGATTGGCGACATTGCTCGCCGCTACCGTTGCGATTGAGCGGGCACTATTTATTTACCGTCACTACTACGTGGCAATATTTCGAACACAGGTTTTTTTCAGTTATACATTGCACGCCTAATTCTTACATAGTTGGCTGTGCAAAAAGCTACCAAAAAATGAAATGGTACAACAGTTTTTGATATATGGCATCGTCGTGCAGGTGTTTGCAAAACGATCTTGCAGACAGACGACGCGCGAGCGCTGATGTCGATATTTTGTACACTATTGTTACTTCAAAAATAAAAACAAACTGTTGCGGCAGGTGTATATTCATTATGCAAACGTGTTTTTGATGTCTAAAAGCACATACAGATCACTAACTTATTGTTTCAAGCTTAGTTTACAGCAGGCTGTTTTAGGCCGGACTTTGACGGATGAAGACGGAATAGTCCAGCAACAGTGCGCCGCAGCCGAGGAGCGAGCTTCGGCGCGCGTCGGAGCTTGTCTCCAGTGGTTGTGCGCCCTTTCCCTCCGGCCGAAGCGAAGCGACGCGTTCGCTTGCCAGCGCGCGCCGAAGCTTTCGGCGCGTGCCAGTGGTTGGGCATAAGGCTTTCGCTTAGTAAGCCACACATAAAGGGATGTGCCACAAGCAATACTAGATCAGACGCACAAAGTAAAGCATCTGATCATGTGGCAGACAAATTGTATGGAGTTTACAATCCCGTCACAGCTCCTTGTACATCACTACGCCCCGTTCATAAGGCTTTAAGAAAAAACCAGCCTCCTCAGAAACGTTGCCTTCGGCATCATCGATGCTATTATCAGCATTTTTCAAAACTTTTTCAACTGGCCCAAAATAACACGCCTCATTAGAATACTGCGGCCCATCCGCGGGAGCACAGGGGAAAAAGCGTGCCGTGCGCAGCCGGCGGGCTAGGTGAATCGGGGTGGAAAGCGCCGCGAGGAGGAGAGTGTGGCTACTTGCAAATTATCAAGGGGTTTTAATAAGGCTTAAATGAGTCCCTGAATAAAACTTTAAGGTAGAGACATGATTTTATGTTGCCGCCGTCGCTGCTGTGAGGAGCACGAGAGGAGGCAGGAGAGGTCTGCGTCTCCTAATTGGTTGAGCGCCATCACGTGGTATTTTCCGCGCCCTTTTCTCTATTTTTTTTCTTCTTTTCCGGCGCACTCACCATCATGACAGTTGGCCGTCGAGTTTCCGCGGCGAGGTATTCGCAGGGAATTTCGGATATTTTGGCTAAGTTGCGTGGCTAAGCACGTCATTGAAGAACTGAGCTTTCGCTTTGTTTTATGTTAGGGTTTGATTTTGAAAGTACTGAAGGTGTGAACGCGTAAGTGTGGAGCCTTTTTGCCTTGTTGACGGCTTACGGAGCTCAGGCATGGGTAAGCCTATGAACGGGTACTATTCCCGATGCTCGTTCAGATTTGTTTTCCTGATCACGTTATCGTCAACAGGTGTATGAAGCTATGGAGTGCATAGGCTGTGTTTTGTCATATGTCGTGCTGTAAACGTAACACGTGTTGTTGTAGTACTGAGTGTGCGTAGCATTGTCAGGCCATGCGTTTGTTAGGCGCTTCAAATACATTTTGCGAGGACAAGCTCTTTATTACTAGCGCAAATGATTTTGACTGTGGTGAGTAGGCTTTCTCCGCTTCACCGTCTCGGCAGAATAAAGTGCTGCACGAGTTTGTAGGCTCATATTGACCTGGAAGTGCGCGAACGGGGAAGGTGCTCATTGATTGAAACCATTTCTATGTGTAACTTTCGTCCTTGCATGCGCTCTGTTCAGAAATGAATTACAGGTTCCATTGTGATGTTTGCGCTTCAGAGCCAACAACACCAGTTTGTCATAAAAGCGTACGACCAGTTTCGCTGCATAAAGAAGTGCCAGCGTCATGACGAAATGACCAGAATAGTTGAGAGGCTCCGCGTTGATCGCGCACGTTTCTACATGATGCTTGTTTTATTGAGGCGAATAGGTCACGCGCCTTGCGTTCAGTCAGCATGGTACTAAGATGATTATAATATGAAGCTGCACACACTGCAGTCGATTGGGTGTGCGCACGTACACACGTGCACACACGCTAGCGCATCGCCTTTGGCATGTACCGGCGACCGGTTCATCGCAGCCCACTCACACCGGTGACGTGTATTTAGAAAGACAAATAAGGAGTCTGATCAATGCAATAGAAATAACTTGCGAAGCGGATTGATTTGTGCAAGCTGCGAAAGTGTTCTTGCCTACGAGTCCATGCGCTGCCGTGGAGGAGACAACACCCGGCGAAAGCTCTGGCACGCATATAAGCATCACATTACGTATACGCTATTGGCGAGACGAAAAATTCACATTTTTCTGCTAGTATGGACACTACAAAGAATTTGTCCACCACACTAGCCTCAAAAGCCTTCTAAAGTGGAAGCAGGCAGCCAACTCGAAGCCACATAACAAGAGCGCAGTTACGCACCGAAAAACACAAAAACATTTGCTTCTGCCACCTCCATAGCGTTTCATCATCGTTGCTAGCACAGCACACAATAATCAAGCCTTAAATATGGTAAACGTTCATGTGCAAACACACAACAACATTTAATATCTCCGCTCGTGTAACTCTATGGGCAGTTTCCGAGCGAACGACCGAATTGCGAGGGTGAGCTAGGAGAGGAAGAGCCAGCTGCGAGAAGGCCAGGGGAACGAGAGGCCGGGCGAGGAGGAATGTCGCCACGTTTAAGTGACCTTATTCTGACATGCTTGGTCACCGCACGGACTTATTTCAGCCATTCTCCATCCTAGCTCACTGTCAAATCTGAATTCATTTTGATAGCCATACGTGATCCTCATCGGCATCCAGTGAACATACTGCGCGATGAGGGTTTCGGACACGTGTACGCTGCCACGTGTATTGAATATCTTCACGTTTACGATGGCACCGCCCGTTTGCATATTGACGCCATAGCTTCTGTCTCATCGACACCCCCGTCAGACGTTTTCGATTGCGCCAGCTCCACGGACCTTTCGACATCTCATCGCACCTAACTACTTACTCTCCTTCACGAGTGCGCTTCTTCGTTCGATCGTAACAGACGATCGTTTTGACGAGCTACGGAAACAACGCATCTTACCTCGGCGCCCATCGCCTACGGAAGATTCGTTAGCAGCATTGATTATTGGCGACAACTACACAACTTTGCTTGCGCAAATAAAAGAATTTGTGCGCGAGGAGGTCGCGCGACAGCTCTCGATTTTGCCGACCACGGAGAAGCCTTCTCAATATTTGGCTCCAGCTATCCGACAGGTAATTCAAGAGCAAGTGACCGAAGCTCTTCCACCTCCCTGTCAGCCGGCTCCTGTGGCCGCGTCTCTGACGAATGCTGAAGCCGTTGTACGGGTGCCCCGTCTGCCGGGGCGTTCTCCTCCGCCTTCAGCGCCTCGCCCGCCATGTTCCCTCCTCCGCCTTCGCCTCGCCAGCCGGCGGCTCCTTTTTTCAGTGCACAGCAGCAGGGTGCAAATCCTTGGCGCACTGCTGACCAGCGCCCAATATGCTATGCCTCCGGTACCCCGGGACATGTAGCGCGCTTCTGCCGCCGGCGCTTTCCGGCCTTCGTGGGCACCCCGGTACCACCCTGCTCCCGCTTCCGACCATACATTATGCCTCAAAGACGACCACGAGAAGTCTACGCTGCTGATGACATACCAGCACAACAGTCACAGCTCTACAGTACTCGTCGCTGGCCTTCCCCTCGTCGGCTCTCACTCTCACCGATGCGTCGTAGGCCCAGTGCCAATACTAGTGAGGCGGGAAACAGATTTCCGCAGTTCCTGAGGCATAAACTGCGTCATCGTCGTAACATCAAAGTCCTCGATTTCCCAGCGCTAACGTTATTGAAGTATTTGTTGATGGCATCAAATCTCTTGCGCTCGTACATACAGACACTGCTGTATCCGTGAACAGTGAGAAGCTTTGTCGTGCATTAGGCAAAGTGACCATGATGCCTTCGGTGCGATTGCTTAAACAGACAGTGCACAAAAAGTTCAGCCAGTCGCTATGTGCACTGCCAGGGTTCTGATTTGAGACATTTTGTATTCGATTGATTTCTTTGTGCTAACGTTCTGCTCCCACGACGGGACTCTCGGTTGGGATCTTTTACCCCGCCATCATGCCGTCATTCAGTTCAGTTCTCTGTCCTGTGCGATGCGCCACCTTACGACTTTCAAGTTCATGATGTTAGCAGGATCTGTGCAGCTTCAGATACTGACCTTCGTCCTCACAGTGCTGTATTTGTCCCTCTTTGACGCACATTGCTTGCCGAAGCGACGGTCATGTTTACACCCACTGCCGTCGTCATTCGCCGCAAGCCTATATTGTTGCCGCGCATAGATGACGCCCTAGATTGCCTACGAGGTACCGAATCCTTTTCTTCTTTGGACTTGCGATCGGGCTATTGGCAAGCGCCAGTGGATGAATATGACCGCTCGAAATCAGCTTTCATTACGCCTGATGGCATGTCTGAGTTTACAGTAATTCAATTCGGCCTCTGTAATGCGTCTGCGGCATTCGAAAGAATGATGGACAATATTCTGCCAGGCCTCAAATGGAAGACTCGCTTGTGTTATTTAGGCGACGGGGTAGGTTTCTCCCCTGATTTCACCACTTACTTCTCTCGTCTAGGCGAAGTCCTTACTTGGATTACCACTGCCGGCCTTCAACTTAACTTGAAAAAGTGCCGCTTTGGAGCCCGCTAGCGGACCATACTTGGCCATGTCGTTTCCAAAGACGGCGTCTTTCCCGACCCCGACAAACTTCGAGCTGTCGCAGAATTTGCGTGGCCGACTACACTGAAAGAGCTCCAACGTTTTGTCGCTCTTTGCTCTTGTTTTCGACGCTTTGTGCGCAATTTAGCATACATCATCGCTCCCCTGTCGAAGGTTCTGGCTGGCCCTGGTAACCTTCGCGATTGGACTCCGGCATGTGACCAGGCCTTCACCGCTTTGCGTCGTCTGCTTACTTCCCCGCCTCTTCTGCGCCACTACGACCCGAGTGCACCGACCGAAGTTCATACGGACGCCAGCCGCGTTGGACTTGGAGCCGTCCTTGCACAACGCAAGCCTGGCTTTCCGGAATATGTGGTTGCATATGTTAGTCGTGCCCTTATGAAGACAGAATTCAATTATTCTGTCAGGGAAAAAGAATTTTTCGCTATAGTTTGGGCCGTACACAAATATCGCCCTTACTTGTATGGCCATTCGTTCGACGTTGTGACAGACCACCATGCGCTCTTCTGGCTTGCGCCCCTGAAATACCCGGCGGGGCTTCTTGAATGTTGGGCTCTTCGGCTCCAAGAATTTGGCACTCGCGTCTTCTATCGATCCGCGCGTCAACATTCTGATGCATATGCGTTCTCCCGATCGCCCATGCGATCCGACTAAACGCCAACCTCATCCATAGGGTGCCCGGTTTCTACGCTTGCTGTTACTGACATGCCGTCTGAACAGAGAAAATATCCGTATATTGTGTCTCTCATTGACATTCTTAAACGTTCTTCAACGGCTACATGCTCTAGAGCCCTTCGTCGCCAGGCCACCCATTTTGAGTTGCAGGACGCCACCTTGTACCGCCGAAACTATCAGACAGATGGTCGCAAATGGCTGCTAGTCATCCCTCACCATTTGCGCTCCGATATATGCACGTATTTCCACGCCCACCCACAACAAGCACATGCTGGCATCCTGAAAACCTACGAGCGGCTCCGCCAGCAGTACTTCTGGCGCGGCAGGTATTCTTATGTCCGCAAATAGATTCCGTCATGTGCATCTTGTCAGCGACGCAAGACATCTCCTCATACTACAGGCAATCTGCAACCTTTACCGGGTCCTGCGCGTTCTTTTGACCGGGTTGGCATTCACCTGTATGGGCCTCTTCCATGCACTGCTAACTGAAATCGTTGGATAATTGTCACAGTAAACCACCTCACCAGATATGCCGAAACTGCTGCTTTTGCTTCGGCTGTTGCTCGCGACGTCGTCGCATTCATCTTACGGCACGGCGCACCGTGAAAACTGCTCAGCGACCGAAGGCGTGTCTTCTCGGCCGAAGTTATTAATGAGCTACTCGTCGCGTGCTGCACTATTCACCGCACCACTACAGCATATCACCCACAGACTAACGGCCTATCGCAACGATTCGAGCGCACTGTTGGTGACATGCTCACCATGTATGTTGCGTCTGATCATTACAATTGTGACGATGTCCTCCCATTTGTGACGCAGGCATATAATAGCGCCGTTCAGACTACCACAGGCTTCTCACCCTTTTTCCTTCTTTATGGACGTGAACCATCGACTACCCTCGACACCGTACTGCCATATCATCCGGATGCCTCTGAATTCACCCCTCTTTCCGAAATCGCTCGCCATGCGCAAGAGTGCCACCAACTGGCTCAATCATTCCCGTCTGATACCCAAGGAATCAACAAAGATCACCGCGACAACGATCAGCCCACACAATCCTTCGCCACGGGCTCTCACGTCTCGCTCCGGCTGCCCTTGCAAGCTCCAGGCCTTAGCCGAAAGCTCGCACCGAAATATCAGGGTCCATACGGGATCGTCACGTGTACATCGCCTGTGAATTAGGTAGTCGAACCAGTGACGCAATCTTTGGACAAACGCCACCGTGGCCGCGAGATGGTTCACATCAGCTGCCTTAAACCGTACCACGTCCCCCTTATCGTGTCATTACCGTCGGTCACCGGATGGCTCCCCTTCGCCGCGGGAGCAATTGTAGGGGGTAATATGCATGTGGCGCTCTGCGGACTGCCACCGCTGCAGCGCGAGACCCGAGCTCGGGCTGCTGATGAGAAGGGCTAGCACTCGTGATCAAGAGCTACTTGCGATTCCTCGAACGAGCTGCAATAAACCCTATTTCATAATGAATAGTTCGTGACGAAAAAAATACTGGCTTTAAGTACACCCGACTGCCACCACTATGCAGTCGCTACAACTTCTCTAACCTCTTGGGCTTTCTTTTTTGAATCTTGGTACAAGTTAACTTGGACATCTATGCCAAAATTCAGGCCATCCTCATCGGGGACAAGGTACACGAGGTAGGCGCGTTACAAACCACACCACATGGTACGGTCAAAGGGGTCATTCGAGGCATTCCCATCGAAGATCCGGCAGAGAGTGACCGGAACATTGTCAACTCAAGAAATCAATTAGCAAGAGAGGGGCGCAATGAATTGGAAATACAACTACCGTAATTGTAGTTTTTGAAGGCCAAAAGCTTCCAAATTTTGTATGTTATGGCCCTGTGTTAACGAGGTGCAGTCTGTACCGCAAGCATTTCGATGTCTGCAAACAGTGCGGCGAAGTAGGCCACAGAAGACACGTTTGTCCTAACCACAATATGAAAGTGTGCTTTGACTTTGGGGCCAGGAACCCTGTCGATAGCCACGAGTGTAATCCTAAAGGCAAGCTCTGTGGGGGACAACACCCAATGACCGATAGAGAATGCAAGAACAAATACAAAACTCCCTACGTGCTCTTGCCCTCCTATTCCCTATGTAAAAGGCAGTGGGAGCGCACGATGGCGGAACAGCGCGTACATCAATAACTAGCACCCGGAGAGCTCCCACCGTTGCTTCCACCAGCAGGAGTGAGCGGCACAGCTGGTTGTCACGCGCCACGCTCGCGCGGGCACAACAGCGAAAGTCGAAACACAAACATGAGCCGCCGCCGCCGATCCCAATCCGAAGGCAGATTCGACTGGGCAGACGCAGTAAAGTCGGGGGTAAAAGCAGCATTCACAGCCATTGCAAAGTGGCGGAGGGAAATTTAAAGACGAAAGTGAGGCAATGAAGGCGCTTAGAGAAGCGAACGAGGCGTTACGGAAGAACACTGAACTGGAGGCGACAGTCAATAAGATCAATAAGGAAATGGCAGAGATCAAGAGAATGATGGCGGTCCAGCTAGAGCAGCAGCAAGTACAGCACCGCCACAGTTGATGACAATGACCGAGGATGAACCGGAAGTAGCGATGAACCGGAGGACAGAGAACGTGACCGCGGTGGGTCCGACACCCAAGAGAAGGGTTCATCATTGGAGATAGGCTCAACCGATTTGGATAATATATTCCCACGACGTTCACCAAGACAATCGCCGACCGTTTCATAGCAATGGAGCAGACGTGCCAGCATTTGACTACGACAGTACAGAATTTGGCGATGCAAATAGTTAACTTTCAGCAAACATGGGTAGGACATCAACCATCGCAACCACAACAGCAGTGAAAGGCCTCCTGGTCTGGCATTTTAATTGCAACTGTTTTGCTGCCCAAATGGCTGTACTTTGGCTACACTTAGAACAAGTATCAAGAAAGCCAGATATCATCATGTTGCGAGAGACCCTCATTGAGGAAGTCCAGCTCTCCAGTTGCCTGTCCCACGCCAGCCCGCCAAACCTCCGGGTGGCGGCCGGCACTAAAGGCAGGGGAGTTTGCACCTTGGTGAGAAAAGGCATCATGTACGTCGAGAACGAGTTGTTGAGCAAAAGCGCAATCGAGCACACTATGGTAGAGGTGGTTACCGGGAAAAAAGCAGAAGTAAAGCCTTTTTCTGATGAAGCTGTACAATAGCCCTTCACACGGAAAGCAGAACTTTAAAGCACTGTTATACAAAGCGTGCAATGTCGCAGGGCCCGACAGCAGGCTGGTAATCTGCGGGGACTTTAGCGTGCCGAAACAAGCCTGGCATTACCCAAAAACATTAGCAAAGGGCAGGGACTTAAATGGAAGCTGAAACGGTTTTCAATTTCCATGAATTGCTGGGGTTGGGAAGAACAGACCTATTAATTTATGGTTGTGAAATTTTTTTCGTTTTTTTTTAATATAAGGGGCGAAAATCGCTTTCTAAATTTCCCCCGCTGACACGCCCCCATCGCTTCCCGGAGCGCCGAGGGAGGAGGCAGCCGGAGGAGAGAACCACCGAGAGTGACGTCATTCCCGGGGACCGTGCTGCCGGACCGGTGTGCTGGCATTTTCTGGCATGCTTCTTTCCGGCCTGCGCTTTACTAAGCGACGCTGCGAGAGATCTGCCGCCGCTGACGTTTGTTTCCTTTTGCGATTTTCGTGAACCGTGCTACCTTTCTGTGCTGCGTGAGTGCCTACAGCAAAGGGTGCCCAACATGCCCTCGTTCTGGGCAGCATTCGGCTGTGCGAACACAAGTGGCCTAGACGATGTGGTGCTTCACATGTTCCCCAAGGACAAGAAGCTTCCAGCGCAATGAGACCGTGTGGTGAGGAGAGATATTTTCGTGCCGATAAAATCAACTGTGCTGCGCTCGGACCATTTCCGCGACAGTGGTTATCATCGGAGCTTGACAACGATGCGGGCAATCACTATTCCAATTAAATCGGCGCGACTGAAGCCCGGCGTTGTTGCGTCTATATTCTCCCACAAGAGAAACACCTCACCACCTCGAAGAGTGGCCTTCGCCATGAGGCGCTCAGTTCTCAATGAAAAAAAAAGAGAATTTACCCATAGAAACAATCCGTGTACTTATAGGGCTGCTAAAACGTTGTTTTCAATCAATTTACTTTTCGTTATTATTTAATTGCTGCTCGTCGCGGCAGCTTCACGTGCATACTCGCGCGAGCAAATGCCGCTGGCACGCTTCGAAGCATAGACGGAAACGCGAGGAGTTATAAATTTTGGTGACCGCGGACTTCTTGCGTAGTTTCCATAGCGTTGCACCTGAGGTATAAAATGTAGTATAAGCTTGCCTAGCGACATTTGAAGTACGGTTGCAGTTACCGTAAAGTTACTATGTTTACCATACGGCGGCGCTAAAACTGCATATCTATATGTCAACACTTGCATGGAGCACACATATCGATTCTTTATCGAGCCACAGTTGTAATGTCGTCGAACCATAGTATGAATATTGCACACATAATCCCCCTGGCCCTCTCTGGATGTGTATGATAAGGGACTGGCATCACTGTACCTCGCAGCACTGTATGTGCGCGCTTTGAAACGCGGCACCTATGTTCGCGATCGTATATCAACACGCAAAGAAGCATGGAACTTTAGACAAGCAGCGGCAAGGTGCTTCACATCGCGGAATTGCACCCGTGTTTACAATCTAGTGAGAAGTTAATGCTTCGGCATTCTTCCAGCAGCAAGTTCCCAGTGACACTTTAGCGCGTTTCCTCTCCCGTCATTGGAACGTGCAACTACATGAAAAAACATACGTACCAGCTAAGATTTCTGACACGCGAGAAGGGGCACACATCGCTCTCGCTGTTGGCACACTCAACATCGTCGTTGCCGCCATTACCGCCAGTGTTTTCTGTATAGGCTGTCAGTTTGAACATGTACGGCGAAAATACAAGCTGTCCGAGATACCGAGAACATTCCATAATGCTTACAACTTAGCTGTGTAGCCAGAACAGAACAGCGTGCTACGCTCTGAAACGGCGGCACCGACCGGTGATCCCCGTGGATGACGTCACAGCGGTCCCGACCAATCACGGGTAACAGCGGCGTTCCCGCGATGTCCTGAGGCGCTGGTGCGCGTTTTCTTCCAAAAAACAGCCGCTTGCACTTGTTTCCACCCGTTTTAAACGAGATATTCATGTTGAGTGGACTCAAAACTATACAATGCAGCAAGGAACTCATTTTGTTCGAAAAGTGTTTCAGCTTCCCTTTAATGCAAGATGCTACAGACTTTGGACTAAATCTAATCACCGACCCAGCATACCCTACAAGAATCGGCAACTCGATCACCCGAGACACAACGTCTGATCTCACTTTCGTCAAGGGTAACGGCGGCCGCACAGCGGAGTTTATATGGCGAAACAGGGGCCACAAATTGGGCAGCGACCATTACAATGTGGAGGTCGCTGTCCGACTCGGTGGCAACGAAGAAGATGAGAGAAGCTTTTGGAAACAGATTTACGGATTGGGACGCGTTTCGAGGGTTCTTACCCGAGGAGCAGACCCAAATTACAGACATAGAGGAGTGGTCGACCAAGATTGTAAACAAAAGTAGAAAAGGCCACCAAAGAAGTAGAGACGGAGGAGCGTGTCCACTGGGCCGACAGCTGTCTGGCCCACGTCATCGCGGTCAAGCAGTCCATCTTGTCGATGTGGAAGACGCAGCGGACAAACAGAAAGCTATGTAAGAAAGCCGCCGAACTCAACCGCGAGATCGAGTCCCACAGCAGAGTGATATGCACTCAGCAATGGAATGAGATTTGTAACGCAGCGGACGGCCAGATGCACTGCGGCCAGGCGTGCAGCAGGCTGAGTCATTTTTTTGGATAAGACCACGACCAAGTCTCACTAGCACCACAACCTGGCCAAGATCGTCCACAAGGCGCTGACCGAGCACGGGGAAGACGAAGTGAAGAGCCGCTCGACAACAAGTACCTGCCGGTCACTCCCACAGAAACGCGCCCGGACCACCTAGGCGAAGCAAACGAGTGGCTAGATCGAGACATTGAAGTATGGGACGTAAGGGTTGTCCTGCACGATCTCAACACCAAGTCCGCCGCTGGTCCCTACTGCGCTACGAATAGAGCGCTAAAGAATCTTAACGCAGCGGCCATCTAGAACCTCACGGCCTACTTTAACACTTGATGGCGAGACGGGTCACTACTCCACCAGTGCAAAGCAGCCAAGACCATCTTGATTCCTAAGCCGGGCAAGCCACCCAACATTGAGAACCTCCGGCACGTCCTGTGTGGGCGGAGCTTTGGAGCATCACCATGAACTACTACACCCAGATTTTGTGATCGCCTATCGCGAACTGTGCTTTTGTACGTGTCCGTTTTTTGTCGTTTCCCTACTTTTCTTCCACCAATCCTCCAATCGCCTCTTACTGTACTCATGAACAGGTCGCAGACGTACTTGGAAGAATCGGGGCTTTAACCAAACACCGTCATCAGGTTCCGAAACAAGCTCGGAACTCCGGACACCATGATACAACTGAAAAATGAAATCCTCGATGACACTACCAACACGAAAGACAAGCGAGCCATCTTGGGTTTGGACCTGCAGAGCGCTTTAGACAAAGTGAGACACTCTGCGATCCTGGCCCTGGTGTCACGGCTAAGCATGGACGAGGGAGCATATGCGTACATCAAGAATTTCTTGACGGAGCGGACCACCGAGATTATCGCTGGTGACCTGCGGCTGCAAAATAAGAAGCTTGGCACTATCGGGACTCCCCAGGGCTCGGTAATCTCGCCATTACTTTTCAACCTTGTAATGACAGGGGTGGCCGAGCGGCTTTCGCGAATCGCGCGGGTTGGACACACCATCTATGCCGACGACATAACGCTATGGGTCCCAGGGCGAAGCGACGGACACATCGAGAGTACATTGCAAGAGGCGGTTGACGCTATCGAGATGCAGCTGGACGGGTATGGACTCGTCTGCTCCCCAAGCAAGTCTGTCCTGTCGGCGATTCCTACGAGCAAGTCTAATCTCCCCAGGAAAGTCTGAGCTGTTGGTGATTCCTCCGAAAAGAGCAGCTAGGACTACGAAAGGCAATGAACCTGCGAGAGAGCAAGAGACAATAAAGATCAAGATGAGCGGCGGTCACACGATCCCGGATGTCGAGAAGATACGAGTGCTAAGGATGCTGATTGAGCGCAAACGAGACAACGGCGAGACGGTCAACCGTCTCGCGGCCAAAGTCACCATGGCCGTTTGCCTCATCAAGAGGGTGTCACGCAGAACAGCCGGCATGAAGGGAGAAAGCCTCACCCGGCTAGTGGAATCCTTCGCTATAAGCCACATTGCATACGTTGCTGTTTTCCACAACTGGACGCAGTGCGAGCGAAATAAAAGCAATGCGCTCATACGCAAAGCGTACAGCCCGTGTACTTAGATTTAGATGCACGTTAAAGAACCCCACGTGGTTGAAATTTCCGGAGTCTCCCACTACGGCATGCCTCATAATCAGAAAGTGGTTTGGGCACGTTAAAGCCCATAACTAAAAAAATTACGCAAAGCGTACAAGGCTGCACTAGGACTTCTCAACTGCACAAACGCCAACAAGTTTCTGGCCCAGGGAGTGCATAGCACCCTGGAAGAAATCAACGAGACTCAGAGGACCTCTCAGCTCACGCGGCTACCGGAAACAAGAACGGGCAGACACGTGCTGAGTGACCTAGGCCTGGGGCCAAACGAAAGAGGGCCCGAAAATGCAGAAGTGCCTGTAGCGGACGCGATTAGTAGACGGCTACGCGCGTATCCGCTGCCAAGATACATGGCCCCTGATTTCCACAAAGAGCGGCGGGTGGCGAGGGCCAAGGCGCCCAACGATCTCCATGTCAAAGGCAGGGGTGCCGTGTTTGTGGACGTGGCAGAGTATCCAGACGACAGAAAAGCGTTCGCCGCTGCAGTCGTCGGGGCATCGACCGGTGAAACGAGAATTGCGGCGAGTGTGTGGATTCGAGGGGCGCATCCAGCCGAGAAGGTGGCCATTGCCCTGGCCATCGCCGACCCCGAGTGCACGACTGTGCTCTGTGATTCTAGGACGGTAGTGAGAAATTACGCCAGAGCAAGGGTGTGTGGTGAAGCCACGCGTGAGTTGCGTGCGGTCGATCTCGCGAGTGAAAATCGGTGTGTCGTGATAAAGTGGCTTCCGGCCCACATGGACAGTGATGTGTTGGATCGTGGCAACGCAAACCACAACGAAACGGCGAACGCGGCGGCACAAGGACTAACCAACCGTGCCGCTACTACTGCGCTCGACCCGTCTTGGTGGTGGGAAACCAAGAACAAAATTACCTCCTGCAACGAAATTGTGAAGTGGTACAGACTAAGAGAAGGACTATGCCGTCACCTCATCCGGGCGTGACCCGTAAGGAAGCGGTGTTATTTCGACAACTTCAAACGGGGTCGTTATTCACCCCGGTGCTGATGAGGCACGTGTGTCCAAGTGACCTGGGTTGTGTGTGCCTAAAGGAAAGAGCCACTGCAGGGGTGCTATGCAGGATGCCCCGAGTTTCTCGTTCACCCGAGTTTTGCCCGAGTTTGCTCGACGGCAGTCAGTGAACGGAGATAGCGCGCAACGGGCCGAAGGTGCAGGCAAAAAATATGTAGACAGAAAGTCGCGTATGACAACATGAGCGCACCCTGCGCGGCACGCTGCTTCCACGTTTCAAGCGCAGAAGGCTGCACAACGAAACGCGCCAGCGCCGCGTATTGTTATCAACGGATTATCGCAACTTAGCGATACCGTGACTGCCCCGCTGTCTGTCAGCACACTTGCCGTGAGCCGTTTGCCACGCCTTTCCCGGGCGCGTCAAGGGCGTGCCTCATCTTTCGGGCGCTATCTATCTATCCTCCATCGAATGCGAACGGGGTACATGCGGCGCATTCTTGCACCTACACTTTCACTCAAACGAATACGTTAAAATGCGACAAATAAAATAACGCACATTTTTATTTCTTTAGGTATCTGTTTTTCGTTTTCAATGCTAGAAATTTGTGATGATAAACGGAGATCGAGCAAATTATTAAATTTTGCACATCTTGCCGTGAGTGGCGACAGGGAGGCGAAAGCTTAGAAGCGGTACATTGAAACGGGTCGCACGCACGAGGGCGTTCATACGGTGATAAGTCGCCTAGGGGCGCTGCAGTGCTATTCTCAATAAAGTCGGTCATGATCCATGGAGGGTCATGGCCACTCTTTCTCTATTAGGGGAATAGAAACGCAGCGCCGCGGTACGGCTGTTCATCGCAGGCGCTTCACTAGGCTATTAAGGCCCCCGCTTTACCAACTAAAAACGACACAACAGCTGTCGCTGTAAAATGGCGGTATGTTATTTTAGAGTGCGTAGTGTCGCAGTTCAGTGAAAATGTACCAGTTTATCTTTGTGCGCGAAGCCTTTGCGATACATTGCGAAACGTGCGTGCTTCCCCAGCGACAGAATTCATCGCTTGTCATCGCTTGCCCAGTGAAGGCGCCTCTGAGCGCACGTACGCAGTATATGAGTGTGTTGTGCAGTCGAAGGTGCTTGCGGATTACCTCTGCTGGAGCCAGCAGCGATCGCAGATGGTATCGTAACGACACCGCAGCACTCGCATTTTGGCAGGTGAGGACTCTTGTGTGCAGTTATGAAATCAGATTTCGAACGGAGAGATGTGTTGGAACTGTTGAGTGCGCAGTGCTTGTGATGAAGAAATGTCATTGCACTGGGCCTAGAAGAGCGAGCGATTCTCGGACGCTGATCGTGTTTACGACGTTGTGGCTCCGTTTCATCACCGATGACAGAGCAGCTATCTGAAACGACTGCTGCAATAAGCCCTCCTCAGCATCGTCGTCCCCCTCGACGCCTTGCAAGCACCTACAGTGACGTGCCGATAATTATTTACTGTGCGCTACGCGCCGCAATGCAGGCAATGAAACCGTGTTGTGCGGCCATCTCAGCCCGAGAAGATGTGTGCCAGCGACAGTCAACGCTTTGTTTTCGATAGTGGTGCTCAGTACATCACCGATGACAGTGCGTTGTGCGTGTTTTATGTCGGCGGTCAAGATTGTTGATGCCTCTCAGCTCGACACCGCGTCGCTGTTGCCGGCAGATAAGTTGGGCGTGGCCCAACTGTAGTGGGTGCGCGCGCAATAGTTACATGCCTCGCGCGGGGCGTGACCTCTGGTTTTGATTGACAGGCGAACTCGTGCTAAACTCGTACATCGCGAAACCCCCTCCGAGTTCAACTCGGGAACATGGCGGCGGCAGCAGCAGCGGCAGCGGCATTGCATCCAGCGGCAGCAAGCGTCAGTATGACCGTCCGGACCCGTTCACCTGCATGACCGGCGGGGAGTTTCAGCGTCATTTTCGCCTGTCGAAGACATCAGTGTGCTGGCTGTGTGACGAGCGAGGCGAAGACTCTCGTCTGCGGTGACAGCGTGGCGGGCTTCATTCGCTCACCGTCTTAGAGCAAGTCATCTGTGCCCTCCGTTTCTACGGGGCTGGGAGTTTTCAGGGAAGCGTCGGCGCCGAGCGTTACATCGGACGCCATCAAACTACTGTTAGCCACTGTGTCAGAGATGTGTCTGACGCGCTTATCGATGCGGCAGTGCGTAAGCGGTGGCTAGCTTTCCAGAATACTGCGGCGGAGCGGGCATATATAAAAGAATGCTTCCCACTTCGTGGGAACATTACGAACGTAGTCGGGTGTGTCGAAGGAACGTACGTAGGAATTAAGGCGCCTTCAATGTCAGCGTTACTGTGATTAACAGGCTTTTTCGCTGGTTGATCACTTTTTGTCGATTGTTCTATTTATCTGTCAGGGTGCCTTCCAAATGGCTCACTTTCTTGGGAAAGGGGTTAAGTATAACTAGATAAATGGATATCACTAATTGTGTGAAGTAACCTATGAATCCTAATCTCATAAAGAACTTGGGGTTCTTCATTGGTGAAGTTACTAAGTATGCACAATGCTGAATTTTGGTCATGCGTAATCTATCGGCCGCACTATGAAACAGCGAGGCATTGCACAATTTGTTGCAGCGCGAGATGTGGATGTTGCGCCAAGCCGGTTGTGCCTATGCATTTGTGGCGAAATGAAAATGCATTGAGAATCTTAGTGTGTTGGCTTGCATGAAGAAAATACTTCAGATTGTTTGCTCTGTTCACTGTCGATGCATGTGCCAGAGGTTCAGTGCATCTTCTTTTTTTTTTGGGGGGGGGGGGGCGGCGGTATTTTGGATGGATAAATTGTATATTTTCGTCTCATAATGGGGCTCTAATTCTTAAGCATTAGAACAATGCACATCCGATACTCTGCAGAACTCTCTGTACGTGAAGATGTCATGAACCACCAAGGCATTATTACATATCGGGAGAAATGTGGTGCAGATGCCAATGAAAAGTGGGTCTTTAACCTACCATGATAAAAATAAAACTTGCAGAGCAAATAGACCATTTGTACAGCTTTAGAGCAATAACTACACAAAACGTGATATGCCCAAACGAGTAAACACTTGCCGCATTGCCAAAGTAGGCTGAGCGACATGCAGCATATGTTGGCATTGAACATGTCTCGTAACTGTTATTTTTATTGTAAGCCCTCGCTGTCACACCTTTCCCTCCAGCACTCCCTTTACTGAAACGTGGCACTGTCTTTCCATTGGTGTCATGATGATAATGGTAACGGCGGCAGCAAGGCTCGTTAATGCTTGCCTCTTTGATTCCTGTGAGTTTAGTGGTAAAGAATATGGCACGTTCATACATACAGCTGTGCTGCAAAATTTAACATTTGTGATTTTTTGGAGAACTAATTTGTGTTGGGAAATTTCAAAGATGTGCACCATTGTGGCCTAATAACTAGAGCATTGGTGAGGTTGAAGACGGTGTATTGGTATAGAAGCTTGAAGTTTAATTGCACAACAATTCGACGGGGCACAAAGAGAAATACACACAGCAGAATGCTTTGCTGTGTGTGTTACACTCCTTTGTGTGCCGTTGAATTGTTGTGCGATCCAACTTAAAATAGAGCATTGGGCTTCTTTGGTGCAGGACCGAGGAAGTGTGAGCTATTCGACAACATGCCAGTGCCACACACTTATGGAAGTCGGAAGGTTTGCAAACAAAGCTTTGCTTTCAAATCCACCTGCTCATGTAATACAAGCGCTGATTGAAAGAACCATCACACAAAAATAATGGTGAAATCAATGGCCTGTGAAAAGTGTAATTTGTATATAGATACTGTTGACATAATAGGTGCCATACCAGTGCCATAATAGGTGCCATACCGGCCTCAAAATTGTACTGGACAGAGCAGTTTGTTTCCTATGTGAAGCTCGACCTCCCATTACATGCTGTGCAAATAACCAAGCTCAGTTTGTTTTGACGTGCTACACAACATTCAGTGTAATCTGTTTTTGATTCTAAAGAAGTGCCAAACACCACCTCTTTTTCAAGGACGTCATGGGAATATTTGGCGAGACCTTTTTCAGCCCCTCATAATGGAAGTGTGGCCAGCCAGCTTTGCTTGGATGCCTTTATAGATTTCTGCTCCTGATCATTGTGTGCTATCAAATTGCAGAAGCCTATGCAACTGGTGCAAGGCATTACGTGTTTCTATAGTCGGATACAACTTTAGGAGGCTGCGGAATCTGCACTTTAAGGCAGGTGAACACAAGCCTGCACCAATGGGCACGCACTCGAGACTGATATCGTGCCGCCAGACAGACTAATATTGCTCGTTGGAGAGGGACTGTTTCTTTAGACGTGTAGGCAATCGGCTGCTGCGCTTTGGTCATCTGGGTGGGGCCTCTCCTGTCTTCTGAAGTTTTATCCGACTGTAAAGGATGCTGCTTTTCATACAACACAAAAGGACAAAGTGTACAATTATTTGGCCTATGAAATGGATACATCAGAAGTGTGCTATGCAAGGGCTTAAGATGTGTGAAATATGGTACATGCAATTATAGGACAATGTTAAAGAATATGTGGTATCGAACATGCATGTAATTTGTAAATGCATGGCACATTTGAATTGGGGAGTGTTGCAGTCATATGCACAGTCTATAGGTGATAGCATTATTAAGCTCCTGCTGTTTCCTTTCTTCATTGTGAATTACACACACCGTTCATCTTGTGGCTAATGAACACGCACTGTATTCTTGCACATAGAAAGAACAAACAGCATGATGACGTGTATGCTGCATTAGTGTATTTTTTATTTACATGGTCCAAGAGTGGCACAGGTTGTCTTACGTTTTTGCCTATTTTGAAGGGACACAAAGTGCATGTTATAAGTCTCCTAATATGCACAGCACAATGTTTACTGCAATAATTTTATTCATGTTCCTGAATAATAAACAAAATATTAAACTGAAAGCTCCTTTATAATGTGCCTTCTGTGGGCTCGACAGGAGAGCAGTGAGGGCACCGATACTACTGTTGCGGAGCAGCCCTCTGGACCTTTGCCACACTCTCAAGAGCACGTGCCTGGCGCTCGCCTACTGCCACCAGGCGGTTGAGTGGCTCCAGCAGCAGAATGTTTTGCTGCAAAAAAGTGTATTGGAATGAATCAGCCACGTACAAACCATTATTTACAAAGAAAAATGCTCGCTGCACTATTAGTACCAAGTGCCCTTAAATGTGGAAGCCTCTAGTGTAGTATGCATAGTAAAACAATGCGTTGGGACAACATTGCTTTATTTTTCAAAACTGGGGTTTTCTTTTTCAGAGCCAATTGTCATGTTGATTAGTGTGCCAGCAGCTGAGGTGGCCCTGCACCTTCACGAGTCTCTACTGTCAGCACCACAAACCTATTTTTGTTCGCTGCAAAACAAATGCCTCGCCCTACAATCCCGTCTTATACGAGCTGATTGCATCCTATGCCTACAAACATCATATTCTTGTCCCATTACGCAATTTTCTACCATCCTTGGCTGTAGTTCTCTCTCCTTGACATTCATTCTGTAATGCTTATGTAATCACCTGATATGAATTGGCAACAAGTGATCGAATACGTGCATGGCCTGCCTGCCGATTCCTTTCTTTTTTAATCTCAACTAGCATATCAGTTGCCACGGTTTACTACGCCACTGTCTTCCTGCCTTAATGCTATCTGCAACAATTTTTGTTACTTCGCTTTCTACACAGTCCTTGACATCTCAAGTTTCTTTGTTAACCTCCAGGTTTATGTCCCATATTGCATAACCGGTGGAATGCAATGATTCTAGACTTTTTTCAAGGATATCGGTAACGTGGCGATCACGATTCGGTAATGCCTTCCATGTGCTGTTCAACCCATGAAATTTTTGTATAAGTTTCCTGCTTTATATCAGTACTTGCTATTGATATTTCACTTGGATAAAGATACTCTTCCATAAATTTTCTAGCTTAATGTCACTCATGAATTTCTGTTGCCTTACCAAGTTAGTGGAGGTTACCTTCATCTATTCCATATTTTCGCGGGCCCACTTGCACGTAAAAGCACGAACACTCATTGGTTCTCACTGCCTTCTTTAAACTGCTGGACATTCAGTTCGTTACTACGAAAGTGACTTAATCCGTGCACTCTTATTATGCTAAATATGAAACAGTAGAAATATACTTATCTGCAGTTTGTCGAAGTCTCCTTCACTGTGTTGGTAGCGAGATCCATCGTCGGTACCACCTCGTCGCTTCGTAGCTATATAGGATGTCTACCTTTTGCCCACACAATGTAATGTTCGTGACGCTCGCAGTCACGCAGAGTGGAGGAACTCGGCGCACTCGCAGAAGCAGCACCGGACAAGTTGTTTCTTCAGCACTTCGCCGTGAACAGTAGGTGCGCGTTGCGATCTGTAAAATCGCCGAAGCTATTGGCAGTCTTACCGGGTGCACGGGAAGATTGCCCACGGAGGAACAGAACTATCCAAGAAATAGTGGCCTTCGTCGAGCCTGATCACTACGTCGCGCACTGCAAGCTCGTTGTACGGGTTTGTTTACACTGGGCCTCCCTGATGCTTAGGCGCCATGCTTGCCCGGTGAATGGATGTGATGACGCCACTACAGCGCTCCCTCGTGGTATAATGCGAAGCGTACTAAATTACAAATTAGTCTAAGACGCATTCAGTGCACATCTCGTAAGCTTCAAAATGCTTCTAAACCAGGTTAAAGTAACTAATAATATTGTACTAAATGCATTTGTTTTACAACTTGCTTCTGCATGTAATGCACTCGGTGGAACGACAAACAAGTGAAAGAAGGCACGACCATGCACCGACGGTATGATCACGTGAGCCCCAGTTTGTCGACCGCCCAGAAGGCAACGCCCAAGAAATGATAGCCAGCCAGAGTGAATCTAGATAAACCAATGAAACTGGAGGCTTGTCGAAAGATAAACTGTGTCTCGGTACCATTCGTGCTTTCATTTTGGGGTGTCGCCAGAGCTCGTGAAGATCCCGAGTTTCGCCAAACTCGGCGCATCCTGCATAGCGCCCCTGCTCACATTATTTGGGTCTGTGCCAAGAATCCGCACGAAGCTGCAACGATAGCAGCGATCTCGCCACGGCTCGTGACCGCAACGAGATGCTACGATAAATATGTCGAAGCCCAGGCCGTCCAACAGATCTCGGCGGCCACCGAAAGGCACCGACCGAACGAAACCGGAGGGAGGCTGCCACCCCAAAAGAGGGGCAGGTGCGGTTGACCAAAGGGAGTAGTGCGGCCGCGACCGCAGTAGAGGCGCCACACACTGGGAAGATGTCATGGCCGCCTCACGGTGACGCCTCCCTTGCAGGGGAAGGCTAATCGTTCTGCAGGCATTCATAATAAAGTTGCTTCACTCACTCACTTCGGGTTTATGCGTCTCTGCATACACGTTTTTTTTTTGGTGCACGTCTTTCGTTGACTCTTGTGCATGCGAGTTTACTGTTTCAAGCGCTTCTATAGTTATATTAACAGTCCGGTGCGAAATTTCAACTCAATGGCGATCCCTGGAGAACTGCGCCCCAGTCACATCCAATCTTGCCCAGCATAGTTCCATACTGAGACTAGTGCCACGTATGGTGGGTTTTCTGACGCATGAAATCTTGTCACTACATATAAAGTGCGACAAACACACGCGCCCATGCTGAGACCACTGAGCAGGGTTTCGAATTAATGAAAATATTTTTCTTAGTATTTTCTTTGCACGCATCATTTCTGAAACAAATCGTAACCAGTAGCGGTGGTTGCCTCCTCTACGCTTATCACCTTGAAATTTCGAAATGTGTTAAGTTATGAAATTCACCCTATATTCATTTTTGACCAATGATCATTTCCTTTCAAGGAAATATGCGCAGAAATCAAAGCCAGCTATGGTCAGTGGATTCACTGCACAATCATGTAATGTCTTCCACGCATGGTGACTTTCGATATGCCGAGCAAATGAGGGTGCCAGAAACGAAGTTTGGAGCTGCGTCCAAAAAAAATAACTATGGTTTTTTTAAGTGCCAAAGCAGCTTTCTGATCATGAGGCACGCCGTCGTGGTGGACTCCGAAAATTTTGACCACCTGGGGTTCTTTAACGTACACCTAAATCTAAGCACATGGGTGTTTGCGCATTTCGCCCCCATCGAAATGCGGCCGCCGTGGCCAGGATTCGATCCTGCGACCTCGTGCTTAGCAACTGAACACCCTAGCCACTAAGCAACAACGGCGCGAGAGGAGCTGCGTCCAATCTGTGGAACAAAAGAAACAGGATAAGTAAATAACTTCGACTCTGCCGCCTGACACTCTGTATAATAAAAGGAAAGTGCACCATAGTCCATCGCAAGATGATTGTCAACGGTAATGTGCTTAGCGCTGAAGTAATGTAGCGACACACCGTATTGCTGAAATTAGGCTTAATTAATGCCTGCAATCGTAATTCTCAGAATTTCATTGCTTCGGCTATATTCGGCGAACATTGTCTCCGTTATCTTTCGACACTGCTGTGGCACTCGGTTGCCAAAGTCGCCAATGAGCGTGGCGGTGTACGTACGACGTTACGACGACGATGAAATAACGAATACGGAATGACGTCCAGGGAATGGCCTAAGCGGTATGATGACGACCGCGTTAAGAAAACTAGATGTCGATTCCGGAATAATGACGATGTTATAACCAAGGAAGCGTGACGTTGCCGGCATGAATAGAATAGGATGGCGACATGTGTATGACGACATTGGTATGACGACGATGGTATGCCGACAAATGGGCGAACGAATGATGTAAATGATGGTTAACCTCGACGATATGACGACCACGGTAGGACACGTGGGCATCGGAGCGACTGTCCGACAAGACGCTACGATATCACTGCCACGACAATGGCGCATAATCACAAATAAATGACAGCATGATTACGGTAGAACGACGAAGACGAAAATTGTCGTGAAAACGACGGAATTTCGACAATGGGTTGTCGTTTTTGAATTGATGAGGATGATCAAATGACAGTGTGACGAGGACGGCGTGACGAAATATTATGACGATGACTTTGTGAAGATTGTGGAGTTACGACAACAGCATGACGAGTGTCGGATGACCAAGTTGGAATGAGGAAGATGGCATAAGCACAACGGCGTCAGGATGACGGTATGTCAGTGACGACGACTGTATGACGACAACGCGTTGACAACGATAGTGCCACTGAAACAGCCTGAAGACAGTCGCATGATGAAGCTGGAGTGACGGCGATGGAACTGCTACAGCCGCATTACGATGACGTTCTGACAATGAACGCATGACGACGGTGCGGCGACGGAGGCTCACGAGTCTGATGACAAAGCTATAATTAGGACGGTACTACGACTACGACGGCATCACCACCGTGAGCACAACATACCTAGCGGTCCCAGCTATTAGACCACGTTGGACACTGTGTGAGCGTAAAGGACATGACGGCGACAGTCAAACGCCGAACCTAGAATGACGATGATATAGAATGACCATAACGCTATC